>NC_046320.1:73507374-73820265 GCF_009819535.1 Lacerta agilis
CGACTATAAACCATGCTGATCTGGGTTGCCAGGCAGGGATGGGTCTTAGATGAATTGTGCCATAGTGGGTCTGGTCCTTTCTGGCACTGAGGAACTCCTGATACATTGAACTGCAAAGTCCCATACACTACAGTGAGACCCTGAGGGTCATCCAGTCCAACCCCCTGCAGTGCAGGAATCTCAGCTAAAGGATCCAAGACAGAGGGCCACCCAACCTCTGCTTATAAACCTCCAAGAAAGGAGAGGCCACAACATGGGTAGGCAAACTAAGGCCCGAGGGCCAGATTCGACTCAATCGCCTTCTCAATTCGGCCTGCTGATGGTCCAGGAATCGGCATGTTTTTACATGAGTAGAATGTGTCCTTTTATTTAAAATGCATCTCTGGGTTATTTGTGGGGCCTGCCTGGTGTTTTTACATGAGTAGAATGTGTGCTTTTACTTAAAAAAATTATAGTCCAGCCCCCCACAAGGTCTGAGGGACAGTGGTCCAGCCCCCTGTTGGAAAAGTTTGCTGACCCCTGGGCCACAACCTCGCGAGGGAGTCCATTCCACTGTCAAACAGCATTTACTGTCAGAAAGTTATTCCTAATGTTTAACCAGAATTTCCTTCCTTGTAACTTGAATCCATTGGTTTGGGTCCTGTCCTCCAGAGCAGGAGAAAAAAAGCTTGCTCCGTCTTCTGTGTGACGGCCCTTTAAATATTTGAAGATGACGATCCTATCTTCTCTCTGCCTCCTCTTCTCCAGGCTAAACACACCCAGCTCCTTCAACCGTTCCTCACCAGGCTTGTTTATCCAGACCCTTGGCCATCTTGGTTGCCCTCCTGTGGTCTTTACTGTTTCCTTGCTACTGCTGCTGCTGGTTGAGCCTTGGTTCGGAGAGGGGCCTCCCTTGATGGCTTTTTGATACAGAGGCGGCCGGCCGGCAAGGAGGCAGACAGGAGCCCCTTTCCGAGAGACGGATGGTGCTCCAACAGCCCCTTCCCCATTACAGCAGAGTCTTAACAGGAGCCCCAGCATTCATCTGCATTTGCAAAGGCCTCTTGGGAGTGATGGATGGCAAAGGCAGGCTGGCAGTCCATCTCCACAACAAGCCGGGCTCTCTTACATCTCCCCCTCCTGGCGGCACCCTCCTCCGTGGGCATTGTGCTCCCGGCCTTTCACCCCTCGGCCCATCAATAAGAACAGGGAGGATCTGAGCAAGGAGAGAGACACGGCCCATCCGTCTTCATTAGGGCCTTTTCGGCTGCTCCTGTGTCCACGTTTGGCTGGGAATGGGGAGGACAAGGAGGGCGGGCTGCGCGGCTCTTTCGGCTCTGCCAACCGGGCTGTCAAAATGCACCGGAAGAGTCATAGAATCATAGAATCATAGAGTTGGAAGAGACCACAAGGGCCATCCAGTCCAACCCCCTGCCAAGCAGGAAACACCATCAAAGCATTCCTGACAGATGGCTGTCAAGCCTCCGCTTCAAGACCTCCAAAGAAGGAGACTCCACCACACTCCTTGGCAGCAAATTCCACTGTCCAACAGCTCTCACTGTCAGGATGTTCTTCCTAATGTTTAGGTGGAATCTTCTTTCTTGTAGTTTGAATCCATTGCCCCGTGTCCGCTTCTCTGGAGCAGCAGAAAACAACCTTTCACCCTCCTCTATATGACATCCTTTTATATATTTGAACATGGCTATCATATCACCCCTTGACCTTCTCTTCTCCAGGCTAAACATACCCAGCTCCCTAAGCCATTCCTCATAAGGCATCGTTTCCAGGCCTTTGACCATTTTGGTTGCCCTCCTCTGGACACGTTCCAGCTTGTCAGTATCCTTCTTGAACTGTGGTGCCCAGAACTGGACACAGTATTCCAGGTGAGGTCTGACCAGAGCGGAATACAATGGTACTATTACTTCCCTTGATCTAGATGCTATACTCCTATTGATGCAGCCCAGAATTGCATTGGCTTTTTTAGCTGCTGCATCACACTGTTGACTCATGTCAAGTTTGTGGTCTACCAAGACTCCTAGATCCTTTTCACATGTACTGCTCTCAAGCCAGGTGTCACCCATCCTGTATTTGTGCCTTTCATTTTTTTTGCCCAAGTGTAGTACTTTACATTTCTCCTTGTTAAAATTGATCTTGTTTGCTTTGGCCCAGTTGTCTATTCTGTTAAGGTCATTTTGAAGTGTGATCCTGTCCTCTGGGGTATTAGCCACCCCTCCCAATTTGGTGTCATCTGCAAACTTGATCAGGATGCCCTCAAGCCCATCATCCAAGTCACTGATGAAGATGTTGAATAAGACTGGGCCCAAGACAGAACCCTGTGGCACCCCACTAGTCACTTCTCTCCAGTCGGTCACCTGCTTTGCATGATGCGCCGCGCACCTTGCACGCAACAGGAAGAAGTCTTCTCTTCCCATGGCCACTAGCCAGGATGTCGATAGGCTCTGTCTTCACAGCCGGAGGCAGCAGTGCTTCCGAATAGCAATTGCTGGAAGCCACGGGAACAGAGAGCGTTGCTCTTGTGTTTGAATCCTGCTTGCGTGTTTCCCACAATGGGCATCTGGGTGGCCACTGTGGGAACAGGGTGCTGGACTAGATGGGCCCCTGGTCTGATCCAGCAGACTCTCCTTATGTTCTTACATTCTCCAAGCTAAACGTTCCCTGCCTTATGAGGAGTGGTCGCCTCCACAAAAGACGGTCTCGTACCTGTTTGGTCTGACTTTGTTTCATTTGCAAGCAAGGAGGAACATGGCTGAGGACCCCCCACCCCCACCCCCAAAATCGATTCACAAATGAATATGGTCAATACAATGACTTAGGGCATTGGAATACTTTTATTTTCCCCTTGGTAAAAAAATAGGGTCCATGTTTTGCAACCTCGCCTTGTTTAATCATGATGTCTGTGCTATAAATAGTTGCAGTCGCTACCTTCCATGGATTCACACACCTGTGGTTTATTTATTTGGGGTTCATTTCATGCCTGTATGTGTTCAACAGTGATTTATAATTGCATATGGACTATTGCAAATTGCTATCAGAGCCTTCTTGTCTTTTGCATAATCTTGTATAACCCTTTCCTGAAAATTAATGTTGACAAGCTGGAAGGTGTGCAGGGGAGGGAGACCAAGATGATCCAGGGTCTGGAAACCAAGCCTGATGAGGAACGGTCGAAGGAGCTGGGTATGTTTAGCCTGCAGAAGAGGAGACTGAGAGGAGAGATCAAGGTCATCTTCAAATATCTAAAGAGTTGTCACATGGAAGATGGAGCAAGTTTGTTTTCTGCTTTTCTGGAGGGCAGGACCCATAGCAACAGATGCAAATGACAAGAAGGATATTCTGACTACCACATTTTTCGCTCCATAGGGCGCACCGGACCATAGGGCGCACCTCATTTTTAGAGGAGGAAACAAGGGGGAAAATATTTTTCTGGTTTTCTTCCTCTAAAAGCCCTGTTTTTTGGAGGATCAGCTAAACGGTTTGCAGCTTTTCTGCAGAGGGAAAAAAACCCTGGTTTTCTGAGGATCAGCTAAAAGTTTTGCAGCTTTTTTTGCAAAGGGGGAAAAGCAAAGCTCCTTTTGCAAAGGGAGAAAAGCAAAGAGGAAAACCCCCATTTTTATGGGGTTCAACTCACATTTCTGCAGCTTCTAAAAGAAAACGAGCCTTTTCTACAGTTTCCAGACAGATAATCTAATCAGACAGTCACATGTGGTTGGGGAAACACACAACCTCCCTCTGCAGCACATTCAACAATGGAGGCCTGGGCTGAAAGAGAGCCGGGACTCTTATCTCTCTCCCGATCTCTTGCTGCTCAGCTGCTGAGCGGGGTCCTTTCAACACCCCCTTTTCTCTTTGTAAAATAAAAAGCATGACCCCTGGGCAATTCGGCTCCAGGGACCACTATTCGCCCCATAAGACGCACAGATATTTCCCCTTACTTTTTAGGAGGAAAAAAGTGTGTCTAATGGAGCGAAAAATACGGTAAACACCATGAATTGCTCTTCAACTGTGGAATAGACTATCTGGGAAGGTGATGGACTGAGGTTGGGTCCCTTCCAGCTCCATGATTCTATGAAAACACACTTTGCAGCCAAGCAGGGCAGCCAGGATGGTTCTTGACCCCACGAATGGAGGAATGACTAGCTCTCTCCTTCCCTCACCTTGCAGGACCATTGATGGTGCCAGGTGCAGCTGACTCCATTGGATGGAACTTGATCAGCACATCTCAGTTGGTGTCAAAAACACCATGCTGCAGGTTTATCAACCTTTCGGGGAGCCTTTAGCTCTGCATTGCAGGCGGTTGGGCTAGATGACCCTGGGGGTTCCTTTCAACCCCACAGCTCTGGTTCTACAGCCAGAGAGTGAAGAGGCCCTTGTCCACCCCTAGTCCATTTATATATTGCCCCCCCCAATAAATTAGAGGGCACAGATCTGCATGAAATATGCATGTGCTGATTTATATGGTCGATGCAAAGTTAAAAATAATCCTTGTAGTTTGGAATACAGAGATGGTCCCATGGGGGGGGGGAGCTGTGGCCATTTGGCCTGGGGAGGGAGGGGTTGGGGGGCTTCTTGGTCTGCTGTCCAGCTGCCAACTATTGCAGTATTTGGTCAAGATGATGTGTGAGGTCACTGCCAACTCTATCACAGTTCTGTTACTGTCACTGCAAGTGCCTCTCGTCTTCCCCTCCCATCCTGCGAGTTCTGTATCTTTAAGCCAGACTTGGGCCGGAGAGTCCTTCAAAGAGAGAGCTGTCTCCTGCAAAGTAGGACACACGGCGTGCGTGCCGGCCTGCCCATCTTCAGCCTGGATGATGCTCGGCCCTTCCAGCAATCCCTGTTGGAGATTACGGCACTTTGCTTATGCCGGGAATGAGCCCACAAAGATGCTCAGAAGATTGCGCTAGGAATGGCCACCCACAGTATGGCTCTGCTCTGGCTCCCCAGCCAGAGGCAGCGATGCTTCTGAAGGCCAGTTGCTGGGAACCTCAGGAGCGGAGAGGACTCTTGTGCTCGGATCCTGCATGCGGCTTCCCCACAGATTCCTATAGGCTTCCCATTGAGGCACGTGGTCGCTCACCGAGAGAACAGGATGCTGGATGGGCCACTGGCCTGACCCTGTTTCATTCTTATATATCCTGACACGTGTTTGCAAGGTGGCAGGGAGGTCACATGGAGAATATGGCCGGATGCATTTCTTAAGAATGTAAGAAGAAGAAGAAGAAGAAGAAGAAGAAGAAGAAGAAGAAGAAGAAGAAGAGGAGTTTGGATTTGATATCCCGCTTTTCACTACCCGAAGGAGTCTCAAAGCAGCTCACATTCTCCTTTCCCTTCCTCCCCCACAACAAACACTCTGTGAGGTGAGTGGGGCTGAGAGACTTCAGAGAAGTGTGACTAGCCCAAGGCCACCCAGCAGCTGCATGTGGAGGAGAGGAGACGCGAACCCGGTTCCCCAGATTACGAGTCCATCGCTCTTAACCACTACACCACACTGGCTCTCCAGCAGAAGAACCTGCTGGATCAGGCCAAAGGGGGCCCATCTAGTCCAGCAGCCTGTTCTCACACTAGCCAGCCAGATGTTTGTGGGAAACCACCAGCAAGCAGGATCCGAGCACCAGAGCAACACTCTCCTCTCCTGCAGCTCCCAGCAACTGGCATTCAGGAGCATTTCTGCCTCTGACTGCGCAGGGCAGGGACATCTTTCCCAGGGCCTTGCAAGGAGAATGAGCCACTTTGCAGAAATGAGTAGCCTTGGGAGATTCCCCAGCAATCCCCACTCCCTCCTGAGCTAACAAGTGTTTCCCGGCACCCAGGAGATCAATCCTTTGTCGCTTTCCTTCCTTGTTTGCCAGAAAGCCTTATCTGCGAGAGCCCAGCCTTTGATCTTCAACATGACTTTAAGAAATCAAAGCACGGAGGGCAGGAAAACCAGAAGTTAGGAGCCATGATGGACTGAGCAAAGGTGCAAAGGTCCATGGATGTCAATCGGGGTTTTTTTCTAAGTGGGTCACTAGCCAATCCTGTCACCTGAGTGAGAAGGGTTGCCCTATAGCAGGATGTGGGGAACATTTGGCAAAAGTTCCATCCATCTGCCTTGTTCTGTTTGCAAGCCCTGGCGTTCAGCTGCTCAGGGTAAGTTCCCGAGGGCGATGCTTGTTGTTGTTCAGTCGTTCAGTCGTGTCCAACTCTTCGTGACCCCATGGACCAGAGCACGCCAGGCACGCCTATCCTTCACTGCCTCCCGCAGTTTGGCCAAACTCATGTTAGTAGCTTCGAGAACACTGTCCAACCATCTCATCCTCTGTCGTCCCCTTCTCCTTGTGCCCTCCATCTTTCCCAACATCAGGGTCTTTTCCAGGGAGTCTTCTCTTCTCATGAGGTGGCCAAAGTCTTGGAGCCTCAACTTCAGGATCTGTCCTTCTAGGGCCGATTTCCTTGAGAATGGATAGGTTTGATCTTCTTGCAGTCCACGGGACTCTCAAGAGTCTCCTCCAGCACCATAATTCAAAAGCATCAATTCTTCGGCGATCAGCCTTCTTGATGGTCCAGCTCTCACTTCCATACATTACTACTGGGAAAACCATAGCTTTAACTATACGGACCTTTGTCGGCAAGGTGATGTCTTTGCTTTTTAAGATGCTGTCTAGGTTTGTCATTGCTTTTCTCCCAAGAAGCAGGCGTCTTCTGATTTCGTGACTGCTGTCACCATCTGCAGTGATCATGGAACCCAAGAAAGTGAAATCTCTCACTGCCTCCATTTCTTCCCCTTCTATTTGCCAGGAGGTGATGGGACCAGTGGCCATGATCTTAGTTTTTTTGATGTTGAGCTTCAGACCATATTTTGCGCTCTCTTCTTTCACCCTCATTAAAAGGTTCTTCAATTCTTCCTCACTTTCTGCCATCAAGGTAGTATCATCAGCATATCTGAGGTTGTTGATGTTTTTTCCGGCAATCTTAATTCCGGTTTGGGATTCATCCAGCCCAGCGTTTCGCATGATGAATTCTGCATATAAATTAAATAAGCAGGGGGACAATATACAGCCTTGTCGTACTCCTTTCCCAATTTTGAACCAGTCAGTTGTTCCATATCCAGTTCTAACTGTAGCTTCTTGTCCCACATAGAGATTTCTCAGGAGACAAATGAGGTGATCCGGCACTCCCATTTCTTTAAGAACTTGCCATAGTTTGTTGTGGTCGACACAGTCAAATGCTTTTGCATAGTCAATGACGCAGAAGTAAATGTTTTTCTGGAACTCTCTAGCTTTCTGGGCGATGCTTAGCTCTGTGCAAAGCCTGGTGGTCAGCTGAGGGACAGGGCTTCCGTGCACAAAAGGGGTCACCTGGTGTCACTTGCCAGACACAACCTGTTCCCCAGGCCATCAAACTATCCAGCAACATTTAAACGCAGTAGCCAATATATCCCGAGTTCTAGGATATGGAAAGAGTATATTTATCTGTTTCATTTATTTCATAAAACGTATGCACCGCTTGATTGTAAGGAAAACCTCAAAGTGGTTTACAAAAAGATAAAGCAATTAAGTAATAAGCAAAAATTTACAACAATAGATGCAAACATACAAAAAGTTAAAATACTAAAGAAAATGTTAAATTCCAAGCATGTGCATAAAGGTAAAAGTTAAAGGGACCCCTGACAACTCTGGGCTTGCGGCGCTCATCTCGCTTTACTGGCCGAGGGAGCCGGCGTACAGCTTCCAGGTCATGTGGTCAGCATGACTAAGCCGCTTCTGGCGAACCAGAGCAGCGCACAGAAACACCATTCACCTTCCCGCCAGAGTGGTACCTATTTATCTACTTGCAATTTGATGTGCTTTTGAACTGCTAGGTTGGCAGGAGCAGGGACAGAGCAACGGGAGCTCACCCCGTCATTGCGGGGATTCGAACTGCCGACCTTCTGATCAGCAAGCCCAAGAGGCTCAGTGGTTTAACCCACAGCGCCACCCGCGTCCCTAAGCATGTGCGTAGACTGGTCTAAACAAGAACTTTTTCAGCAGGTGCCAAAAGGAGGACAACAAAGGCGCTTGCTTGATATCGAGGCGGCAGGGAGTTTGAAAGTGCAGGTGCTGCCACACTGAACAACCAAGTTTCAACCAAGGTTCTACAAAAGAACGAGTTTTATGAGGCACCTGAAGTTGTGCCAATTCCGCCGATGGAAGAGGTTGGTTGGGCGAATGTGAGGTGAAGCGATCTCGTAGCTAAACTGGCCGCAAGTTGTCAAGGGCTTTCTGACCAGGATCAAATTAATCGCCTGATAATGTATAAGGATTTGGGAAATTGGAACGCTGTGAAGGTATCAGGACGGCAGACAAGGCTGGGTCACCTCGGCCCTCCAGGTGTTTTGAGACTACAATTCCTATCATCCCTGACCGCTGTCCTGCTAGCTAGGGATCATGGGAGTTGTAGGCCAAAAACATCCGGCGGGCTGAGTTTGAGGAAGCCTGTTCTAAACCAAGGTGGTTTTTATGTCTTTCCCAAAGGGCTTGTTCTGCTCCCCGACCCACAATCTGGCCTTGCTATGCTGTTTAACGTGTGTGAAACTGTGGGCAGAGGTTGTCTGAGAATAATTCTGGGGTATGTTGTCCTCTGTTGGCCAGCAATAGACAACTCTTCTCTCCTTGCCACGTAAGGATACCAGAGCATTACTGAAAGTATTCATTCTTGAGTTGCAATTTTTGCCCTGGAATCAGTAACTCTTTTCAGTAATCCCTGTGCAAAACACATCCTAAATGGGTGCAAGCCATAGAGGCATCAGGGTGTTGTATACATTGCTTGGCAATCATTTCAAAGTAGGCTAAGATAATTCCCTTAAATAACTTGTTGACATTTTGAATCACATACATCAAACAAGGTTAATTTTGAAGGCAGAGGGCCTTCTCAGTAGTGGCACCCTCCCTGTGGAATGGGGTATAAATAATAAAACTATTATTATTATTGCAGGTGGGTAGCCGTGTTGGTCTGCCATAGTCGAAACAAAATAGAAAATTCTTTCCAGTACCTGGTATCTGAAGAAGTGTGCATGCACACGAAAGCTCATACCAAGAACAAACTCAGTTGGTCTCTAAGGTGCTCCTGGAAAGAATTTTCTATTATTATTATTATTATTATTATTATTATTATTATTATTATTATTAACACCATCATCATCTAGCAAAACATTAATAGAGCTGATGTTTGGAGCATAAAAATGTATTTCATGTGTACAGAAAGCCAACAAATGCAAACTCTTTATTTTGCAATGTGTAAGTTACCATTTGTTGCATATGAAAAAGGATATTTCATACAGTTGTAAGCTTACACTCTTTTACCAGAGTCAACAGAGAAGCTCAGGCAAGTCTGGATTCCCTGCACTGCAGGGGGTTGGACTAGATGGCCCTTGGGGGTCCTTCCAACTCTGCCATCCTATGGTTCTACGAGTCTGGCTCAGATGGCCCTCTTCAATATCCCCCAACTGCTTCGTGAGTCTTGCTTCAACCTTCCTCTCAACAGGAGAGCAGGATTCTGACTATCTCTGCAGCCTCCAGTGACAAGATATATATGAGCCCCAGAAATCACATCAAGGTGTGCAGCTCAGAGCTCCATCGCTCTCTTCTCAGGTCTGCAGACCTTCAGAAGCACAGGTGAATAATTGGTTTTGGGGCTTCGTGAGCAGCCGAGGCTGCAAGGGAGAAAGGCATAT
This sequence comes from Lacerta agilis, assembly GCF_009819535.1. Taxonomy (NCBI): domain Eukaryota; kingdom Metazoa; phylum Chordata; class Lepidosauria; order Squamata; family Lacertidae; genus Lacerta; species Lacerta agilis. The sequence continues at coordinate 73,517,060 of NC_046320.1, forward strand.
TGCTAATTCCTCCTTTATTTCTCATGGGGAAGCAGCCATCCTTGCAGCAAAGGCCACCAAAAGTTTTGCGAATCCCCACACGGGGAAGTTAAGACAGGGTTGCCATATTTCAGCAAACTTCTCCAGCCGTATGGCGAACCTGAGTTAAGATTCCCCCTGGAAGTGGAAGCGCAGCCCAAACACTCTGGGAAAAGCAGTGGCAGCCCTAATGGAAACAAATGGGGCTGAGCTGCCCCTCTGTGGGGTCATTAACACTTCCCTTTGTCACAGCGACGTTGAGCAATAACGCCGCCCGGTCCCAACCGTGGCAAGATCCAATAACCTGTCCCGTCGGCAGAGAGACAGATGAGCATCTAGGAGGGGATGGCGGGACGACAATTTGTCATCCCTGGTGCGGCTTCACCTTGGGCGGAGGAAATGTGATCAGAGCCCAGCGGCCCCTGCCCACCATCCGCTGCGGCCCCCCGTGGCACAACGGGGAGAGTGGCAGTGATTTACAGCCCCGTCGCCCTAATTGCCTCCTGCCCGGCAGGGTAATGGATGGCCTCGTCGTGCTGATGGATGGCTCTCGCGGAGCTTCATTCAGTTAGGGGGCCTAATAAGTGTGGCTCCTTGAGGAGGGAAGGGAAGATGGAGAGCATGTCAGAAAGGAGGGGACCTGTCTAGACCAGGCGAGGCAGGGCGAGAAGTTAGGAGGAGGTCCAGAGGTTGGCCGCAGGACGTGGCGGGGAAGCTGCTGGGCTAGATGGGCAACTCTGAAGGCAGGTGCTCAAGAGGGTTTGATGGTTTTGACCCTCAAGTCAAACTTCATGGGGCTCTTCACCTGGCAGGGCTCTCCAGAGCACACCTTGAGGTCTTGCCACTGGAGACTGAAACCAGAGCAAGTTTCTGCATGAGAAACAGGTGATCTGCCCATAAGCCAGGGTCCCAGATCTTCCATTCCTTGGTGGGGGGGGGGGAGTGAAGGTGGTGGTACACATCATCTTGACTAGACCTCTTCTTCATGAAAGCCCATCACTCTTTGGAGAAGCTCAAGACACCTCTTGACACACAGCTAAAACCATGCTCAAGTTAGAGGACAACGTGTCAAAAATTGCCTAACTACAAACCTAACAATAGTGGTCACAAAAAGGACACGGCTGAATTAAACTTTGTGGTGTTAAATGGTGTGAGGCAGGCAATCGAACACCAGGAAGAAGGCCTTGTCCGCAGTGGCCCCTGCTCCACGGAGGGAACAGCCGTCAACTAGGTGGCCGTTTTGGTGCCAAGTGATGACCCTTTTCTCCCCCCAGGCCTTCCAAATCACCCAGATGCTCTGGGTCTTGGCTTCTTACACAGAGGGTGCCACAAGTTCTGGTCTGTTGCATTTCTGTAGAGTTGTTATTCCCATGCGTTTTAATAGTTTTGTTTCATCTCCTCTTCCATTTGGTTCTTTCATTGCAATAAGTATATGATGGCTACTAGCCATGACGGTCATGTTCCCCCTCTGACTCTGAATACCTGGGAATCGCAGGTGGGCAGAGGGCTGCTGGGCTCACCCCCCCCCCTCAAAGCAGCTGGCTGGCTACTGCGAGATAAGGAGGCTGGCGTCTTAACCCCTCTGCAGTGCCACAAATCCAACTCAATGGTGTAACGTTGGAAAATGTTGATCACTTCTCCTACCTGGGCAGTTATCTTTCCACAAGGGCCGACATTGATGCCAAAATCCAGCATCGCCTGAGCTCTGCAAGTGCAGAGTGTTTGAGGACTGGAACATTTGCAGGGAAACCAAAATCCTTGTTTACAAAGCAATTGTACTACCAACCTTACTATATGCTTGTGAAACATGGACCACTTATAAACGCCATCTCCAACTCCTTGAAAAATTCCATCAACGGTGTCTCTGAAAAGTTTTACACTGGAAGAAGCAAAGATCACCAGTGTCGAAGCAATGCTTCTTCAACATCAACTTCGTTGGACTGGTCATGTTGTGCGGAGGCCTGATTCTCATCTTCCAAAGCAGCTGCTCTATTCTGAATTTGAAAATGGAAAGCGTAATGCTGGTGGTCAACAAAAGAGGTTGAAAGACTCTCTCAAGGCAAACCTTAAAAAGTGTAGCACAAACACCAACAATTGGGAAACACTGGCCTGCGAGCGCTCCAGGTGGAGAACAGCCTTAACCAAAGGTGTCATGGGTGTAGAAAGAACGGAGAAGAAGAAGAAGAAGAAGAAAAAGAAGAAGAAGAAGATGATGATGAAGAAGAAGATGATGAAGATGATGATGAAGAAGAGGAGGAGGAGTTTGGATTTGATATCCCGCTTTTCACTACCCGAAGGAGTCTCCAAGCGGCTCACATTCTCCTTTCCCTTCCTCCCCCGCAACAAACACTCTGTGAGGTGAGTGGGGCTGAGAGACTTCAAAGAAGTGTGACTAGCCCAAGGTCACCCAGCAGCTGCATGTGGAGGAGCGGAGACACGAACCCGGTTCACCAGATTACAAGTCAACCACTCTTAACCACTACACCACACTGGAGCCGACATGGGAGTTGGGGTGCGAGTGAGCTGTGGAGGAGCAAGCTGATGGCTAGCTTAGCAGAGGCTGTTTTTATTCACAAGATATGCAAAACCAGCAAGATACATTCAGGGCTTTGCCCTTTACACTTCTCCAATCCCGAACCCCCAGGTGTTGCCTAGTTATCAACGCAACTTGCTCCACTACGTCATGTTCCCATTACAGGGGGAAATGAGCAATACCTTTGCAAAGGAGGTGAAGGTCAGGACACGGAACACTGCTGAGGAGACAAAAGGTCAAGAAGTGGGCATGGCGGATAGACAGCTGCGGCTTGTCTTATGATGCAGGGGAGGGTGTGCCCCCACCCTGCGACGCCATCCCTACAATGGGCTTTGAAGACACTCAAACTCAGGCCGCAAGGGAGAAACGTGCTAAGAGGAAGGCACGCTTGGCAAACCCTCACCAGGATCAACTCCTGCCTGGAAACCAATGTCCCCACTGTGGAAGGATGTGTGGGTCCAGAATTGGCCTCCACAGTCTCTTACAGACTCATTGTTAAAGCTGTGTTTATGGAAGACAATCTTACGCAGCTACGAGGGATCGCCAAAGAAAGACTGTTGTAGATACTATGTATTTTTGCCATCTTTATTTTTAGAGCTTCTTATGATTTATGAGTTTGGCCAAACTGCGGGAGGCAGTGGAAGACAGGAGGGCCTGGCGTGCTCTGGTCCATGGGGTCACGAAGAGTCGGACACGACTGAACGACTGAACAACAACAATGATTTATGTGAAAATTGTTCAACAACAACATGCTGTAGTATTCTTTACTTCCAATTATGGGTGAAGTGGTGAGGACAGGAGAGGGGAGCCCTGAACCCAGGACTAGACTCAGTTTTATCCAGAGAGGCTGGCAGGGATCCACAAGGGAGGGGCTCTCCCCATCACCTCTCGTTGTTAAGATGTTTGCACACAACTCAGCAAAGGGCAGGCAATGTGCTGGAATACTGTCTCCTACCGGAATGACTGTGATGCATTTTGTGCGGGGGACGTTGATGTTCTGCAAGTTATCGATTACATGTGGGTTGTTCTTTTGTATCTGCAGCATCTCTTATTTCCGCCTCTGAATGACAGGTATTCAAAATATGTGCTATCAGTTCGATTGATTCAGAATTCATACACCAGAGGCGTTTGCTGGGATTATCAAACTACTCTCTGCCCGGATCTTCACACCTTGCCTTGCTCCTACTTTAAGTGAGCTGTTTTTGTTGCTGCCCATCGATTCCACTGGCAGACCCTTGGCCAGGTGGGGGAAAGGGTGGGGTATCTGGAAAGGGGAAGATGGTGACGCTAACTTTTTGCCTTCGTGTTCTTACCTTTTAAAATAACTAATTTGGTTTGCACATGAAGGTACAAATTATTACTCAAATAAAACAAGTGGAAGGGGGGAATAGTTTCTTTAAGAGAGCCACAGGATTTCTCCTGACTATAAAAGCCAGATCCAAGAGGTGGATTTTGTGAGTGAGTGAGAGAGACTTGCGGGCGACCCAGCGAGAGGTGCTCAGACAAAAGCGCACACTCACACTCTTGGATGACATGGTTTTAATAAAAATTACGACAGAATAATAAATGTACAGTTCAAATCAACATGCTAAAATATCTAATGCCATTCAGACAGCAGCCCCATGCAGCCCCCGCTTCCCCTCTTCTTAAGATCAGTAGCCCTCTCCGACAGAAATCCCTTTAAAGTTAAAACTTAAAATGTACTAAACATTTCACCCTTTTTGTGCAATGACTTGTGCAAAAAAGCTGTTTTCCACCACATTAGTTTACAAAATACTCCCCTCAAAATAAAAAACGGAAGACACCCAGAAAATAAAAAAAGCACACAGATAAATGAGCAATTAATAAACGTACTACCGAGAAGCTCGTGTGCTGGGTGTGGTTGTGGTCGTTTCGGGGCCACGAAGTGGTGGTCTGACTGCTTCTAAGACGTGCTATGTGGTTGAGACCCAACGCCTGGTGCAAGCCACTTTTCAAACGATTTCCAGGTTTGTGGCGAATTATGCCGTCGCGGTTGCAGCGCTCAGAAGGCGGCTCCACCAAAAATGGGCCATGAGAGCTGGCTCTTGCGATGGTCTGTGTGTCAAACCAAAAGGACGGGCACTATTTGCTTCCAGAGGCCCCATCGAAACCAGGAGGCCCCAGGAGAGCAGAGGCCAGACTCTCAGATGGTGGCACTAAAGCATTTCTTCGAGATCCACCAGCTTGCTTCCTTACAACCACCCCAGTACAGTCACATTTGCAAGCCCTTAATGGAAACGGTTTCTGCAGGAACAAAGAGCCTGGCTTTTAAAAAAAAAACCAATAACAATTAAAAAATACCTACCTACAAAAGGAATATTTAAAAACAAAAACAAAAAACACGAACAGCAACAATACAATGGAGAGGTTTTTTTTTTCTTTTTTCCCTTGTGAGTTTGAAAAGTGGGGTCAGATTTAACCCAAGTGCAAAAACAGCAAAGAACTTTTGCTTTGATCTCCAGCAAAGTGTCGACAGGAAGGATGTGGGCAGGAGAGGTCCCTGCGAAGGAGGGGGCTGCGGAGGAAAGCCCCCCCCCCCTCTAGAGCAGCTACAAGCCCCTGCAGGCGGCCCAGGGCACTTGCATTTCGCCAGTCCTGAGCAGCCTGGACCAAGGCGCCTTTGCCCCCCTGAGGGGCTGCATGGCAGACTCCAAGAGGGCTGCCCCAGGACCCCCCCCCACCTGCAATTCTGCAGGGAATGCCTGGGCACCACCCTCTAATCCCCCCCCCCCCGGCAGGTTTCTGCTCGGACTGCCTGGGTGGCCAAAGGCTGGCGGCTGTTCTCCACACCCAGCCCTTATTCTCCTATTAATAATGATACTTCTCACCTGTCTCTCTCTCGGTATCAGACAATGAACTGCGGGGGGGGGGGGGCAATTCATTCATGGGAATTTCCTTTTTAAAAAACCAGAAAACGTCCCCCCACTTTGCTTTTTCTAAAGGAAGTCGACACACTCTCGCTCACTCTGCCGCAATGATTAATTCCCTTTTGAAGGGGTGGGACTGCACTGCTTGGAACAAAACGCTAATTGGGAGCAGAGCACCAAAATTCCATTTCTCATCCCCATTATGTGATGGGCGGTTTGGAGAATGGACCCTCCTGAAAGCGGACACTCAGAACAAATATCTCTCCCTGCCCCCCTCATGCCAACCAGCCTTTTCTCCGGACCAGGGCCAGGAGGGGTTCAGTTTGGACTGCTCTGCAGATCCGGCAACCCTCTTTCAATCGAGTACCGTAGAGGCTGGAAGGCGGGCCTGGTCGGAGGTTGCAGGATGTTTGTGGCTGGCTGGGGTCTCCAGCGGGGTCTCCCTTCTGGCTTCTTCTCAGGAAAGCAAAAGGAATGATGGGTTGGCTCCTGGCACAAACCAAGGCCTCACCTGGAAGCAGCCAGCTTGGGAACTGGGAAGCCTTCGAATCACAGGCCTGCCTGCTGTCCGGCTCTCCCCCTTTTCAGTGCTGTAACTACACCCAGGACAGGAGCCCCAGCCACCCCCAGCCCAGGTGAGCTGGTGTCAGTTTTGCAGAGATCTGCTTCACACACCCCCTTGCTCCTCCCATCCCCTGTCGCCGGCTTCACCCCACCCCATGCCAAAGAGACCTGGGCAGAAGTTCACAATGGAACGGAACGAAGACTCAACAATGGAGGGACAAATCTACCTGCACCAAATCAGCTGGAGGGAAAGATGCTCTCGCCGAGATGAGTCCCTTTCGTGCCCCCAAATGTAAGAGGGCGTGGAACACCTGCGGCTGCTGCGTCCAAAAGGAACTTGAGCCGGAAATGGCCATCAAATTCTCCCCCACAGGTGATGTCTGGCTAGAGGGGGGAGTTTCCGGGGGATGCGGGAGAAACATCCAAGTCAAAAACATCGGCTGGACCCAAAGCCACCCCCCCAACCTCTCCTGCCTTTGGCAGTGGAAAGAGCACAGGGACAGCAGCGGACAAGGCAAAATGGTGGTGGGGATTCACGTGGCCCTCTAGCCAGGGAGGTTTTTTGGCATCCACTCCGTCTACAGACATCATCTCACAGCATGCACACAAACAAACGCCTGCTTCTGTTGGGCTTTTGTCTTCCATTGGTGTCCTGACTGACTCCGATGCCTGCAAGGATTGTGCAGAAATTTGGGACCACCAGATATTTTACTTCAGGAGGCCCAGTAAGAAGGCCCCCCCACCCCTTTGAGGGCTCAAGGGAGCTCAGGGCAGGGAGCAACCCCCCCCCCCATGCCACTAGGAACATTTCCTGCATGAGTGTAACTGGATAGGACAGGAATGGTGCCCTGCAATGGGGGGGAGCCCCCCTTCCCATTTTTTCCAACGGGCGCTGCCCCCCTGTGCCACCCATGGCTGGACAAGCTGCCTATTGGCACTCGGCTGGCAACCCACCTTTCCTAGCCTGGTGTAAGCAGAGCTGCCCAGTGGCTCATGCCCCCCAGTTTCCCACTGGGGCCACAAGCTTGGCACAAACCAGCCATCCCCTTTCCCAGGCAGGGAAAGAGAGGGCTCAGGGGGCTGGGAAGGGCCCCTCCTTCTGGCTGTGAGATTTTGCTAGGGTAAGGTTTTATTTTAAAGGAATATTCTTCCACCTCATTCCCACAAGCCCCGTGGCTGCCCCTCCGTAGCTGCAGGCAGCATGGAAGGAAAATGTAGTTTCAAGGCAGACCTGCTTACAAAGTGGGGCTCAGGCACCCCTAATGCAGACAAACCCTTAAAAATGCACCCCTAGGGGACGCTGCTGAACTCACAGGCAAATAAACATTTAAAAATAGGGTCAGGACAAAAGGCCAGGGGAAGCCATTGCCCCGGGTAAGATGGGCAAGGCAGCGGAAGGAAAACAGCACAGCCCCCCAATCTGGGGGCCAGTCTGAGCCACAAAAGCTATATGGGGAAGGGGTTGATCTCAGCAGATCCCCTTGCTTGCAAACAGAGCCTGCACCGAAATTACACTGCTCAAATATCTCCATTCCCCATTCTTAATGAACTGACTGTAGGCCTGCAGTGAGAAGAGAATTGAAATTCAATTTGCAAACAGCCAGAGTTGAAAGGGTGTGTGTGTGTGTGTGTAAGGTGTGTGTCTCTCTGCTCTCCCAGGAAGTGTAAGGGCCAATTCACTCAGCTGTTTCCCTCTGGAGAAGTGACCGCCCCACCCCAGCTGTCAGTAGTGATGTCACAAAGGGATGCTCTGAACATCCCAATGCGCTGCTTTCTGGAAAATACAAAGCAGGCTGTTGGGGGCACAGGTGATGCCAGCTGCCTTGCCAAGATGCCCAGCAATGGAGGCTTCGCGATGCAAACATACCCCATTCACCACCAGCCAGCCATGGGAAGGGACCCTTAGCCGATCCTCCTGCCACAGCCACTCCCCAAACAACCAATTCCACACTGCAGGCAAATTAAACGTCTCTTTGCTGAGGCACGTTTGGAACCCCAACCCTTAAAAAAAAAACAAAGAACGACGCTGTCAGCAAACACCAGACCAATGGACCCACTGGTATTTGGCTCCTGGAAGGAGTTTACGGGGCTTTGGGCTCCTGGATCATGTCCCAGTCTTGACGAAGAGGCCTCAAATCCTGGAAAGGGGACGATGACGCAGGAACAGTTGGTGCCTCGCAGGCCCTTGCCTCTCCTTCCCCTCCAGCGGCCACGTTTGTCCACGAGGAAGGGCTCCACGAGGAGGGCGGGCAGTGCCAGGACAAGCCTCCTCTCCTCTGTGTGCCGCTGGGCATGCCCCACCCAGGCAGCCACGTGGCCCTGCCCGACCCCCACCTCATGAGTGGTGGGTGTTGATGAGGCCTCGCAGCTGCTTGGCCACCGTGTCGATCAGCTTCTGCTTGTCCCGCTCGTTCTTCCGGAACTGCGCAAAGACATTGTTCTTGCGGCTCGTGTCCTTCATCCTGCGCAGGGAGGGAAAGCAAGAGCATCACGGCCTTGCAGGCAGAAAGGCTGCCCAGGTGTCTGGCCTCCAGGGCTCCCACTGCCCAGAGCAATGCCACCTGGTGCCCCTGCTGCATGCCCCTTCTGCTGCTGGGGAAGGGGCACCTGAGAGAGACAGAGTCCCCTTCACCCAGGAAGGGACCATCCAGGTGCCAAAGGGGTCCTATTCTTCTCCCTCCCTCCAAACGTGGGGCCCTGCCACCCATAAAGCTACAGGATTGCCTTTCGCCACGTGCGCCCAATCGACCGCAGATCTGGCTCTGCCACAGGTGCCACAAACACCTGTTCTGCATTTGTAAGAACTCTGTTTTAATAGAAATTTGGAACTCCCTGCCTGTGGACACCAGGCGGGTGCCTTCACTGTGGGATGTGATACATAAGTAGCAGTCAAAGACAACATTCCTTGTTTTCCTAGAGTGGACATGCAAGGGGATGTTTGGTCCAGTCAGTGAAAAACTTCCTGTTTCCTCCTGGACTGGGACATAGTTCCTCTTGCATGTGACTAGAGGTGGGCGTGACCTTATCTGTGCAGGTAACAAAAGCACAAGGCACACAGCCGACCTCCCTTCTTTTCCATCTTCCTTTTGTTGTGTGAACGGCAGTGACTGCCAGTCTACAGCCACTGGGATGAGATCCACATGTATATACTTTGTAACTAAGTCTGCCTTCTGGGATCCAACTGTGAACAGAATGTGAGTAAACTACTTTTATATACTTTACACAAGGTTGTGGCGTGTTTGTTCTTTTAAGAGGGATATAAGGGAACTTACCAGGTCACTAATATTGAGAGGCTTAAACAAGCCTGCAACCAGCCAACCGCTGTGCGTTTAAAAGGGGAATGTTAAAACTTTGCTAAGTTATGGAACTTGCTAGCACAAGTTAGGAAGAATATTAATAAATAATATATCTTCTCCTGCCTCCCTGAACATTCCCACATTCACTGTACTCTTTCTGGCGCCTGCTAAAAGCCTTTCCATTTAAAAAAGCCTACACAGACATTTAGAAAGCTGGTGGAAATATTAATCTGTTTTTAGTGAATCATTATTCTAAATTCCTGAAAGTCATAAATTATTGTTGGTTTTCCTACGGGATAATGCTACAGCTTTACATTTTCTGTAAACCACCGCAAGCTTTTTTTTTTTAAATCAAATGCTGTATAAGTTTTATGAAATAACAATAACACTTCTAATGGACAAAGCAAATCAGGGTCTGCCCCTGTTTCCAGACAGGGGGCTATTCCTGCCCCTGAGGATTCAGCCCTCAGCTCTCTGCACTGCCCAGGACGGGCGGGTGATTTGTGAGGACCTGAGGGTGCAACTGGGTTGTGGTGGCTCTCTGGGCTGTTAAGAGGGAATTGATACCACAAATCAGATCCGCTGCCCTCCAGATCCCATGAATTCAGTAGGGCACCCATTGATGAAAGGTGCACGAGACAGATTTCTGAAGGCATGAAGTGGGCTTCCTTAGAGAAGAGAGAGGGCTCAGGAAAACCTCTTAGGCCAGTGGTTTCCAACCAGTGTGCCGTGGCCCCCTGGGGTGCCTTGAATGCTGGTCGGGGTGCCGTGGGCAACACTGGCCTCTGTCCCTCTTTCCTTCTCTGCCTCCTCTGATGCCCTGTTGCATCTCTGCCCCTCAAAGGTGTGCACAGACGTTTATTGCAGCAGCCCTGGCCATAAGCTCTGCAGGTGAATGGTGCCTGTGTGAGGCACCTCGCTTTGGGGCAGGGTGGGGGGCAGCTCAGAGACCAAGGACAGCAGCAGCAGCAGCAGCAGCAGCAGCAGCAGCAGCAGCTGCCCAGAGGATTCCCGAGGAGAGGGGAGAGGAGAGGAGGGCATACTCTGCAAGGGAAGGTGTTCAAAAAAGGGTGAGAGGCTGCCAGCTCTGCGTGCAAGAGGTGACCTAACTGGGCTCCTGAGCCCCACAGCAGAGCCACAGAAAGAATGTAGTTGGTGAAGGGAGCCGTGGACCCAAGAAGGTTGAAATCCTCAGTCTTAGGCCCTTACTTCGTCTCCAACCACTCAGCAGCTGCAGCCCCCAGAAAAAGGGGTCAACAGCAAACTTCTCTTGAACATATCCATCTTTTATTTGGGTGTGGATTTTTTGACATTAAGTAGTGTGGTCCTGGCTGCCTACTAACGCTCATTTTTAAACTTCTGAGTAGGGAAACTGCCTTCACGCATGGGGTGGGAAATGCCAAGCCTAGCCCAACCCAGCACCTTCCAGACATTTCGGTCAAGCTGACTGTAAGTCATGGGAGTTGAAGGCTCTGGACTGGGCTAGGCGTCCCCACACCAGGCAACCCACCATCGGAACATCAGGAATCAATTATGGGATTGGTGGGGGACATCCGAGTGTGTGCTTGAAGCCTGATGAAAGGGTCTTGGTCCCCAGCTGGGTCTCCCTGTGGGGCTATCGGGCTACAAATAACAGCACAGGTAGGAGGAAATTAATGGCCAGGCGCCTTTGCCAAAACCCTCATCAAACCGCCCCCACGTTTCGTTGGGAGCTCATCTCTAAAGACAGAGCAGCCCTGGTTGAAATTGCTATCCCGCTTGAAACGGCAATTAGTGGGTTGGAGATGATAAAGTTACCAGGAGGGGCTGCTTCTAGAAGGACCTAGCGCCTTTCGGCCACTGAGTGCTCCACTTGAATTGCACCACAAAAGGACTCACAGGGAAGAAAACTAAAGGAGCCCCCAAACGAGCCACATACTTACTCTCGCGATATCCTGTGGAGGTGAGGAAGGAGAAAGAGAGAGAGGGAGAAACCGAGAGAGGAGTTAAGAAGTGGCTTCTCTGGCCATTGGCCGCCTGGGCAAATCTACTCCAGTGACCCTGCAAGCCATTCTGGTCCCGAGAGATGGAGGGAGGGAGGGAGGGAGGTGAGATGACCGAGCAGCAAGGATCCGCCCCCAGCAGCCAAGCCGGGACTTCGACACGCATGCTCTGAGCTGGGCCCCGGAGCAGCTGAGCGAGAGGGGAATGCGGCAAAGGGTCTCTGGGGAGAAGCATGGCGCCATTTTGCCCAGGGCGGCTCCTCTGCCCAAGCCAGGAAGCATCACCGAGGTGGGCTGGCAAAAGGACGAGCAGCACAAAGGAAGGAAGTCGGAGCAGGTTGTCAGGCTCTTGGGAAGTGTTGCCCTTTGAAAGGTGTCCATTATGACTTCTGGGGACTGGCCCAGGGCTTGCCCACCTGCCAAAGTTGGCCGGTGGGACGTGGGGGGAGATAAAGATGTGGTCCACTGGGCCAAAAGTCATACTGGTGCCACTGCAAAGTACCCACCATCCTCCCCAAAACTGATTGGCTGCTGCCCAATCAAAGAGAGAAGGGCAGGGATCCCGTTCCTCAACACCCAGCTGTGTGGAATTGAGAACAACTTTTCAAATCCAGCCTGCCAAACCACCAGGAAAGGCAAAGATGCACCTCCTGGTGACACCGGCAGTGGCGAGAGCGAATTCAGCAGGAGGGGGAGACATTAAATGGTGCCATTAAGAGGGACTTCGTATACTTGGTCAATCTGTACCCTCTCCAAGAACTGGGCATCTCACACACAAGGAAGACGACCAGCGGCGGCAGCGGCGGCGGCAGGGAAATCACCCCTGCGCAAGACACACAGAACAGCACAAACACATCATAGCCGTGGCAAGAGGCAGATGGCAAGGGGTGCTCAGCAGACCAGCAGCCTCAGAGCAAGCAGCAGCAGCAGCAGCAGCAGCCACCCTCCTCCCTCCTGGAAGCACAGGCCAGGCAGCGGAGGCGATGGAAGGAGCCACCAGAGGGAACGCGGCTGCTTGTCAAAGCAGGAGGAGCCAGGACACCATCGGAAGAAAGTCTCAGTCGAGGCACTTACTTTTCCAGCAAGATCAGCGCTGTTGTGGGATTCACGCGAAGGTATTTGCAGGTCGGCTGCCCATAGTCGGCCAGGTATGTAGACCAATCCCACTGGAGAAACAGATCTAAGAGCTGAAACACACAGAGAGAAACAGGTCACAGCTCAGAGCAACACGGGAGGGCACACGTTCGGAGATGAAACACGGCCTCCAGAGGAGGGACTGCTGATGCCCTTGGCTCATGGGCTTCAGACCCTGCCCCCTGCCCCAATGCCTTATCCCCACAGGGCTGTTAGGAGGGTCACTGGCAAGGATGCTTGGAGAACTGGGATATTCCTTTCGGGGAAGGGGGCTGGGCAGGGTCAGCAAGGGTGAGTGTGTGGCCCCCCCACCCCCAATTATGTAATTCTTTCCGACCCAAGGCAGTCTGCACTCACAAAGCGCTGCAGGCAGGGATGCAAAAGGAAAGGAGGATCCGGTTCGGTGTGTTTCTCCTCCCAAGGGGAGCAAGCAGGTGGTCAGGCCTGGGCTGTGGGGTTGGGGCAGTGGAAGGGAAAGATGACTGGCACAGGAAACCAGGGGCAAAGTTGGGCTGAGCGGGAGGAACAGAGGACCAGCAATCCAGGGGGCAAAAAAGGCTCCCTGAAAAGCCAAGCGCCACAGAGGGGGGGTTCCCCTACCCAGAGGCAGCCTGGTGCAGGGAGAGGAACAGAAGCTCTGCATCCTAAAGGAAGTGCACGTCCCTTGGTCTGATGACTTGGGGGGTAAAAGGGCATAGATGAGCAAAGGTGTCTAATTTTCACTTAGAGGAAAGTTTATTTGTGTTTTCAAAGGTTAACTGTTACACCACAAACTGGAAATCTCTACGCATGAGCCTTGGGCTCCTCAGGAAAACACCTTTCCCTCGGGGACAGGGCCCCAAAGAAGAAAAATCAAGCTGGCAATGGCCAGAGCTGTGCAGGTGCCATTTGAGGCACCACCCTGCCCTTCCTTGCTGCAGTCAAACAGCTTTTGCCAAGCTGATGCCTGCCAGGAGTTCCGTACTACAACTCTGTAAGGGCCAATGGGACCTGCAGTATAGCAGGGGGCACCAGGCTTGGGAATGTGGCACTGGAGTTTCTTACAGCACAGTGCGCAGGAGGAGAGGGGGTGGCAGAAAGGGGTGGTGGTGGCACTGCGCAGGGCTGGCGCTCAGTGTGCAGAAGCCCAGAGAACGGGGTGACAGCCTCCAGCCTCCCGGTAACAACTAAGCAGAGTCTAGACATTGCAAGCCGTGCATTTTGGACACCCTCAGATGCGGCTGCAGAGGAGCCAGGGTGAGGCCAATCTGGCGATTGTGGTGTCCCCTGTTCTGCGCCAACAGGCGCCCTCCCCCAGCGCATCCCCCCCCCCAGGAGCAGAGAGCAGCTTCCTCCTCGGGCACGAAGGGGAGAGGCAGTGATGGATGGCCTGTGTGTTTTACAGCCGCTGAGCCCTATCCATCTTGTGGACACGCGGCCTCTGGCGTTGCGATGCCCCCGAGCGAGGGCTCCTTCCTTCCCCTCGCGCAGGGCGGCTGCTGCGCTCGCAGAGCAACCAGAGGGGCGGGAAGTTCTTTCGCCAGGAACTCTGACAATGCAAGACGATTTATCTGTCACATAAATGTGGTTTTATTGGTTTTACTGTTTAAACTTTTCACCTCCGCAACTAAATCGGGTGCAGCGGGGGGGGGGGGGGGAGGAGAGAAGAGCCTTTTGCACAAGGGCATCCCTGAAGCCCAGGCTCCTCCACGCATTCTGGCAGCCGCCTTCTGGGGCAGATTCCAAAATAAAAATATGCAAATACCATTAATTCTTCAAACCAGAGAGTCGGCAGTGCAGCACCATAAATCAAACTTGACAGCCCAGAGCGCACGGGGGGGGGGGGGAGCCGCAGTTTGCAAGTTCAGTGGGGGCTGCGTGGCTCAAGCGCTGCGGCGGAGGCTGCCGGTGTTTCTGCATGCAGAGAGACGTGCAGGAGGGACGGCGGTGACCGTAAACCTGCTGCATGTCAGGGAGACAAGGCGGCTGGGTGGGTGGGTGGGGGACCTGGGATGGGGAAGAGAGGGAGAGGTCCCAGAGAGTTCAAGGTGTTTTCGTTGCCAGATCGTCCGTCAGAAGCTCTTCCAAGACCTGGGATTGCACTCTCAGGGCCAGAGGGCCTTCAATTGCAACCTTCCGTTGCAGCAGACCCCGTCCCTCAAACTGACTGACACCCCCCAACTTTACCCTCCAACTTGGATGTCTTTAAAAGAGGATCGGGTCCATTCATGAAGGAGACTGACGGCTACTAGCCTTGGCGACTATGCTCTGGTTGGAAGCAGCGGTGCTCTTAAACCCAGTTGGTTTTTAAAGCACAGGAGGGGTGAGGGCTCTTATGCTCAGATCCTGCTTGCATCTGGCTGGCTAGCCACTGCGAGAACAAGATGCTGGACTAAATGGGCCACTGGCCCGATCCCGCAAGGCTCTTCGTAGGTCCAGCCCTTCATTGTGCTACAGTCAGGAAACCAGAGCCATCTTCCAGGGGCCAAGCAGCGCAGGTCCCTCCCCACGTCTCCTTATGAGGAGGGGCAAGGGTGTGCCTGGGCCCAATCCCTTGAAAAGCAGCCTCGACACTCACTCACTCACTCGTGGCCCTGAAACACTCCTTCCTCCTGGTCACAGCACACCAACCTCCCTTCCAAAGCCCCCCAGCCTTTGCCCCATCGCTGGCGGCAGGAGCCGATGGCAAAGGGCGGCTTCCCAGAGTCACATGAACATTTGGAAAAGGGGAGAGGGGGGAGGAGGTTTGCATGCGAGTAACAAAGTGCAAGAATCCCATTAAGCACAATGCAATTAGCTTGCATTGAATACATCAATCTCTCTGCCAGCTCGGCACTGGCACATCGATGCAGGTTTGGTTCAAACAGTACCAGCCACAATTAAAAGCTCTCCAGCCCAGAGACATCCCAGGTGGATCTACAATGGCCTTCCAATCGCGGAGCTACTCCCTGCCACGTCATCCCCATCCAGGAGACCACCCACAGCCAGGGAGACCCGTTATTGCCAAATCCACGACTCTAAATCAAGCATCGTTTCAGCCAGAACTGCAAGGAGAAACTCATTGTCCTGCCTGGCCCTGACCTGATCCCAGACATGCAGTCTTTGGAGGGTGAGCCAGCTACCCCACAGCTCGGGGAGCAGACAGGGCTCCCCAGAACCAATGCTGAGGACCCCTGGGAGGTCCTGTCCGGAGAAGGTCGTGGAGCCACACTCCAAGCATGAACGCCGGCATCGAAAGTTCTGGTCCCGACCAAGGAGCGAAGCCACAGCATGTGTCCACAGGCCCAGGGTTGATGTGTGAGGCTCCCATATTAAGGGCCTCCTCATGAGTAAGTGACGCCCTTAAATACCTTCCCCACCAGCAGTTGTGGATTGGGGCACAGTCTAAGAAGCCAGAGGATATGAGGCCTCCCTCTTGAGCCTTCTGTTTGCAGGAAGCAACATGAGTCTTGAGCTCCTTGTTCCGAGGCCGGTCTCATCTCCTTCGACCCCAGACTGTGGCCTGAACTTGACCCTGGATGACGAGTTGGGCCGAGGCCAGTTCTCAGCGCTTGACCTCAGCTTGCCTGGACCCCAGAGCACACTTTGCCCTTGTTGGTGGTGATTTTGGGAAGAGGCTTAATCTATTTGGAACTGGGATCCAGCGCCCCCCCCCCATGACAGCACCCATGGGAGCATGGCGCCCCTGCACAGCAAGTGGGCAGTGAGTCCACACTGGTGAGCCCCCTGCCCAAAACAGGGGTGACTGGTCTCCCAGAGAAAATCACTGGTGGAAAAGAGGATAAATGGAGAGCTTAACCAGAGTGAGGAAGAATGAAAAACCTTGCAACGTGATTCATTGCCAACCACCAGGCCGCCAATTCCAGTCCATTGCAATTAGCAGATGAAAAGGCAGCCTGGAAGCAAACAATTGATCTCTCGGAGGTGAAGCCTTTGGGTCTTTTCTGGTTTCCGTGAAGCTTCCTCCCCAAGGCTGAGCAGACTCGTCCCCAGCTTCATCTTTTGCGGCTCCGGATGCATGTCTGAGACCTCCTTAGGGCCTTGTAAGCCGTCGCTCTTCCCACAACCAGGAGAAGGGACACCCGATTAGCTACGGACACCCTAAAACTCTGGCAACGCCTCCCCACCCCCCACCCACTGGTTGTCCCAAGGGCTTTACAATTAAAGGCCAGTTCGCACATCACACATTTTAGGTGTGCACACTTAGAGAAATGCAATGTGTGAATGAAACAAGCAAATGCCTGGGAGCACAGGAATTGCACAGGGATGATAATAATAATAATAATAATAATAATAATAATAATAATAATAATAATAATAATAATAATTTATTTATACCCCGCCCATCTGGCCGGGTCTCCCCAGCCACTCATCAGAGGCTGGAACAGTGGACCAAACACCAGAAACGCCCTCCTTGGCTATTCTATGATGAACAAAGCATGCCATCTTGGCCTTGGCAGAGTTCATCCCAGCCAGGGTGTCAACCTCAATAAAATATGGGGGGGGCAAGTAAGCCCCACCACACACAATTGATCACATGACGCAGCACGCACACACCATTTAAATACCAATGCTCCTCAATTTGGGGGGGGCAGCCCCTTCAAATATTTTATTGGGAGGCAAAGGGACCTTGGTCTCTAGGAGTTGGTTCCTATGATGCCAGCACTTCACACCCTTCTGTTGTGCTGAGAGGGGGCTGGACATGGAAGGGGGGGATCTCATTGACAGGGCCCTGGTTTGAACCAAGAGCTTGCCGGGCCCCTTCTGCAGCCTCCCCAGGGGTGACTCAGAAGTTCCACGGCCAGGAAATATAGGGGAGAGAGGGGAGATGGGCTGGCACGTGTCCTAGGTGAGCCAGAAAGGGTAGTTGTTGAGGCGTCAGATGACAGCTCCCCGAATTACTGCCTGCTGGTTTTCAAGAGGCCGGATTGTGGCCAAGGACATCTGTTTATATCCTCACACAATCCTCGAAAGGCTCCAAGGAGAAACCTGGAAGGATTCAAGTCGGGGGCAGGAGAGAGAGAGAGACTGAGTTTAACGGCACGAAACCCTCCGTCCAGTCACACTCGTACCTCCCCCCCCCCCAATCTCGATTATTTTTGGATGTCCTCTGCCTGTTTTTAGGCTCCTGTCTTTATTAAATTAGGGTTCCAGCGGATGGAGTCCAGAAACCTTCACATCTGCACTTGCTGCCGACCATTTTTCCATCTGTAAACGCTCATAAATTTATTCCCAGGCATAGCGCTCTGTTTCCAGTAACTCCAAAGTGTTATTGTGAGAAGGCAACCGGAGAGTCTCTTCTGACCACTCTCATTTTCAGGCCTTGGTGTTGAAACGACTCTGAAGGAGGAGAGGCCCGCAGGCTCCTTTGTTCTGCTCGCTTACAGAGCAGGCTGGTCCAGCTCCCAGACATGCCAGCCATCTCCGTCGGCGGCTCCCGTCGTCCTTGCAGGGTGAAGATTTCGACTTGCCACACCGTCGCCTGTTGGCCCCTCCAAAGAGTTGCAGGGCACTGCAACTACCAGTTGCTGGAAACCCCAGGTGGGGAGAGTGGCTCTTGTGCTCAGATCCTGCTCTGGAGCTTCCCATTGGGGCAACTGCTCAGCCACCGGGAGAACAGGATGCTGGACGGTTTAATTTGCTTTTATTTATTAAATCTATATACTGCCCTTCATCCAAAGATCTCAGGACGGTTCACAAGATGGGTGCACAATGACTCCATGGGCCATGGGCCGGATCCAGCAGGCCCTTCTTATGCGCTTATGAGGGGCCCACAGCTCAGTGGCAGAGGGAAGAAGGGTTCCATCCTTGGCATCTCCGGCCGAAAGAAACGCTCGGGGAACAGGCGCTGGCCATGATTGCCCAACCTGGCTCCCCCTCTCCCCTCACAGAGCTCCAATTCCCAGCACCCTTAAGGAACTACAGTTCCCAGGATCCTTTGCAAGAGAGGGAAGTCACATGCTTTAAACGTTTGTTGTGTTTTCCTGCCCAGGGTGCTGGAGAGGCACTGCCAGCCAGGAAGTGATGATGGGCTGGGTGGGGGAATACAGGAGCCCCCCCCCGCCCCCCATCCTAACCCCCTGGAGCCCTAAACCCATGACCAGTTCTAAGCTGGAAGCAGAGTGGCTGGCCTGCCCCTGGCCTGAGGGGGGGGGGCGGACCCCGAGCAGAGGCTCTAGCCAACGGCACCAAAGAGCAAGAGAATCCCAAGGAAGGTCCTCAGGGCCAGGAGTGGGGGAAACTACCTGGAGAGGTAGTTCCCCCACTCTCTGGCTCTCATACTTTGCATTCTTCTCTCCAGACTTCAGGAGCCAAGGAGTTCTCTGGCTCTGTCACCAGCCTCTGCAGCTGAGAGCCGGCAGCCACATTCCACGGGGAGGGTCCCGGGCTCAGCTGCTCCCTCCTGCAATGGGCCCGCTCCGGAGGCAGGCAGGCAGCGTCAGCAAAAGGGCGGGGAGGGTCTGGGAGGACGGAGAACCACATGGAGAGCAAATCTCCCTCCGGCCCTTCAGAATGCCCCTGTCGCTGGTTCAGGGGACTGCGTGTCCTCACTCCCTATATATAGATCACAGAACTGACCCCTGGCTTTTTCTTGGGTTCCTCCCTCTTCCTTGTCTGCTCCCTGCCCAAATTCACTCTGTTGCAAAGCCACAGGTCACCTCTCTGCCTGCAAACACCTAAGAGATGATGGACAGCATCCTATGACCCCTGAATGTTGGAAGATTCAGGACAGATCAAAGACATTCCTTCTTCATGCAGCTAATAGTGAAACGAGGAAACTGGTTCCTGCAGGGGGCAGGGATGGCCACCAACTTGGATGACTTTAAAAGAGGATGGAGGAGGGGAGGGCCATGGAAGGATCCCAGCCAGGATGGCTCTACTCTGCCTCCACAGTTGGGGCAGCAATGCCCCTGGATACCAGTTGCTGGAAGCCACAAGAGGGGAGAGCCACTCCTGTGCTCGAATCCTGCTAGCAGGTTCCTCTTTGGGGCATCTGGTTGGCCCCTTTGAGAAGAGGATGCTGGATGACTAGATGGGCCACTGGCCTGATCCAGCAGGGCTCTTCTCATGCCCTCTCTGCGTGATGTATCAATGAAACGGACCGCGAGGCCTCTGCCTTTTCTCTCCAGGTCATCTCATCTGCCATCAAAACCGAGGCTCCTCCCTTTGTCACCAAGCCCAGTTTGCAGCGACGTCGTTCTCTGCAGCATCAGGTCGGCTGCTAGTGTTGTTGCCATAAATGAGAACCATGAGACTGTGGCACCCCAAAATCGCTGGATCTGTCACGTTCCCCACCCCACCCGGTCACTGGTAAAGGCGCTGGCTCCGGGCAAAGGACCCCAGTGTGGTCGGCAACTATTCCCAGCTCCCGTTTAGCGTGTGCCAAGTTCTCCGTGAACTGCAGGTTCCTTTTGTTTACCCGGCGAGGGTGGGGCAGGAGAGGAAGAGGTGACCTCTCCCTCACCCCCTCCCGTCTGTATGGGACTGACGCTGCTGTCACCTCCCAGTGAACTTTCAGATTATCTCAGAAGAGCTTCACCTTGCCTTGAACTTGTTCGCTGCTCCCCAGCGCAGTCACGTAGCATTGCTTAAACACTCCAGCGCCACGCAGCCAGTGGCTCCGCCAGCTTTAAAGTGGGGGGCGGGGAGGGGAGGGGAGGGGAAACTCGCTCGTCCCCATCGCCATTCCCAAAGCACAACGCTGTGACGTGCGCCGGGGAAGCCAGAGAGAGAGAGAGAGGCAGGCAGGCACCCTGGCACATCCCGGAGTTGGGTGGCAACAAGAGTTAGCCATGGAGGGAGGGGACCCCAGAGCAGGAGCTGGCAATGCAGGAGGCAGTGAGATGGAGGGGGCACCCTGGCTGCCAAACCAGGCCATCATGCCCAGGGCAAGCAGGCCTGGCAAGAGAGACGAGGGCAGCCCACTTGCCCGCTGGAACCCAGCTCACACCAGAAGTGGAGGGGGCGGAAGGGGCAGTTTCAGAGCCAAAGAGGAGCGGCCCCCAAAGTCTCTTTGGGCCAGCTGCTGATTCCCTCACCAAGCTCACTTCTGGGCTAGAACTTGGCCTTGGAGAAAAGCACAGGGGTGGGGTGGGGGTAATGGGGGATACAACAGACTGGAGATAACAGCAGCCGGCAGGACCAAAGCTGCTCCCCCGCCCCACTTCTCCATCCCTGTTATTAAAAAAAGAAAAGAAAAATCCAGACCCCAGAGCCCCCATTTTATGCAAGATTCAGGGAGATCTGAGTTCAATTAAGGCAGTCAGCTGGCGCTACCTTCACAGTTTGGCTGCCATTGACCAAAAGCCTATTGTTTCCAAATAATAATAATAATTATAATTATAATAATAACAACAACTGCAAAGGTGAACTGAAGCTTCCCACTCTATATGCTGTTCAGTATGTAAAATAACCGAGCACAGATCCCTTTCGAATCCATTCCTAGTTCCTGGGGGGTGTGGGGATGCCGAGATCCCAAACCATCACCTTCAGGTTCTGTATTAATTAATCCACCAGAACTGCCAGCAACTGTCTTCCACATGTGCAACTCACGGAAGAGATGCAAAGGACACTCCCCCCCCCCGCCCCCGCCAAATGAAAGGCTGGGGGCCCATCCCTGAGCAATGCCACCACGCTTGCAATCACGGCAGCCAACGAGAAGCCCAGGCAGAGGCCTGAACAATGAGCACTGGCACACGGAACAGTGGACCTCACTGCACAAACTTCATTGCACAAACAGCACCTGCCGGCATATTTCAGGGACATCCTCAAGTTGCACATCAAAGGGCAGGAGAGAGAGAGAGAGGATCCTGGGCACAGACTGGGGGAGGTGTTGGCCTACAGTCCCTCGCCTGCAGCGAAAGCAGCCGCCTGTGCCGCCAGCATCCGGCTCCAAGAAGCCGCCCTCAGGTAACCTGTCAGTGCGTGTCAAAGTGAGTGGCAGAGGGCAGCAGGGTGGGAAGGGAACGCCAAGGGGGGGAGGCAGCCCTGGGTCTTGCCTGACGCGTCGGCAGCCTCAGTGCAAACAAGCTGTGAACTCGAGAGGGCAAGGAGGAGGCGTGCCTGGTGTGAATAAGGTCTGTCACCAGCGGCAGCCCTGGCCAAACACGGGCGCTGCTTGTTGCAGAGCTGTCAGATTTTTTAAAAAGGGAGAGAGAGAGAGCACCACCATTTGCAAATGTTGAAGGCAGGAATGTTTCCGAAACCTGGAATATTTGGCAGCATTTTATCATCACTGCCAACCCTGGAGACGTCCTTTGGGAATCAGAATTAATATGTAAAGTTACCTTGCTACGGAAAAGTCAAGAAGCGAGCTGAAAAGACAAGGGGTCTCTTTAGCTTCTGCAACAAAACTGGCCATTCCCCCAGGACCAGCCGTCTTGCGTGCCAGTCACAAGAACACAGGAGCACAGGACAGACAATTGGTCCATCTAGCTCAGTGCTGTCCACACTGACTGGCAGCAGCTCTCCAGGATTCCAGGCCTGACTCCCTCCCAGCCCTGCCTGGAGATGTCTTTGGGGATTGAACCCAGGACCTGCTGCTTCCAAGGCAGATGCTCTCCCACGGGGGGAGGGAGGGAGAGAGAATATTGGGTGGTTTTTGTTTTCATTCTGTATTTTGTGTTTTTATATTGTGATTTTATGTTGCAACCACTCTACAACAACCACTATATCTGTGGGTATAGGATTGAATACAAATCAAATCAAATCAAATCAAATCAAATAAATAAATAAAAATAAGACGCTTCCTGCCAGCCTGATCACTCTAGGCCAGTTTGAACTTTTTTCAAAGAGGGCCAGATTTGATGAAGTGAAGGGCTGTGAGGGCCGACCAAAGGGCCAACCAACGCTGTTAACCTTTTTTTAGGATTGAAGTTTGTTGACTTCTGGTCCTCAGAGCCCACTCCCTCTGCGCAAACTGGCCTCCGCCTCCACTTGCCTGAAGCTGAAAGAGTGCAGACCCCGCTGCAAAGCCTACTGGAGGGGATTGGCGTGAGCTGAACCTAATCAGGCCTCAAATCTCGCAGGCCACGCTTGGCTGCGAGCGAGACAGCTCCACCTCCAGCACCCGGGGTGAGTTTCAGCTGGAGCCGCGCGAGCAAATGGCGAAGCGTTTAATCCAGATATTGCGTCCGCCGAGGCTTGTTGCAGCAACAGCATCGCCTTTGGCACCGAGAGGAATAACAGGATTTATGGCTGTTTGCTGCAGATTAAGGATACATCTGAAACCGAAGCAGGAACCTGGACTGAAGCAAGAGGCTGTGTCGCCCTGACCCCTGGATGGCCCTGCCGCTGAAACGCGCTCTGAACTCTCGGCGGCGGCAGAAGCAGAAGCAGCAGCAGCGGCAGGAGCAGGAGGAGGCGGCAGCGGCGGCTGCAGAGGCTGCAAAGTGTCCCGCTTTGACCAAGCTGCAAAACACTCACTCCAGTGACTGCCTGGGATTAAACCCTCCTGCTTGGCGACTGCAGGTGGCCAACAAGCAGATTTATGTTTTGCGAAACAGATTTACAACCCAAGCGGTGATTATAAGGATAGCTCCGTTGGCCAGAGCGTGGTGCTGATAACGCCAAGGCTGCAGGTTTGATTCCCGCAGGGGACAGCCGCATATTCCTGCACTGCAGGAGGTTGGACTAGATGATCCCTTCCAACTTTACGATTCTATGATTCTAAGGTCGGATTTGAAAGGGGTGGCACTGGCAAGGCTTAACTCCAAAGCAACCTCAGCCAGGCAATGAGCCCAGTCTTTCCCACACTCCTGGGTATGTAGCTCAACTTCCCAAACTCCAGACACTTCCTCCTTCCCCGTTACTACATTGTGGTGGCACAAAAAAGCCTACAAAGCGACCCAATGACAATCCACACAAAAAACAATGCCAGGATGGATAGATGACTCAAGGGAACAGGCGAGCGGCATCCGGGCTTTCCAGGAAGCTCAGAGGAGAACCAGTTATAGTCTGTCTGGGGCCAGCCCTCCACCCTTCTTCCAAGAAAGTTGGGGGAATCCCAAGGTGGAGCTCTGCCTCCCCAGTCACCTATGCAATAAACACCTTTGCCACACCTTAGAGAAGGTGCCTGGTTTGGGCCGTTCTCCCAGGTGGCAACAGAGCACAGCAAGGGCATTTGTTGTACTTAAAAGACTGGGGGAAGAGAGCTCACGGGCCCACAGCACAAATTTGTGTAATCAGATTATGTACAAATGGGCAGACTTTCAGAGGGGGGGATGGTATTTTCACACATGCAGCCCTTATGAGACTCTGCAAAATGCAGAAAAGCACCACCCCTCTGGACCCACCAGTACGCCTGAATTAGATCCAGTTTTGCCCAGAGACACACGCAACTTTGAAGTTAGGAACACCACAGTGTTTGGGAGTTAGGTGTGTGCAATGTATTGCAACATTGCCTGGTAATGCAATGTAAACCGCTTTGATAATCATTGCAAAAAGTAATGGAGAAATATCAGCAATTATCGACAACATACCTGCAGTCTGCAAATGTAAAAAACAAAAGTGTTCCTTTTAGTGGATATGGAATAGGGCGTTTTACAGTGAAGTTCTCTTAGGAAATTAAACCAGCCCTTAAGACAACATGGAAGCCAACCCAAAAGCAATTTGGTCCTCACAGCTTCAAGTGTCCAAGAGGGAATGAGACGACAGTTGACCTTCAGGTGCACAAACACCAGCATGGAATATTATAGATATGGCTCTAATGCAGACAAAATCAAGTTCCTACTTGCAGGTCCCCAAAGAGGGGCCTGCCACAGGAGCAAAGAAAGTACCAAGTAAAGTTTGGCGGTGGAACGGTCTCACTGGGGAGGCTGCGGACCCTCCTTCCTTGGGAGGTTTTGAAGCAGAGGTTGGGTGGCATGTGTCATGGATGCTTTAGTCAAGATTCCTGCATTGCTGGGGGTTGGACTGGGTGACCCTCAGGGTCCCTTCCAACTCTACAATTCTATGATTCTACCTGTAGAGTCCATCAGAGAGAGGGAAAGAGAGAAGAGGCTGTCAAAGCAGTTCTGAGGATTTTACAGGCTCGTCCAAAATGAACATTCGCAACATAACTAAGTTCAGTTAGGTGTTTGTTTGTTAAAGTTCAAACTGTGCAGCAAACAACTGCCCTCATTCTCCATCAATGTTTTGGGCTGCCTCTCAGTGTTTCCAGGTGCCCTGGTGGTTTCCTCCACACCTTCCTAAAGCCCTGCTTTGCTCCTGTGGCTGTGAGCTGGATTCTGGCTCTGCTGAATTTGAGGAGCTACAACGGCAGGCTCTGCCTTGATCTTGGATGTGCCAAAGAAGACACAACAGCAGTAGAGGAATGGGAGTTGGACCAGTCAGTGGCAAGGAGGAGGAGGAGGAGGAAGAGGACCAACAGAGGGATGGGGGGGGGCAGCAGCTATACATCCCCAACTGCAGGCATGAGCTTCCGCTCTTTGGGGGCAAGGAGAGAAGAGGGCTGATTCTCCTTTTCTCACCCACCTAGGAAGAGAGAGAGAGAGAGAGAATATACAGAGGCTGTGCTGCTGGAGAACCGTGGCAAACTCTAGACTGCAGAGGAGAAGAGTTTGCCCCTGCAGCTGAGCAGAGGTGTTGCGCAGAAGAGACGTGCATGCCACATGGTTTACTCAGTCTTGAAAACCTTTCTATTTATTATTGTTTCTCTCACAGAGCCGGATCCTCCACCGCCACCTTGCAGGCAGGAGAGAGGCGGGCGTGGGTGTGCGGTTGGTTGTAGAGCCTGGCACATTTCTTCTGCCATCTGAAGGTGTAAACCCTTTCGGAGGTCATGAACTTCTTAAAACAAACAGCGCTGAGGTCATTGTGAGTGGGAAACAAGACAAAATGTGAGCCGCTGGAGGAGAGGAAGGGGAGCCAAACGTGGTGGAACAATGAGAGCTCTTAAAAGCTAATGAAATGCCTCGTTAATCATGGGGATGAAGGGACTTGGAAATGGGGGAAACAACAAACTGTGCCGATCCAGCTTGCACCTATCAAACCCCTCATTTCCACCCAACCACTTGGGAAATCAGCGCCGAGGACAGGATTCTACACTTGGACAAAGACCGGGTTTTTGAAGTTAAGAGCACCAGATGTGGAACCCCTCGGAGCACTCAGGGCTCTCCTTTCAAGCACAGCAGGGTCAGCCTCACGCTTTGAGGTCAAACGGGCAACAGGGATCGACTCCTGGGTAGATGCACAGAATCGAAAGAGAGCTTGCCAAAGTCAGAGGCGGATTTGGAGCAGAGCGACCGGTTCCGCTGCGCAGGGCGCCAGGCTAAGGGGGTGCCGCAACTATGATGTAATGAACTGAGTGGAATGGAAGTCAAGGTGGGGGGGGGATTTTGGCCTCGCACAGGGCGCCGCTGAAATCTGAAAGACCAGAGTCTGCCCTTGCCAAAGATACCTCCTACTACTCAAGGCCATGGAGCTGTGATGTGAAGTTTGAGAATCATGGGGAGAATCGGCCCCTTCCTACGCTCTGCACTGCAGCCAGGAGCAATGAGACACAATGGGCCTCTCTGGTAAAACGACTGGGTGCAATGTCGGTGCTGGGTGCAGGCAGCACGCTTAAACTAAGCCCCTTTTATGGGCTGAAGACACATTTATCCCATCCCCTTAGTAGTTCTACACCAAAAACTTAACAATGTATTCTGCAAATGGAGCAACACATCTTGGCTGAGGTTCTTTGGTTGCTCATTCACACCCACATTTGTAAGGCTGATACGGCAAACCCACTGGGGAGTCCAAAACCTGTTTCCATCAATGTGGCCATGAGATTCTTCCCCCATCAGTAATGGTACAAAACACTGGGGCAGCTTTTTTGGAAGGCAGGTAAATGTTCTCACCATTTCAGATTGCACTGCTTATTTAGAGAGACGTTTTAGTGTTCAGTCCGGACTCATACATACAACTTTCTGTGTACGGGGAAGTCTGAACAGAGCCTTAGATCTTGCTGTGCACTGAGGACCAAATCAGTACAGAGCATCCACCTGCTTGAAGGTAGAAGGAAAATCCAAAGACAACCGTGTGAGTAAGAACTTTTCTCCGGGATAGACTCAGCTCTGTCCCAGAAGTCATGTGAGAGCACCAGAGAAGACAAACACCAAATGGGAGGCAGTCGATCGACTGGGACTGAGATGCATAAAACTCTGGGATGGGACCTCACTCTCAAGAAAAGGGCAGCAAAATGGAGCATGAGGCTGAAGCAACTCCCCTGTGATTAAAGGTTGTAACATTTGCTGCTGCTGTTTTCTTTTAGAAAAATGGCAAGTAAGGAGGAGTCATGATAAAGGCGCATGAAAGGGAGCTTTTGCCTCCCTCTCTCACAACACTGGAAGCCAGGGGGGCCGTCCAACAAAAGTGGAAGACCAAGTCCTATCTCCAGGATGGCCCGTCACATCTCTTGCTGAGATTTCGGTTGCAGTAGCCTTCCTATTTGATTGGCCACTGTGAGAACAGGATCCTGAGCTACATAGGCGTTTGGTCTGACCCAGCAGCAACGTTCTTCTTGCGCCCCTTAACACTCTTTGAAAAACACTGCAGGAGAGAGAGATTTGCTTTTCCAGCAGAAACTCGCAGGGGTATTGGGCTGCACAAAGGCCAAGCCAGCCATGTGGAACTGGCCAGGCTGAGCCAGTGAAGGAGGCCGAGGATGGAAAAGGGAATGTCTGTCGTCTGTGAGCTGTCAAAATCCCAGGAGGAGAGAGAATGGGGGCAGCTCGGCATCCTGTTCCTGCCTGGTATTGCAGCCTCAGAGATGGCCAGGCAGACTCGCCTCAACCCATCCTTATTATGCAATCGCTCTTATCCATCAGCGATAGAATTACTTGCACACTTCCCCGAAGGCACCAATGTGCAAGGTTCCATTTCAAACTACCAATGATACTACAATTTCCACTCAGCAGGATTGCTCTCACCCCTTGGTGAACCTGCTCAGAATTTTTTTGGAGAAAAGACCGTCAGGCAGGCACGGGAGACGGATTTGTCCTGCACAGCATCGGATGCCTTTTTAGGAAAGCTGGTGCGCTCTGCTTACGCTGTATTGGGCACCCGGTGCCTCCGGGGGCAAGAGGGCTGCACTCCCAGTGGCCGCCCCAGAGGCTGCGGTGCATGAACTAGACATGGTAGCCACTCGGGAAGGATGCCAAATTCTGGGCAGCAACAGCAACCTGAATTCTCTTTTAAAACCAAACAGACAAGGGATCTTGGGGACGTCCAATGATCTATTTCACGCTAACTATGGATCATGAGTCAAAAGCTCAGCTGGGCCACCAACAAGAAGAGCCTGCAGGGTGAGGGCAATGGCCCACCCAGTCCAACATCCTGTTCTCACAGGGGCCAAATAGGTGTCTCTTCTGGGAAATCTGCAAGCAAGATTTGAGCGCAAGAGCCTTCTCCCCTTGGCCCTTGCTGCAGAGCAGAGTCATCCTGGCTAGTAGCCATTGACCGCCCTCTCCTCCTCCATGAATTTGCCCAATCCTCTTTTAAATCCATCTGGGTTGCTGGCCGTCACAGCCCCCTGTGGGAGCGAGTTTCATAACTTACGGTAATTATGAACTATGTGAATAAGCAATCTATGCCAAAGTA
Organism: Lacerta agilis; assembly: GCF_009819535.1. NCBI lineage: Eukaryota > Metazoa > Chordata > Lepidosauria > Squamata > Lacertidae > Lacerta > Lacerta agilis. The sequence goes on from NC_046320.1 coordinate 73,545,036, forward strand.
CTCCTTTGAGATTTTGCTCCACTCAAGTGGAGTACGGTCAAACCCACGCAGGAGCCTCTGGCTCGTGGAGCATGGTGCGTACACCAAATGTATGGCTCGGCTCATCTCTGTGCGCATGAGGCCTGTCAGCCACAAAGGACAGGTGAGTGAGATGGGCTTTGTGCACCCAATCACACCTTACACTTGGGGAGAGTTTATGAAGGCATGAGACACACCCACCCCACCCACCCGCTTCCCTGAGGAATAGAAAGTAAAGTGAATTAAAATGATGGTAGGTGCAAAATCGCAGTGGAGCTTCTGACTGCAGTATCACAATTCTCCTATACAATTTGAGGGTGAGACCACACTTGGCGAGCCGATGTGAGAAACAGAAACTGGGCGAGATGGTAGGCGATTTTGTCTAACTGGGTTCCACCATAACCAGCAACCTCTCCATCAATGCTGAGCTGAACAAGCACATTGGCCGGGCAGACACAGCAACGCCTCCACTCTCCAAAAGGGTCTGGGAGAAGGTGGTGCTAATGTCCAATGCAATTTACAGCCACCAGGAACGATGCATCAATGCCTTCCATGTGCGCAGCGTCAGGAAGGTTTTTGGCATCACATGGCAAACAGCCTCAAACAAAGATGTGCTCTCCCAAGCGCACATTCCCAGCATGTTCGTGCTCCTGCCTCAGCGATGTCCACAGAATGGAAGATGGCAGGATCCCCAAGGACATGATCTACAGCAGGCATGGGCAAACTCGGCCCTCCAGAGGTTTTGGGACTACAATTCCCATCACCCCTGACCACTGGTCCTGTTAGCTAGGGATGATGGGAGTTGCAGTCCCAAAACACCTGGAGGGCCGAGTTTGCCCATGCTTGATCTTCAGGCACCAGGCAACATTGGAAGACCAGCTCTGCATTGCAAAGATGTCTGCAAACGTGATAGGAAGGCTGGCAACATCAACCCTCGGGGCCACCCTGTTTCTTCATCCTGCAGAGGGTCTGCTCATGCTTTTCGAGGTAGGACCGAGCGCATCAGGATGGGATTGTTGCCAAATAGGGAGGCAGCGCACAGAGTGTCCTCAAAAGGTCTCTGGCTACGTGAACGAGGAGGACACGAACCTGCGCCGGACTGCGCAAGCCGCCTGCTGAACAAGCCTGAATCGGAGTTACTTTCCTTAGGAATTTTTCGGTAAGGAAATGAAAACACATGGGGTTCTCTCCCTCTCCGCCAAATACCACGTTAATTCCGAAAAGGCCTTTTTCATTAGATGATCTATACACAAGGGCTACAGATTACAAAAGCAGAAAATTAAATTGTAAACTGTACAGTGATGCCTCGAAGAGAGAGAAGCGGGAGAAGGGGAGTAACCGGAGACGCCAATTCCTATTCCTCCTCCTCCTCCTCCTCCTCCTCCCGCTGCCCTTCGCGTGGAATGAGCGCCAGGGAAGGCTACAGGGTTTCATAATCTATAAACCACCGCGGATGGGTTAGATCCTTATCGCCTTTAAACTGTAACTCAGCCCCAGCTGAAGTTCCCAGAGTTCAGTTCATTTCGGAGGATGGAAGGGCTTAATGTGAATTAAGGGTTTTTATTCTCCTTCTCTCCCCGCCACCCCCCCCCCATTGTATTTTCCATAGACATTTTTCTGCAGCTCCAAGTGAGCACACCCAGGTTAATAAAAGAATTTCTGTCGGGCTCCAGCATCTCACATGCAAAAAACCCTGTTGTTGCAAAGAAGTTCATTCCCCACCATGAGCTTGCGGAGAACACCTGGCCACCGCACTCACAAGGGTTGCCCACTGTCGGTCTTCATCCCCCAATGACTTCTGTTTATTGCTGCTTAAAGCAAAGCTGTGCTGCTATGGTCTCATCTAGACTCAGTGGGTCTCTGTCTTGGGTGGACCATCCCTCCTCCCTCGCAACGTTCACCCCCCCCCCAACCTGGCTTCATCTTCACTTAGCTCTCCTTAGATGCCCTGCAACATCCACAATGCGGGGGGGACCCATCCGGAACAGGCCCTCTTGCACCACACTGGACAAGCAAGTGGAAGCACAAACAGAAGACGACTCACGGTGCAATTCCCTGCACGTCTACTAAGAGGTTAAGCCCCGATGGCTTCCTCTCAAGGGAAGCAAGCTCAAAACTGCTGCCCTGGTTAGCCAAAGGAAGGATTAGCTTTTCGTAAGCCACCCTGGGAACCTGCTGAAGGGCAGGTATGCATAAAATAAATTCATTAAAGATATTTTGCCCCGGGGGAAGTTGCCAAACGCTGCAAGACTTCAAAGCGAGCCATTTGCAAATGTGTGGCCCTTCTCCACCTCTTTGCGAGATTGAGAAAGGGCTCCGTGAGAGTAGTCCCATGGGATCTCTGCTAATTCACCTTGCATGCCGCCCTGTTCTTCTCGGGCCCTGTGAAAGGTTTCTGATTTGGACACGTCAGGCAGTCGCCTCCCGTGATGCCTGCCATCAGCTTTCTTCCCTTGAGACTGCCCTGCAGGAGGCTGGGCTCTGTGGAGCTGCCAGGGGCAGGGAGAACACAGCAGCAAACTGCTGACACTCACCTGTCTCCAGAGACAATGGAGTGTGCTTCTGGGGGCGAAAATAATTTATCCTAGTTTAAGTCATGCTACAGTGTATTTCATTATCTTGTATTGGGTGCCTTTTGAGAATTAATCTTTTAACATTCTTTTCTTCAGATGACAGTGATAATGTAAACTGTGCATCGTTTGCATGAATTAATAATAATTAATAAAATGTAAAAATATTATCCTACGGCCTTCTAAAAAAATCTGGGTCACTTTTTGGATTCTTTTCATATGATTCTTGCTGCGGGCGTTAATGTTTCCTTACTCGGGAGCAGGGACAGAGGACGGATCTATTTTAAACAGATTTATACATGCGTTCTGAGTTTTGGGCAGAGTTGAGCCAATCAAGCCTTGCCCACAACATAGTGTCTCTTGCATCAAGCACCCATTAGGCTGGAGACACTCACAGGAGGGTTGTTTTTTTTTAAAAAAAAGTTCCTGTGATTAATTATATGCAAAAACCTCACATATAATATATGCATAATAGATATATGAGCCAAGTCCTAGGTAGTATGTTTGCAGCATAATTTCATACATATAATTACACTTTTTTTTAATTTATTGCATTTCAGCCCCACCTTTCCCCCAAGAAGCCCAACGTGGCACACATAGTTCTCTGCCGCCGCCGCCGCCCATTTAATCCTCACAACAGCCCTGTGAGGTAGGGCAGGCTGAGAGTGGGCAACTGGCTGTGGGGGGATTTGAACTCAGTGCTGCATGTATCTGTTTATGTGCCAGTGACTATAGGAAACCTGGAGGGCAGATGCATATGCTATTATATGAATATTAATGCATATAACATGTGGAAATTGTTCTTATTTTTAGTGGAGTTGAAAAGCAACAGCACTCTTTTCTAACTGAGACCAAGGAGCAAGAAGGGAAGGCAAGAGCTGGGCAGTTAAAATGTGCCGTGTGTTGGGAGCCAGGTTCAAATCCAGCAGAGAAGCTCCTTGGGTGGCCTCCTGGGCCACATTAGGCTGCAAAGATAAGGCAAGGAAACAGATGAGCAAATCAGGGTAGGCAGAGTTTGGCTTTTTCCAGTATAAAATTCCAGGATTGCTCCAATCTCTCAGCCTCATTTACAGTCCATGCTTGCTGTCGAGCCTGAAAGATCTGAGTTTTGGTGATGGTTGCAGCAAAAGCTTGCAATGCCAAGCAGAGATATTCCTCAACTCTGCAGCCAAAGCTCACCTACTCTTTGAACCTGTGACAGTGTTGTGGAGCCTGCATACACACAACTGCCTGGCCCAGCAGCACACGAGGAGCTAAAAGTTCAAACACCCCCAGAGCACTGGGAGATCGAAGCATGGAAAACTAATCTTATTTTAACGGTCTCATATACCAAGCAAATTTCTCTGCTGTCCCAGGCTCAATCATTCCTGCCTTAAAGATGTCTTAGCATTTCTCCCTATCATATTTATTGATCCTATCACACTGATAGGGCTGTGGCAAACAGATAACTAAGGCAATTAACCCAGAGGTGAACTCTGGAGCCCAGAAGAATCTGCACGCGAGGCTGAGAGGCGATTGGGTGGGAGATTTCCTGGAGAGAGGCAGCCCACAGGCATGCGGGGCAGAGAAGCAGCAGCCTCCTCCAAACCAGCCAGGATCTTCCAGGAAAACAGCCCTGATCCTGCTGCCAGGACACCAAGCCACAGACCACCATCCCCTCCTGCCTCCCTCTGTGACACTTCTGAACTGTTGCCTTCATGTCTGCTTCATGCCACAGGTCTCAAAGTTTTCACTTTGTTCCATAAAGTGTTTATTATTTGTTATTGGCTATTAAGAGAAAGACCCTACAAAAGTGCTTTAAATTGAGCCAGGACCATTGGGTTCATGCTCAGCACTGCCCAGAATGACTGGCAGAGGCTCCCCTGGATTTCAGGCAGGGACTAGCTCCTGGGTCTACCTGGAGACCCCAGGGCTTGAACCCGGGACCTTCCTGATTGGTTGGTTGGTTTGTTGCCCGTCCTGCATCCTCAGTTCCCAGGTTGTGTTACAGCATTAAAAAAATTTTTTTAAAAAACTTTAAACACCTTCCAAACATCTGCACAAAGAAAATTAGCCTGCAAGGGCTGAGTGGTTAAATTAAGCCAGAGTACCTTCACGAAATTAGAAGACGCCTGCTTCTTGGGAGGAAAGCAATGACAAACCTAGACAGCATCTTAAAAAGCAGAGACATCACCTTGCTGACAAAGGTCCGTAATAATAATAATTTATAATAATAATAATAATAATAATAAATATTTATTTATTTATTTATTTATTTATTTATTTATTTATTTATTTATACATACCCCGCCCATCTGGCTGGGTCTCCCCGGCCACTCCCCGTATTGTTCAAACTATGGTTTTCCTAGTAGTGATGTATGGAAGTGAGAGCTGGACCATAAAGAAGGCTGATCGCTGAAGAATTGATGCTTTTGAATTATGGTGCAGGAGGAGACTCGACTGCAAGAAGATCAAACCTCTCCATTCTTAAGGAAATCAGCCCTGAGTGCTCACTGGAAAGGACAGATCCTGAAGCTGAGGCTCCAAGACTTTGGTCACCTCATGAGAAGAGAAGACTCCCTGGAAAAGATCCCGATGTTTGGAAAGATGGAGGGCACAAGGAGAAGGGGACGACAGAGGACAAGATGGTTGGACAGTGTTCTCAAAGCTACTAACATGAGCCTGACCAAACTGTGGGAGACAGTGGAAGACAGGAGTGCCTGGTGTGCTCTGGTCCATGGGGTCACGAAGAGTCGGACACGACTAAACGACTGAACAACAACAACCACCTTCCAAAAGCTCATCTCATCCCCAAAGCTTTAGTCTTATTCAGCTCAACCTGATGAGTTTATGAAGACAGCAGAACAAGAAGAAATGACTCTCCTGGCTGAGCATCTATCCCGTGTTTTCAAAAGTCTGGAGGTTTAATGCTACTCTTTTCCTTATCTGTCCAATATCCACGCTGGGCATGCCCCATTGGAAGGCCAACGTAGAATCCCAGAACCGGCATTGCGGAGTTGGGACTCCAGGGGTCATCTTGCTCAACCCCCTGCAATGCAGCTATCCAAGCGAAAGGATCCCTGACCGATGGCTATCCAACCTCTGTTTAGAAACCTCCAGGGAAGGGGCACCCACCACCTTTCAAAGGAGTCCCTTCCGCTGCTGGACAGCTCTTACTGTCGGAAAGCTCTTCCTAACGTTTAGCTGGGATCTCCTTTCTTGCCGTTTGAATCCATTGGCGGTCCAGCCAGAATGAGAGTTGGTGGCAGGACCTGGGGGGTGGGGGGCTATGGCTCTTCTGGCAGGAGCTGGCAATGGGAGTACAAGGAAGGGACCCAAAGGGAGAGGGAGAGGGAGAAGGAGAAGGGAGAGGCAAATGGCGAGAATCCTAAAAGCGAGACAGAAACAGAGCCCAGAGTGGAAAGGCAGCGGCTGGGGCGGGGAAGAAGGGAGAGAGGAGCTTTAATGGCCTCGAATAAACTTGTTCTGAAAAGGAACACAAAGTGAAGATCAATTTACAGCAATAACAGCAGCAGCAAATCAATAGCCTGACCCACTTTCAGCTTATCGAGGGCAAACGTGGAGACTTTGCAAGGCGGACGGGGAGAAGAGCACCAGGCCAACAAGGGCAGCCCCTCTGACCAGAGAAGCCTCTTGCTCCACCGACAGAGCTTCTGCGAAAGCTGCTGGGGAAACCACAAGCAACGGAGCTTTCCATTTCTGAGGGTGGGCTTCCCAGGAGAGGAGCTAAATGGCCCCCAGCAAAAGCTCCCCTGGAATCATGGACATACAATGAAGCTGAATGTTGGAAGAATCAGGAAATCGTTAAACTGCGGAACTCCCTCCCACAGGAGGCAGGGGTGGCTCTTAAAGATGATGAGACAAATCCACAGAGGAGGAGAGGGCTCTCAAAGGCCACTAGCCAGGATGGCTCTGCCCTGCCTCCACATTCGGAGACAGCAATGAAGACCACATGCTGGAAACCACAGACGGGGAGAGGACCCTTGTGCTAAGATCCTGCTGGCAGGCATCCCATAATGGGCATCTGTTTGGCCACTGTGAGAAGAGGACGCTGGATGGAGGACCACTGGCCGGATCCAGCCGGGCTCTTCTCATGTTATGTTCTTATGATCCTGTCTGAGCAGCTCCTCTGTCCAGGGGTGTGTGTGTGTGTGTGTGTGTGTGTGACCTCTCAACACATGACAGGAAGCTTCCTCTATCTCCCCACAACTTTAGCTTCAAGAGCTATCAAGACATAAAGATGCAGCTGCAGCCTAGATGAGATAAGGTCTCGGGAAGGGAGCAGGGACTCAGCAGGGCCTTCAAGGAGACGTCCTTCCGGATGAGGAATCCATGCTTTGAAGGCCCCCTGCTTTTGGCGGCTCCAGGTAAGAGAGCAGGAGCCCCTCTGTTGTTTTAATGTTGTGAACCACTTGGGGGATAGAAGACAAGAAGCAGGACGCACATCTGAAAATGCATTCATGCCCTGAGGTTGCCTGGCAGCTCTCTGTGGGCACAATGGAGAACGACACCCACCCACAAGCACCTTTCTCTTCTGAAAAGGAACGGAGCTGGAGGAGAACCACCTGGGAGGAAAAGGTGGGATTGAAATGCAGCATGTAATAAATAATGGTGCAGCTGCTGATTTCTAGGGACAGGGAGAAATGAGGGGACTTTCCTTACGCTACGCCTGGCCTGCAAAGTACTGGGGAACCCAGGACAATCTGGTGCCCTCCAGATGTTTCAGGCAACAACTGGGTGGGGCTGGCAGGAATTGTCATCCAAAACATCTGGAGGGTGCCAGGATGGGGCTCAGCTGGGATAGGGTTTTAGGCAGAAGGATAACCCCAAACACCTTCCTCTGGTCCCAGGACAAGAGAAAGAGGGTTGAGACCAGAGAAAGACGCTCTCACTGTGGCCCTGCCTTCTTGGGCGGAACATGGAATTCTGCCTGAGGCCAAGTTTCCAAAAATCCTCCAAGGGCGGCCCTACATCTCAAGCACATGGAAGGAATCCAAGCTAGGCGGCTCAGAAACCCAAACGAGTAGAAATGGCATTCCTAGCTTGCCTGGCTAAGACACCACCTGACAGCAGAACGGACCCCTCCGGAAGTTGGTGGACTCTCTTCCCTTGGAGGTTTTTAAGCAGAGGTTGGGTGGCCGTCTGTCAGGGATGGTTTAGTTGAGATTCCTGCACTGCAGGGGGTTGGACTAGGTGGCCCTTGGGTCCCTTCCAGCTCTACAACTCTCTAATTCTATGACCCCAGCAAAGGAGGGCCAGGCTGTGTTCCTGGAGGTGTTGGGAGGAGAGGGAATCCCATTGTCCCCCCAAATGACTGACCCAACCACCAATACTTGATTCAGCTTCAGTTTTCTTGACACGGGCAGAAGCAAGAAGAAGAAGAGTTTGGATTTGATATCCCGCTTTTCACTACCCGAAGGAGTCTCAAAGCGGCTCACATTCTCCTTTCAGTCCATTGAACAACAACCCCAAAACAAGGAATTGTCCGTGCGAGGCATGCATGCCCTTCCTTTGGCCTGGCTCTTGCACTTCCCCACCCAGAAGCTTCAGGTTGGGATTCCATGGCAGGAAGGTGAAATTCAGGCTCTGGTTCCAAATCCCGCTCTCCCCCCCCCCCCCCGGCAGCCCAGAGCAACTCGCTTTCCCGCCCGCTCTGGGGTTCAAGGCCGAGACAGCTTTCCTCCAGGCTGGCAAAGGGGGAGCTTGTGGCCTGGCCCCCTGGCGCTCCTCTTTGGGGCCCCTCCCCGCTGCACCCTTCTGCACACACACGGAGCGAGATACAGCCGCACACCGAAGTCTGCGGTCCTGTTATCGGGGCCTTTTCTTTCTGTTTTATCGCCAGCCGCAGCCGAGTTCAGGGAGAGCAGGAAAGGAGGGGGGGTCAGGTGCAGGTCAGGGTGTGGTGTTGCCCCTGCTCCCTTATCAGCAGCTGAAGAAAGTGAATCCACCTGGTTTGTTTCTGGCTGTTAAGTGCGGCAGGGTCAGCCAGCATAGCAGTGGGTCGCCCAGAGTTCACCCTTCCTCCGGCCGCCTCGGTTATCGGCGGCGGCAGCAGCGCTCAGCTCATCAACTTTCTCCACCTTGCAAGCAGCAATTTCCTGGTCCTCCGCGGCTCGCCCCTCCCTGTAATCTAAACAGACAGGGCTCCGCACTCGGTGGCAGCCTTGCGCACTAATGCGCCGGCCACTCCTCCCCACCCCACCCCGTCCTGGTGCTAATGGGATGACAGCCCATGTTAGCCAAGCTCCACTTGCTCTCCTCTGCTCCCCCCCCCCCCGGGTGCAAGGAGTGTCCCCGGAGGAAAGGGCGTTCCCCAGCTGGAGCTGCACCAGCAACTCAACCGGTCGGGGTCTCAGAGGGAGGCCTTTGGATTCGGGAGCGATGCAAGTAGCACCGTGGCCCCAAGACTGGTGTCCTGGGGTGAGATGAACCAACATACTGAGAGAAGAGCAAATTAAAACTTGGGAAGAAGTTCATTCCCTGCAGAGAATTGGGCCTCTATTGTTTCAGGTGGTCTCAGAGGTATGGGGTGCATTGCTGCTGCTGCTGCTGTTGAGCCTGTGGCCGGCCAGAGGTCATAGCTATTTGAGATTCCTACTGCTCTGCTTCACACTAAGGTCCCCGGCAGTCAAAAGAACATTGCTATTGCCAGCAGGCGAGGCAGGGAGATTTGCCACTAGCTGAAAGGTACCCTATACAGGCCAGAAAACAACTCAAAAGGGGCTTCTCTCTATTAATTATAGAGGCAAGTTCAGGATTACACCTAGACCAAGAAAAATTAATTCCAATGCACCCTGCTCCACTTACAGACTTGCACAATTCCACAGGGATGGTGGATTTGAGGGGATGCTCCCTGGCTTCAGTACAATGGCCAAGACAGCACAGCGGGTAGAATTCTGTGTCTGGAATGACAGCACCTTAAGAGTTTGAAGGGACCCCAGGATCATCTAGTCCAACACCCCCCCCAATGCAGGAATCTCCACAAAAGCATCCATGACAGATGGCCATCCAACCTCTAGACACGCAAGACAGAGGTTCAGACATGATACTTTTGCTAAGTGGAATTGGAAGCTGGTGGACTTTCTTTCAACCGTCAGTGTAGGCAATACTGAGCTAAATGGAACAGCGGTCTGACTCGGTGGAAGGTGGAGCACCTGACATTTCCATGTTCCTTTGCTCCCGATAGGCAGGGAATTTGGGTCCGCACCCCAAAGGACTAGCTGGTGAGACGTGACTGGACTGGGTTGAGAAAGTATTGGCCAGTTACTTTGGCAACAGGGACCTGTTCCTGCTCCCCCCTCATGAACATTTCCCTAACCTTTTACAAGGAGGCATTAAAAAAATATTTTAAAAAGCCGAGAGAGAGAGAGGGGCGCTTTTTAGTGGGGGTAGATTGTTGCACACTGAACCCCACCCATGATGCCCCTGAAAACCCATTTCTCAGCTGTCGCCTCGCTCAGTTCCACCAAGTGGGATTTCACCGAGATTCAGCGAAGTTCAACCCGCACGTCTGCAGGAAGTGTGGAGTTCAGGCAACACCTCGCAGCCCTCGTGGAGTAATTACAGCTGCATCCAAACCACAGGGAGATTAAGTGCTATTTTCGGCTCTCCATAATCTTATTGGGCCACCACAAGAACCTCCCCTCTCCTCCTCTCCCCACCCCCCCCACCAGCGCCGACGTCGGAAATCAATTCCGCAAGTGGTCAAGGGGAGTAATTTTCTCTGCGGCTTTTAACAAATTGCTGTGCCTCGTATCGCTGGATGGCACGAGCCAAAGGCCACTTTGTATTTGCCGATTAGCACTGCTCAATTAAATTCCTCTCCTCGCTGGCACGGAGAGCTAATCTGCTCTAAGCGGCCAGTAAGCTCCTTTCCCCGTGTGAAATTGGTCCCAGATTTCAGCCTCTGATTTCCACCTGTTTGGGGTCGTGCCACGCTCAGGAGAGGCAGGTTCAGCCAGAGTGCCAAGGGACCAGGCAGGGTTCAGGCTAACACTTCCACTACCAGTGGGTTAATTATAACTTCATTCTCAAAAACACACACACACACACGGGGCTTGCTTCAACTCCCAGTGACCTTACCTACTTAATTTTTTTTACATCTGCGGAGTAAATTTCTGTCAGCAAAACTGAAAGGCCAAGCAGAGTTCAAAGTAACAATTCACGTTAAAAAAACAAAGGTTGCCCAGAACTAAATCACAGCCTTAAACAGCGAACCTCCCATAAAACACACAGGAGCTTTTAAGGTGAGCAGGGACGTTTCCCTGGAACTGCAAAGCACCCACCTGACAAATGGCTCTCTCCAAAGCAGCCCGAGGAAGGAGCCGCCCGAGCGCATGCCGGCCTCTGAAAATTTACATGCTGCTGATTCCCACGCAAAGCCCGCCTTGTCAGGCTGCCCTTACCAGGAGGAATTTGTGGCAGCATAAACTTCAGCCCAAGGCGTCTCCAGAGCGTGGCTTTCTGGGACCTGGTGCTCAGCACTCCCGTGCTAAACTGGAGGAATGGCAAAGGACACAAAGTGGGCACCTTGTCACTGGGTGGGCGTGGGGCAGAGGGTGGTGCATGTTTGCCCGCGACAAGTGGACCCAGGTGCACCTTGCAGTGGAGATCAGCACAAGGTGAATTCAAAGCAAGGGCAGAAGAGCTGCTTGGTCAGGATCAGGCCCGAGAGCCCACCTTCGAAGCCAACATCTGGCACCCCCACTGCGGCAAGCCAGAGACCTTTGGAAGCTCAAAGGCAGTGGCTTTTGCCCGCCTGGACTTATGCATGCGGGCGCCCATGCAGTGTGATGGTGCCAAGCACCAAGGAATGGAAAAATTGCATCCTGCCATGGGGCAGCTGAGCGGCTGAGGCATCCGGCAAATAAATAAAGGAATATCAGATCCAGGAGAACGCTGGTGAGGGGGGTTGCTGGAGACCCTTCGAATGTCCACACGCTTTGTGTAGGTAGCCTTCTTTGCAGCTGAGTTGAACGGCACCATTTTCCAGAACATGTAAGCAGCAGCATTGCTGGCAAGGGAAGAGGCCCGTGGCCTGGTCTTCAAGCGCTGTGTCAACCTTCCTCTAAGGATTTGGCTCAGAGGACAAAATAATGACAGCCTATACCACCCCGTCTGATATAGGGCACCAACATGCAAGACCGTGGCCGGGAGGATGCACCATTTTAGGGAGCAAAACTTAATTTTGACATATATCTTCAGCGAGGGGCTTAAAATATGTTTTTGGTGTGAGGAATCAAAATCTGCTATTTTTTGGTGATTGGACAACATTTAGCTTGTTAAGTCTGCGTTTGATGGAGAGCCACATGAACTGCTTTCAGAAAACCAAAGAATTTTAATTTTACCTTCTGAAAATGCCAGGTAATGCCAAATAAATAATAAGAATAACAATATATAATATAACTGCAAGCCATTGGCAACCCTTTTTAACAATTTCTATGGAATTTTACACACATTTTACTTACCAATCAAAACTAAATTCTATTAATTTGACCAAAGTATCTTTTGAATTCCCAAGTCAAGTCACATTACAACTTTTTATCACCTCTCATGTTTGGAATTTGGAAGCTGAAAAATTAAACTCTGCTTCCAAGACAAGGATGGGAGTGATCCTATACCCTTTTAAATGGGTCTGTGGGATGGGGTGTGGGGAAGGGGTTATTGTCTCATTTTATTTTTGTTTTTCTTATGCATTTTGTGTTTTGAAACTGCCCTGAGATCTATAGATGAAGGGTGGGCATAGTGAATGAATGAATGAATGAAGGAGTCAAGAACCAAGGGCAGGGAAAGGGTTCGGAGGAGAGAGAAACAGCGCGCCAGCCTAACAGCAGGGAACAAGCAGCCCGTCACCTTTAATGTAAAAATGATATCATGGAGACAAAAGTTGACAAAATCAAAAGTTGAGCAAGGGGCTGATGGGAGATTCTCATCCCTTATGCAACTGCAAGGACCTGAGGGCTATCTCCATCATCATCTCAACTGTTGTTAAACTCCGACCTGCCTTTCACCATCAGGGCCCAGGGAGGGTTACAAGACAGCTGCAGCACCCCACAAGGGCTCTTCCACCTGCAGAAAAGCTCCTCTATCTTTGGTCTCGGGGTATCACTTCAGGCTCAACCTGCTGGTTCCTCTCTCTGCCGCCTTCTGCTCTGTGCAGGCGCCTGACTCGACGGCTCAACCCACCGTCTCAGCTCCAGCACTGCTTCCTCCTAATGCTGCTCCCCTTCCCAGCTGGTCCTGATGCTGCAGGTGTCCATGACAGCCCAACAGGGGTGTGCCTCTCCCTGCCCTCAGCACCCACTGTGCCCCTAAGCGGAGGTCCTTCAAGAGAAGCAGAGAGCAACTGAGTGAACAGGGGAGCCCACCAACCGGCCGCTGGGGCAGGGGCGTTAGGTGGGGACAGGGCCATTCCCCTCAGCAACACACTTGCAAAGCCACAGGGAGTTTGGGAGCTGGAGAGAAGGGGCGGTCCATGTGCCACTCACCGCTTTCATGCATGGAAACTGCACACAGTGTACATTGAGTTGAGCTACTCCGAAAAATCAGATGTTCGCTGCCCTGTCCTTGGAATCCAGCCCATGCCCTTCCTGCAACATACACCCTCTGCTCAGCTCCTGCCTCCACCCCACCAAAGGGGAGAGGAGGGCAGCAGCTGAGTTGCAAACCACGGGCCCATTGCTAGGGCTCCACTCAGGGTTGCTTTGGGTTTTTTCGCAACTGCAGATAGGGTCCTATAACGGCAAAGCTGGCCAGGCTTTTTTGTTGCTTTCCCCTGTGCAGTGGTACCTCGAGTTACAAACGCCTCAGGTTACAAACCCCGCCAACCTGGGAGAGTTACCGCGAATTGAGAACTTTGCCCCAGGATGAGAACGGAAATGGTGTGACGAGGCACAGCGGCAGCAAGAGGCCCCATTAGCGAAAGCACGCCTCTAGTTAAGAACGGAGCCCTGGGACGAATGAAGTTCGTAAGCAGAGGTAGCACGGTATCATGGGCAGAGATGCAGGCTTGCCATGAGTGAGGAGACCTCTGCAAGCAGATGCGAAACATCGGCAGGATGTTGATTTCACTTGCAGGGTAACAAATACCATGGACAATATGGATTGATATCAAAGTTAGAGTATGGAAGAATATGCAGTTGTAAATGTTCAAAATGGGACCCCATGGAGGGGGTGGGGGGAAGTCCTGAGATTTGGAGGAATCTCTGTATATGGATATATTATTTGGATCACCTCATTTGTCTCCTGAGAAATCTCTATGTGGGACAAGAAGCTACAGTTAGAACTGGATATGGAACAACTAATTGGTTCAAAATTGGGAAAGGAGTACGACAAGGCTGTATATTGTCCCCCTGCTTATTTAACTTATATGCAGAATTCATCATGTGAAAGGCTGGACTGGATGAATCCCAAACCGGAATTAAGATTGCCGGAAAAAATATCAACAACCTCAGATATGCTGATGATACTACCTTGATGGCAGAAAGTGAGGAGGAATTAAAGAACCTTTTAATGAGGGTGAAAGAGGAGAGCGCAAAATATGGTCTGAAGCCCAACATCAAAAAAGCTAAGATCATGGCCACTGGTCCCATCACCTCCTGGCAAATAGAAGGGGAAGAAATGGAGGCAGAGAGAGATTTCACTTTCTTGGGTTCCATGATCACTGCAGATGGTGACAGCAGTCATGAAATTAGAAGACGCCTGCTTCTTGGGAGAAAAGCAATGACAAACCTAGACAGCATCTTAAAAAGCAGAGACATCACCTTGCCGACAAAGGTCCGTATAGTTAAAGCTATGGTTTTCCCAGTAGTAATGTACGGAAGTGAGAGCTGGACCATCAAGAAGGCTGATTGCCGAAGAATGGATGCTTTTGAATTATGGTGCTGGAGGAGACTCTTGAGAGTCCCATGGACTGCAAGAAGATCAAACCTATCCATTCTCAAAGAAATCAGCCCTGAGTGCTCACTAGAAGGACAGATCCTGAAGTTGAGGCTCCAGTACTTTGGCCACCTCATGAGAAGAGAAGACTCCCTGGGAAAGACCCTGATGTTGGGAAAGATGGAGGGCACAAGGAGAAGGGGACGACAGAGGATGAGATGGTTGGACAGTGTTCTCGAAGCTACTAACATGAGTTTGGCCAAACTGCGAGAGGCAGTGAAGGATAGGCGTGCCTGGCGTGCTCTGGTCCATGGGGTCACGAAGAGTCGGACACGACTGAACGACTGAACAACAATTTTGTATTTGTAAAACCAGTGGGGGGGGGGTTTCTAAAAAAAAGTTTAGGGGTACTCTCATTTTCCTAAAAGGTAAAGGTAAAGGACCCCTGACAGTTAAGTCCAGTTGTGAACGACTCTGGGGTTGTGGCGCTCATCTTGCTTTACTGGCCGAGGGAGCCGACGTTTGTCCGCAGACAGTTTCTCCAGGTCATGTGGCCACTATGACTAAGTCGCTTCTGGCAAAACCAGAGCAGCGCATGGAAACGCCATTTACCTTCCCGCCAGAGTGGTACCTATTTATCTACTTGCACTTTGACGTGCTTTCGAACTGCTAGGTTGGCAGGAGCTGGGACCGAGCAACGGGAGCTCACCCCGTCATGGGGATTCGAACCGCTGACCTTCCGATCGGCAAGCCCAAGAGGCTCAGTGGTTTAGACCACAGCGCCACCCCCGTCCTTTTCCTACTCATATTGAAATACTTCCCCTCAATGAGTCCAAACTTAGATTCACAAAATGTTTAGGGGTATGCGTCCCCCTGCGTGTGTGTGCCCCCCCCCCCCGGAAAAAGCACTGAGTAAAACCAAATAAAAATGATTTCTTAAAAAAAAGAAAGAGTGAGGCTCCGTGATGGCAATTGCATCTGACAGCAGAGCACCCCCCTCACTGGGCAAGGCAGCTTCTGGGGGATTGTGTTTCTCCTGCATCTGATCGCCCCTGGTTTTTACATGAGTCAGCACATCAGATCTGATCACTCTTTATTCCGGGGGCGAGATCAGGGAGCTTAAGGTTTTGAGGGTGGCTTGGCAGGACCAGCCCAAGATGCTTTGCTGCCTGAGGCAAAGGACAGGATTTGCTCCCCCACCCCCAGAATCCCATGCGCATGGGCAGGTGCTGGGCAGTCTGCCGGCTGAGTCCGCCCCCTCACCCGAGGGCAGCGAGGTTGCCGAGCGCACACAGGACTGTCCCCCAACGCCTGCTTCCTGTCTAACGGCAGGGCTGGCCCCATGGCTTAGGGTGTTTCACGGGACCACACCAGATGAGCCAGTGCAACCAAGCTGCGTCTGCCCAATTCACATGCGATGCAGCAGTGGGGCGGCCAATTCTTTCCCCAATTATAATGATTTAGGAAGAAAAGCAAAAGCAAAACAGAAATGCAAAAAGAAACGTCTATCCAGCCTTCTATGATGGCCTTGCTAATTTCAGTAAGAAATAAAACAAGACCATTCATTATCTGATGAAATCTGGAACTTCTATGAATTGCATCAGTTTATTCATTCACTCTTGAGAGTCCCATGGACTGCAAGAAGATCAAACCTATCCATTCTCAAAGAAATCAGCCCTGAGTGCTCACTAGAAGGACAGATCCTGAAGTTGAGGCTCCAGTACTTTGGCCACCTCATGAGAAGAGAAGACTCCCTGGAAAAGACCCTGAGGTTGGGAAAGATGGAGGGCACAAGGAGAAGGGGACGACAGAGGATGAGATGGTTGGACAGTGTTCTCGAAGCTACTAACATGAGTTTGGCCAAACTGCGAGAGGCAGTGAAGGATAGGCGTGCCTGGCGTGCCCTGGTCCATGGGGTCACGAAGAGTCGGACACGACTGAACGACTGAACAACAACAACATTCATTCATTTCTGGTAAATAAAGACATTTAAATTGCCAGGAAAAGGGAGATCTCCAGAATTGTTTTGCAGAATTCATTAAATCCACTCAGAGGAAAAACATAAAATGTTAGGCACGCCATCTTCCAATACACTGGACCGTGCCATTAACAAAACCCCTCCCCTACGCCCAAAGTGGCTGCACCCCCCAGGATCTCCTGAAGCATCACAAAGGAAGATGGGGTGCAATGATCCACCAGGAAGTCCTCCTGCAAGAGATCTGCTGAGCAAATGGGAGCAAGAGAAGACCCAGAGCGCTAACCCAGCTAATCCTCAAATAAGGAGCAACCAGGAAGAGTTGGGGGGGGGGCACAACAATATGGCAAAGACATGAGATTTCTTTTCCCGGTCTCACAGAACAGCGGTTCTCAGGGTTCCCTGGCAGGAGGGCGGAGGGGCTACTAAACTTGTTGAAGCCTGGAGTGTGGACCAGGCCCCAAAAGGTTCTCCTACCTCAAGGGATCTTGGAGAAGGCTCCATCTCTAGGGTGGCCAGAAGAGATGTGGGAGGTGCACATCAACCCTGCCCATGCCTTTTTTATTCTCTTTCTCTCTTCCCTAGTTCTTCCTGAGCCATAATAGCCCACATTTGGGGCTAGGTCAATCCTTCTGCTCCGGCAGCGCCTTCAAAATGCCACAGTCTTATGCACCTTCTCAGACTAAAGTGGGTTGGGTGTCTCCTCCCCTTCTAGGTTTCCTGAGCCATTAGCCAATGGGGCAGGGGAGATCCCTCAGCAACGGGTGCTGACCAGTCGCATCAGGTGGACGGAAAGAGAGCAACTGTATTCAGCGCCTTGGCATTGGAAGTACTTCCGAGGCAGAATTTCTCGTTCTGATAAGGAATCTTCCGACTTTCCTGTCTGCTGCCTGAACATGTCCCGGTTGGCAGGGCCCCGTGGCTTTCGGATCCCATTGATGTCTAACCCCAAAAGGCTTTGAAGTCCTCTTTTGGCTTCCCACCCCTAACGGTTAAGCAAAGCATCCGAAGGCGGAGAGAGGGAGAGGCAGGGCAGCTCAGAGGACCTTCCAGCAAGGACTCCTCCAGGCTGCAAGGCAGAGCCAAGAGGACACTCAAAAGAGCTCACGTGAAAACAGTGTGTGCCTCAGCCCCAAGGATCGAGGGCCAGCCTCTCCCCTGCTTAGGCTGTTGCCTTCCTTTCCTTCCTGACTCCTGAATGTTAATATTTGAAATATTAAGTGGTCTACTCCTCAAAAGTCCTGCCAATGCAGGAAACCCTTCGCCTCTCCAGGATCGTGGCCATGCAGTCTCTGCTTAAAAATGCCCAATGAAGGAGAGCCCAGCATCTTACAAAGCAGCCTGCTCCATGGTCAAAAGGCCAACGTAGCCAGGAAGTTCTTCTTCCAACGTAATGTTCAAAATCCCCTTTCCTATCACCTCCAAATTGCTTCTTTTCCAGGCTGAACACCCTCCTTCAGTCTTTCCTACGCAACTCCCCACCTCTCATTCACGCACAAGCTTATGAGATCTGCCCTAGAGTGAAAATATAGATTCCTCCAGATCTCTATTTACCAGGCTTTGAAATCGGGAAAAGGCCATTGGCTAATGTTTCATGGGGCAAGGTTCAGAATTGGCGGTTAGAGGGCTGGAAGCTGGTGGAAGTGTGGACATCTCCCGGCCTGCAGAACCCTTCCGGGTCCAAGGTTGATGGAAACCAAGCACAGAGCATTCATTACAGGTGCAATCCTGCCCCAGCACATTCTCCCTGATCAAGGGAGGAGCTGCAGTGCAGGTGAGGAGTGGAAATGGAAAGGATGACACCTGCCTTGCCTGTTTGCTCCTTCTCACTTCATGGAAAACACCACACCAAGGAGACCCACGCTGACTGTCCTTGCCAGACTTTCTCATGCCCCCATCCTGGCCTTGGTTCCAGGAACTCACCTCCAGTGCCCCCTGCATGACCCTATGAAAAGCGCTGTTCAGAATAATGGTTTGCACAATCCACTGAGGTAGATAGTTGGAAGACAAATTCAACAGGGTAACAACTAACTGCACATACACTAAAAACTCAGTTAAAACTATTTAGTTGAATTAATTCTACAAAATTCACAAACTTGATCCAGCGATTGCAGCTTTTCAAAGACTGGTAATCCTTTACGCTGCCAGCACCGCATTGCCACCCCTTGGCTCCTAGTGCCCCCACACCCAGGTGTGTCATCCCACTGCCCACTTTGGGAACCACTGGCCTAGGGGGTCCCAGGAAGACCCCAAAGGGAGAGCTGTTCGGCAGTGGAATTTGCTGCCAAGGAGTGTGGTGGAGTCTCCTTCTTTGGAGGTCTTTAAGCGGAGGCTTGACAGCCATCTGTCAGGAATGCTTTGATGGTGTTTCCTGCTTGGCAGGGGGTTGGACTGGATGGCCCTTGGGGTCTCTTCCAACTCTAGGATTCTAGGATTCTAAGGGGAGCCTTGTCTTCAGTGTGGGGCTCCACAGTTCATCACAACGCTTCAAAGGACGGCTGCAAGTGTGACAAAAGATGTCAGGAAGGAATGCCAGCAAGGAAAAGGAAAGAGAAATCAGGCGAGGAATGTGGTGTTTTCAAATTCAGGCAGAAGATACCTTCCAACTCCACAGTTCTAGGACGCCTCTTCTTCGTTTCTTTGGGCCCCTACACACACACATTTCGTGGGCCACAACCTGTGCCTCTTCTTGCATGTCTTTCCAAAAGGATTCCTCCTCCGTGCCTGGCAGCAGCATCCCTCCGAGCCAGGTGACACATTCGAGACACACACACACCCCTTCTTGAGTAACAGACACCACCTCCTCTCCTTGATAGGACCTGATGAAAAATTCACCATGGCTCCGGCTGCAGCGCAAGGGAAGGAGCTGGCTGGACGGGTCTCTTTTTACCTTCCTCGGGTTACAGCTCTGACCCAAGAGGATGTGGTGCTGCACATTCTCAAGAGCGCTCCATTAATGAGGGACCCCAGACCCGCTGAAAGGGAGCCCTTGGCACTCTCTCGCACCACCGGAGCTGGGAGGGGTCCTGGGTTTCGGCTCCAGGGTCTGCCTGCTTTGATGCTGATGCTGCTCCTGCCACCCCCCCCCCCCATGCTCAAGATGAGGCAGAGGGCTACGGCTGGGTCGCTTCTCCACAAGTCAGGTGTGCTTGCAACAGTAAGGGATGTGATGAAGCTCATATGCAGGCTGTGAGCCAGAAGATATATACATTTAAAAACAAAAACCAAATTCTGAACCAAGGAAATCCAAATCAGCAGTCAGAATAACTGCCTGTAAATTAAACACATCTGGATCCATTTTGCATAATGCGACTTGCTTCCAAGATTTAGCTTTTTTTTTCCTGGTTAAGAGGAGAAATGAAGGTGGCTGCAAGACTCGGCACCGGGTTCAGCGAATCAAGCAGGGCAGAGAAATTTTATCCTGAACTTCCGCAGGGCCACCTGACTCATCTGACTCCACCCCACCCCCACTCCTGAACCATGAGGACTACTCTCATGAACAGTGGATGGGACAGGGGCTCAATTCTGTGCAAGGTCCCCCATTCCAGATTCCTCCTCCAGAGTTACCTTGTGTTATGATTCAGAAAAGAGAGAGAACTTCCCCATTAAATTCTGGTGTCCTCAGCTTCTATTGTTTGTGATTTGTTGTTTTCAGTGATGTTTTTTGTTTTTGTTTTAATTCTCTGGTTGCTCAGAGACTCCGCTTTGGGGTGGAAAAATGGGATATAGGTGGATCCATGAATTACCACCTTAACAGGAGGATGCAGGAACAGGGCCTTTTGTGTGGTGGCACCTCCTGCCCCTTGGACCTCCTGCTCTTCTCTTGTACATCAGTCAGGCACCATTATCAGAGTCTCTTCAGAGCCCACTGAGGACCTTGCCTTTTAAGTGGAGGTTTGTACCTGAACTGGATTTGAAATGGCTTCTTTATGTATGCTCCAGTTGTTAAAACGCTTCAAAATTGTCTCCTGGGAAGCGAGTCCTGCCCATATCCATTAAATCCGAATTAATTAAAAGTCCATTCATCAATCCTCTTGGAAATGGCCAAGCCATTGGCAAAAGCCACCACTTCTCCAAAGTGGAGGGACCCCAAATACAACACACACACACAAAAGTCCACTTCTTGGTCATTTCCATCTGGTCTGCTGAGGGAGGATGCCAACTGGGTTTCTCAACAGAGGACTTTGCTACTGCTGCTGCTTGGTTTCCTTTCCTGGGACACAAGAAAACTTGACACCTGCCTGTGCCCCCCCCCCCTTCTCTCTTACACACACACACACACACACACACAGAGAGAGAGAGAGAGAGAGAGAGAGAGATAGATACACCAAGGCTCACTGGCTCCTGGGGTTGCCTGCTGAGCCATTTGCCAAGTGTTGAAATGTTCCTATGGCTGTGGGTCCGATTGTGCAAATACTTTGCACGCATCCCTCGATATAAGCAAATCAACAGCTCCGACAGCTTTAATTCAAAACGTGCACTTGCTATTAAGGAAGGGAGGGGTTTTTCAGACCTGGAACTTGAGCCCCTTTGGCTGCGAGGCCAAGTTGGACGGGCGGCAGGTCGCATACCCTCTTCCTTGCAAAAAAAAGGAGGGGGGGCGCTGGTTGATACTCCCACAGCACCCCCTACTGGCTGAAGGCCTGGGAAGGGAACCAAGTGCACCTGGGCAAATGTTCTGGAGCAGAAGCAACGGGGGAAGACTTGCCCTCCCCGTGGGGAAAGCGCAGCCCACTTGCTAAAAAAATGAAGAGCAATTCAGAGTCAAGTTGCAGCTCTGAAGCTTAATCGCCTTCATGCAGCAGAAGCTCTCGCAGGATCCAGCCGACTTACTCAGAGGCTGGAATTTGACACTGTATTAAAACTGGCTGTGATTGACTCGAGTATTAAATAATCGTAGCCTGGGCGAATGCAGCCCTACCAGTAAATGTAACTGCAGTCTCTTTCCGGGCTGTGCCAAAATATTCCAGCCATCATCCTCGCTGAGGCCCCTTTTGCAGAACAAAGATGGCACAGAATAAGTGCAGACAGCACCTCGAAAGTGACCGCTAGAGATCCCGTCCCGTCCCTGGGTGTCCTTGGGGCAACAGAGGGGCTGGCAAGCCCACTGTGGGGAATGGGGAAGGGGGCTGGCCTGCTACTTTTCATGCCCTCCCTGCAAAACCACATTTAACAGGGCTCTAATACCTGCAAGACATCAAAATCTCTAAGCGGTTTTCAAAACACTGTTATTGTCAGTTGAACTTATATCCTGCCTTCCTCCCAAACGTTGTGGACTCCCATTCCTAGCAGTCCTAGGAATTATTTTCCAAAGCATCTGGACTTGAAATATGTCGCTGTTTAAGAGGGGTGTAGTGGGAAGAAGGGGTAAGTGAGACTTTTGCGATACGTGTACTGACCTCCTTTTCTTATAAGCAAAGCAACTCCTTGGCATTTTGGACCACCCAGCATCATCGCAGATTCTGGAGCAGACCTAGGCTGCTGTCCTCTGGGGATGCAGGCAGCTACTCAGAAGCCTGTAGTTTTCTACCTCTTTGCTTTTTGCAACTGCTGCCTTGCCACCGTGCCTAGGGCAGGGGGCTGCAGGGCAGGGCATCCTGCTGCTGAAAGCTGGCTGGGTCAGACCAGGCACCTTTGGAGAACAAGGAGAATGGTGTGTATAGAACGGGAAGACCTCACCTGAGCAAGCAAGGAGCAAGCACACCAAGGCCACGAGGAGGGGTCCTGAGAACCAAACCATTGAAATCCTGACTGCAGGTGCCCATTTGTGAGCAGCTTTCCAAAAGGGTTACACACAGAGATGGGTAATAGATCTAATGGTGGTTTAGTAGCAGTAGTAGTAGTAGTAGTAGAAGAAGAAGAAGAAGAAGAAGAAGAAGAAGAAGAAGAAGAAGAAGAAGAAGAGTTTGGATTTGATATCCTGCTTTTCACTACCCGAAAGAGTCTCAAAGCGGCTCACATTCTCCTTTCCCTTCCTCCTCCACAACCAACACTCTGTGAGGTGAGTGAGGCTGAGAGACTTCAGAGAAGTGTGACTAGCCCAAGGTCACCCAGCAGCTGCATGGGGAGGAGCGGAGACGCGAACCCGGTTCCCCAGATTACGAGTCCGCCGCTCTTAACCACTACACCACACTGGCTCTGAGAAGGAAACTGCGTGTTCCAAGACAGTGGGCTGACTATGATCCCAGTGGAACATCACAGGAGTCTGCCCTGCCCTGCTTAGAACCTTCCTTGAAGCATCTCAGTGCTCACGGCCCAAGCTCAGAGCAGTCATAGAATCACAGAATTGGAAGGTAGCCCCAAGGGGCATCTTGTCCCAACCACTGGAATGCAGGAATCCCAGCTCAAGAATCTCTTGACAGATGGCCATTCAGCCTCTGCTTATAACCTCCAAGGAAGGAGAGTCCACCACCTTGACAGTCAGAAAGTACTTCCTGACATTGCCCTAACCTCCTTTCTTGCCATCTGAAGATTCTCACTAAACATTAGGAAGAATTTTGTGGTCAAAGGCACCAGAGCAATCTCAGCTCTTACGTTCTACCTCAAATCTGGGATCTTCTCTTTCTTCCACAGCATTTGGGATCATTTTGTGGAAGCAAAACAGCCACTTCCGACGGGGAAATGAGTCTGCACACCCCAGGATGGAAGGTGTTCTGGGACGGCCTGATCCCTCGGGGCGTAGAGAGGCTGAAAGCCGACTTGGCAGGGAATGGGATTGTGGGGAGGGAAGGAGGGAGGGTTGGGAAGGGAGCAGAGCTGATCAATCCAAGAGAGCCGATGGGGGCTACAGAAACACCCCATGGTCCAGAGAATGCCATTGGGAATGTAAGCCCATGTCAGCCTTGGAAACAAATGGCACTGCATCATCGTGGCAGCTGAGACAAAGCGGGGTGTCTTTTAATGGACAAAGATTGTTTTGATGAAAAAAGGGCATCCGTCATTGCATCTCACTTCATTCAGACTTTCTCCTCTACCACCATCCATCTTCACCGCCAACAGATGACAGAAGCGAGGCCCCCGCCGCCACCCC
The DNA here is from genome assembly GCF_009819535.1 of Lacerta agilis. Taxonomy (NCBI): domain Eukaryota; kingdom Metazoa; phylum Chordata; class Lepidosauria; order Squamata; family Lacertidae; genus Lacerta; species Lacerta agilis. The sequence goes on from NC_046320.1 coordinate 73,568,506, forward strand.
ACACGCCCCCCACACAGACCGGGGTGTCGCCCCCGCTCCGTAACAAATGACTTTGCTGGAAAATGGCCTCTTTGCTCCGTATCTGTGCTTGCCAAAGCCCAGGGGCACCCTATGGCCCACCACAATCAACGAGGCTGCCGTAATGAGGTCCCACTAATGGGCGGAGCCTCTCGCCACCAACGGAAGCGGGAACAGAAGCGCCACAGTTTGGGGCCGGAGGCAGCGCCTGTGAGAAAGAACATTCGCCTCCCCCAGGACGCACCAACGAAACGCGCGCGCACACAAACACCCCTGCGCACGGCGGAATGCAAATCCCTCCAGCCAGGCATTATGCGCAAACAAAAAAGTCATGCCAGCAGGAGCAGCCTCTGAAATGGGGCTCCCTCTGCGAGGAGCAGCAGCATCTGCTCAGGGCCCAGGCAGCCCAGGCCAAGGCCACCTTTCCTCCACTTGGATAGAGTCCAACCCAACCCAACCCACCCATGGCCCCGAGGGCTATCGATGACACCTTGCACCAGGCCACCACCTCTCTCCCATTGCTTCCGCCAGCGCGAGAGGCGTAGGCAACTCCACGCAAACGGTGGCCACGTCCATGAGGGTTGACGTTGGCGATGGCGGCGAGGAACGAGAGGTCTCCGGCCCGGCTCGCCAACCCCGCCCCCTCCTCCCGCCCCCTTCTCCTTCCCTTAAGACCTGATGGTCTTCAGTCACACATCTTAAAAGGAGCACAAAACACCAGAACACAAAGACGTACTTGTCTCAAGTCGATGAAGGCCAACTGCAGTGTGTCCCCTTGGAACCCAGGCACTGGGCCGGATCTGGCAAACTCTGTGGGAAAGAAGAGAGGATAAAAAGCGCTTTTAACTAACCATGGACAGGGAGATTGGCAGACGGATGACAGCGGAGACAACAGCGGCTGGGGGAGAGGAGGACCGCACTTCTAAGGAGCAAGGTCTCCCTCCCTTCCAGCTTTTTGTTCACCCTTCAAAATTTGTGTCATCAAAACACCATTAATTCCACCATCCTGACAGCAAGGAAACTGTACTAATTCGACCTGAAATTTATTCCCATGAGCTTCACTGGGCTCCAGAGTATTTGTTTTGTGAATGGACAAACAATTTGCAAAGAAGAAAAGCATTTGGGGGAATGGAGGGAGAGGACGGGGGGTGGGGGTGGGGGGGTCAATGGAAAAAGTTTTCCTCCCAACACAATAAAATCTTCAGCTGTGAAACCCTTTTCAGTTCCGAAAGCTATTTATATTTGGGGGCACTGAAGGAATTTTCTAATTTCATGCCTGTCACAGTGATCTATGCACATTTGTCAAAAATAAATAAGCCAGGCTGCTCCATTAATTACGCTGGAACAGAATAACATCTCCAACTGATATATCATATCATTGCACAAGGACCAGAAAGTGGGGGAGAACCATCACCGCTGCCATTGCACAAAACAGCCATTTATTCTGAAGGCGGCCATTGGATGAGGCTCAGGGGAAAGATCCTCAGGTCCTTCTCTCTTCTGCGTCACCTGGATTCAAAGTTTCGGGTCTAAATCCATCATGTGGTGCATAATTGTTTAAACATCACATCACAAACAACACAGTATGGATGCTGAAAACCTGTTTGCTGCCTTGCTAATTTCACATACTGAAGGTTAAGCAAGGCTACCCCACCTCCTCTTGTCTACCTTGAGTAAACTAGAAGCATCTCCCTCCTAGGAGACTCACATTTCATCTCCTTAAATTATTCACCTAACATGCTACTAGTTGGTGGAACTGGCCAGGACTTCAGGAAGAGCATCACTACTGAAGATGCTGGAGAAACACACAAGGTTGGTCCAAGGACTTGGGTCCCCTCAGGCAGCTGCTCTACACAAGACGTTGTGTAGCAGCGACGTTGCAGGGGTGAATTTCTCCGATTGTGTTTTGCTTTATGGGTGCCCCAAGTGAAGATGATTTGAGTAGTTGGGCCAGACTCAGCAAAGCAGCACGCCAGCCACTCCGTTGCCCTCTAGGAAGGCCAGGAAGACTGGGCCCCAGTGACTGGTTGCAAGGGGTCACTCAAGAGGCAACATCTTCTAGGCTCTCCCAAAACGTAGCATGGGCAGGTTCCTGGCAAATGATGGCAGAATCCCTACCCTGGTTGAGGAGTTCTTGATCGCTCAAGATGCACATTGAAAATTAATTAACGGACGTCTTTCCCATGTTGAAATTTTCTTACTTGTTAAGATTTATTTGTCGTCGAGACACAATCTAAGGTAGGAATGAAAAATGAAGCCTTGGGAAGCTGGGTGTGTGGCAGAGAGGGAGACTTGTTCTTAGGCTTTTATTCAAAACACAGAATAAAGCACACATTTCGGTGTTGTCCGTGGCAACTAGCTGAACCCACCTGACTAGGGTCTAGAGTCTTTGCAGATTAACTGGCTGTTCGTAACAAATACCAAAGTAGACCTGTTAGCTCAGCAACAATTTCCCGCACAGATAGTGTTTTGAAAATACTATAGTGGGCTTTGGGATATGTTTCATTTAGCTTTGTTAAGTGTGACTTCTGAATATGCTCTGGTCCTCAGAGAGATGCAGGTGCCAGAGTCTTGGGATGAAGCAGGAAGCTAGGTTCAGATTGTGCTGTGTCCTTGAAAACTGGAGGTCATCTTCCGTTGACCTGTGCACTGCAAGGGTAGGGACCCTGCTGAACTACAACTCCTGTCATCCTTGACCTCTGGCCATGGTTTGGTTGCCATGCAGTGTGGCATCAGGAATGGCCAGCCTGAGGGGAGCCGCATTTCATCAGGCTGGCCATTCCTGATGCCACACTGCATGGCATCCAAACCAGGGCACCCTCCGAAGACCTCGCCCTATTAACTAGACTCTCCTTAAGTGCAACTGTGTGCATTTACACCTTCCGCCTTCAAATACCTGCTATCTCCACAGGAACTGGGAGCTTTGCCTTGGCGGGGGGGGGGGGTGTAACCTGGCTCAAGTTCTGATCATTCATGGGGCTGTGATGCAGTAATGATGCCACTTTTCGTGGCTCCTCCTCCTCTGAGTCAGGTCACGGCTAGGTAGGAATTCTTCCAGGACAGGCTGAAGTCCTTTGCTGGAATAACTGGTGATTTCTCAAGCCCTGCTGATGCTTTTGGGTCCTCCTGCCACCTGCACTCTAAGCTGCCAGGCAGCCAGGATGGTGCATGGGGGTGTTAAGATGCTGTGTTAGGACCTAAGCCAGACTCCTTGTGCACTTGGCCCAGAATGATGATGATGATGATAATTTTTTTGTACCCCGCCCATCTGGCTCCATTTCCCCAGCCACTCTGGGTGGCTTCCAACAAAGATTAAAATACATTAAAATGCCACACATTAAAAACTTCCCTAAACAGGGCTGCCTTCAGATGTCTTTTAAAAGTAAAATAGTTGTTTATTTCCTTGACATCTGGTGGGAGGGTGTTCCACAGGGCGGGCGCCACCACCGAGAAGGCCCTCTGCCTGGTTCCCTGTAGCTTTGCTTCTTGCAGTGAGGGAACCGCCAGAAGGCCCTCGGAGCTGGACCTCAGTGTCTGGGCTGAACGATGGGGGTGGAGACGCTCCTTCAAGTATACTGGGCCCAGGAGACTCTATTCCAACCTTTCCCAGCCTGGGGCTTTCCAGATGTTGCTGCATTCCCCTTCCCGCCACTTTGGCTGCCCACCTGAGCTTGCTCATCCTCCTGCAGTTTCAATGGGACCCTGTGGCTGCGGCTTCTGCCTCACCCTGTGTTTGTTCTTAGCCTTCCCTCCTGGAGCTGACCGCTCAGTCTCTGCCCCTCTGCTCTTCCAGATCACTTCTCTGCCCAGATCTCAAGCCTCAGCCCTTCAACCATGAACCAACGGAGCCAGCAACTGCAGGCTAGCCTTGGAGAAGGACACAAGCTCTGGGGTAGAGCGCCTGAGCTATGGCAATGTCCTTGAGCACCTGCTTCCCACACAGAAGGTGCCAGGCTAAATCCTTGCCACCTCCAGGTACAACTGGCAAAGCCCCACCCTTGAGACCCTGGCAACTGACTACCAGCCAGTGCTTCTAATACTGAGCTAGATGGACCAAGGTTCTGACCCTGTGCCAGGCAGATTCCTTGGCTCACCTGCAGTCTGAATGGACGGCATGGGCAACGGTTGATTTACAACTCCATAAATGGCACCATATGGCGATCAACCTGCCAGCCTCAAGATGCCACAAACGGATGAGATGGTTTTCTTAAGATGCACCTTATTATTATTATTAGGAGTCACTTGCCACACAGAGTTCTCCGAGCAACTTGAACAGCCAGAGAGGTCATATTCTGAGCCCAGCTTGCCAGTTGGATGTCAGAGCACAAGTGTGCAAAACCTGCTGTTTAATTCCAGCCACCCCCCAGCCCAGGAGGGCACAGCCAGTTCTTCCATTGAACCTCCTCAGTCAGGTGTCAGGGCAATTAGCACAGAGCAGCCCAACGGCCCAGCGGGAGATTGCCCAGGAAACCATCGGATCCCTGTGCCATGTCGTCAGCAAGGCGAGAGGGGGGTGGGAGCGAGCGGGAGCGAGAGAGCAAGCCCCCTACAGCATGGCCCCCTTGAGCAGAACATGGACCGAGAATAGAGCTGGCCCCGGTACAAAGCCCCGAGGCAGCCGAGAGGGTTGGGAGATGTGTGTTCAGGCCAAAGAAGTGATGTCTCCGCAAGGCCTGCAAGCAGGGGCCACCCACCCGAGGCGGGTTACAGGGGGACTCTAACCTCTTTCCCAAAGCACCCTCCCAAAGGCAGCAGGACAGAGGAATAGGAACTGCTAAGCCTTGGACAAAGGAGAAGCACTAAAGAGAGCCCAAGACAACTGAAGAGTTGGGGATAGAAGCAGAAAGACCCACATGGGTTGATTATATGCAATGGACGTTTTTTCCCTTTCGTTGGCTGTACAACAGAAACAAGACATATACAGAGAGGTCCCTGTACTTTACACACTGAAAAGGGGGGAAATATACCCCCTGCAAATTCCCATTCTTCCGGAAGCACAGAGGGCAGCCTTAATCCATCTGGGATACTGCCACCTCCTGGGTGGGTTCATCTTCCGACTCCCCCCACTGCCGCCGCCACAACTGGAAGAGCTGGAGAACTCGCCCTCCCTCGCTCAACCTTATCAACGGGAACAAAGAGGTCAGTCACTTAGAAGAGCAAAGGACCGTGTGCCTTGCAAGCGCCCGCTGGACCCGGAAGAACCAGCCCAAGCCCATTCCAGGAGCCTTTCACCATTGCTCACTCGCTGGCCCTTCCCAGCCCGTTTTTGGGAGGACTTGTACACACTGCCACACCTGCATGTAAACTGCATGACTTTTGTGCACACTCTTCCCACAAAATCCACATTTTTCCCAATGCACGTTTTCTCTGGATTGCACGTTTTATATGCATTTTTACATAAAATTTGTTATTTTGTGTGTGTGCTGCACCAAAAGGGTGTGTAGTCTGACTGCTGCTTGCAGCTTGGAAAGCAACTAAGTTTGGAAACGTCCAGCTCTCTGTGTCTCTCTCTGCCTCCCTCCCTACCTCACCCACCCAGTCCGAGAGAACAGCAGTTGAGCCCTCCTGCCTGCCAGCTTCAGAGCAGAGGTGAGAGGCACCTCTGGGCTGCCATGGAAAAGGAAGGGGCCTGGCAGGCCCAGCCGCCCCGTCACCTCGCCTGACCTTCAAGAGCAACACTTGGACTCTGTGCGCCTTCCCCAAACTCCTGCCAAGACTTTCCAAGCAGAGTGACTGCCTGCACTTTACTCAACAGCTGCAGGTAATCACTGGGAGGGGAAACAAAAGCGTTTGGAGCAGATCTGGAGGAAGGAGGAGGACATTGTTGCACAGAAGAAAGGGGCCATTATGGAAGCGCCTTGGCTAGGCAGCTGCTCTTCAGGTTTGGAGGGATGGGGGGGGGCTCCCCTCCTTCCATGGCTACGTCCAGACAGGACACGGAAATTGCTCCGCAAATCCCCAAGGTAGGAATGCAGGAGTCTCTAGCCCCAGACAAGCCAGAGACAGGGCCTCCGAGCACACTCCAATCTGCGCTAATGTCTCCCCACAAAGTGCCACAATTTCTTCTGAATGGGCTTTTCATCCACGAAGGTGGCTCTCTGTTAGCACCTGCGGAGAGACGCCCAGGAAACGAAGAGCAGCGGCTAGGGAGCTGGGCCTGACCAGTGGGCCTCTCTCCCTGTCCCCTTCTTACGGCCAAGACTTGAAGCAAGCTGTGCACTGGGGCTTTGCTTTCTCCTCCGTGGCTTATTTCCTCAGGGCTCCTCTCTCATCCATCCCAGCCTTCTTGCAAGCACCCAGCTCCCCCAGGGCAGAACAAGCCTCCCTTCTTCTCCCTCTTTTCGTAATCAATATTCACTTAAAGTTTTCCACATAAGATACTGTAAAAATCACACTAATCTAATAAAGAAAAATTTGGGGGGGGGGGAGATGAGAAAAGGAAGAAAGGGAGGTGGAAATTAGTTGTTTTTCATTTGTTCCCCTTTTGGGGCACAAACCTTGCTGGAATGAATGGGGACACTTCCCAGTATACTGGGCCCTAGATCACCCAGCACTCACCGCTCCCCATTTTTATTCTTCCACAAGCGTCTAATTTTGATGTTCAGCGGAATTCGTTAGGCGGGAAGTGAGCAGCAAAGGCTCGGCAAGTGTGAGATGAGCTACGGACCATGGAAAGCTCATGGAAATCAGCAGCGACCCTCGGGAGGAGACTTATCAGTCAGGCTGTCAGCAAAGATCACCAGGAGATGAAGGGGTTTGGGGGGCAGTGAGCCTGCAAAGCCTTTGGCCGGCATTTGGTGCTCTCAGAGTCTGAAACTGACAGGCAGGAAGGAGAGAGCAAGAGAATGCAGGAGCCTCCCTCTCCCCAGCCCAAGGGGCATTTCAGGCCTGGAGGGAGAGGGTCACCCCCCCCCCCAGGAACAGATAAAGGCCTTAAATCCACTCATCTAGCTTGGCATTGCCCACCCACTGGCCGGGAGCAGTTCCCCAGGGGTCCTGGCAGGGATCTCCCCCAGCTCCATCAGGAGGGGCAGCTGGGGGTGCAAATTTGTTAATAGCGTTCTACAGATTGCAGCTGCTTTACTGCTGATTTCTTAATTGTATGATTGATGCTGTACTTGCGATGTTCTGTTCTGGTCTGAAAACAAAATTAAAAATTAAAAAATTCCTTCCAGTAGCACCTTAGAGACCAACTAAGTTTGTTCTTGGTATGAGCTTTCGTGTGCATGCACACTTCTTCAGATATCTTCAGATATTCTTCAGTATTGGAAGAAGTGTGCATACACACGAAAGCTCATACCAAGAACAAACTTAGTTGGTCTCTAAGGTGCTACTGGAAGGAATTTTTTTAGTTTTTTATTTTGTTTTGACTATGGCAGACCAACACGGCTACCTACCTGTAACTGTTCTGGTCTGGTTATTTATTGTTTGTAAGCTGCTTCCCATGGACTGCAAGAAGATCAAACCTAACAATTCTGAAGGAAACCAGCCCTGAGTGCTCACTGGAAGGACAGATCCTGAAGCTGAGGCTCCAAGACTTTGGCCACCTCCTGAGAAGAGAAGACTCCCTGGAAAAGACCCTGATGTTGGGAAAGATGGAGGCCACAAGGAGAAGGGGACGACAGAGGATGAGATGGTTGGATGGTGTTCTCGAAGCTGCTAACCTGAGTCTGACCAAACTGCAGGAGGCAGTGAAAGACAGGCAGGTGGAAAAGCCTAGTCCGGGGCAAGAAAGGCTGGGAACCCACTCAGGTCAGCACACGGGAAAGAGCAAGGGAACCTAGGAAGTGGCCTTATACAGAGTCAGACCATTGGTCCATCTTGCTCAGTGCTGTCAACACTGACTGGCAGCGGCAGGTCTCCAGCATTTGAGGCTGGAGCCTCTCCAAGCCCTGCCAGGAAATGCCATTGGGGATTGAACCCAGGACGTTTTGCTTGCAAGGCAGGCCCTCTCCCACTGTGCCACGGGGAGCAGCAGCCTCAGAAGGACAAGGACAGAACAGGGGCAGTCCCTGGGGTGAAGGGGAGGAATGGGGACGTTTTATTGTATTTTTAGTATTTTGTTAGGAGTGGTGGGGTATAAATAAATAAAATTATTATTATTATTATTATTATTATTATTATTATTATTATTATTATTATTACCACCACACAGCATGGCCTGAGCCTGCCTTGGGCGCTCCTGGAGCAAAACCCAGCCCTCCTGTCCATCTCCTGGCACACATACCCCAGCGCCCCCCCCCCACCTCGGGCACGCGGAAGAAGCCTTACGTTCACACTCCGCCACGTCCAGGTTGAACTGCTGCAAGGCCCCCAGCGAGAGCTGCCGGACTTCGGCTTCCAAGAGCAGCTGGGTCAGCGAAGTGGCCAAGTGCTTGCAGGCAGACATGCAGGCCGTCTGAGCCACCTTGCCCTGGAAAGCAAAAGGGGGAAGAATGTCAGAAGGGCTGCCGCAAGAGGGTGAGATCTCCAAACGGGGGAATGGGGGAGTTGGGGGGACGCGCACAGCCCTTCCCAACCAGTTCTGGGGGAGACTCACTGGTGGCATCAGCCCCAACTTGGCCTGCAACCACTGGCAGATTCAGCCAAGGCAGATTCGGTTTCTTGACACCAGGCAGGGTTAAAACAAGTTACAAAAAGTGTTTTCTCTCCAGGCCTGAGGACGCAGGAAGAGTTTCTTTCCCTCCTGCATAAAATCCTGGCATGATACAGAACAGGAAATGCTTTATCATACAAATAAGATAATTGTGTAAACCAGCCCAGAGGATGATGGGATCAAAGCGAGATTCCCAAAGTGGGAATCACTATCAGCTTGTATTGAATTGCATTAATAGCTCAAACGATTTGATTTTTCCTGGCTTTATTTAAATGCTACTGTGTTTCTGATATTATCATTATTATAGCAATCACAATGTTTGCTGACTTTTCAATGCAAATGGTGTCAGTAGGAGCCATCCTGAGAGCAACATTTGTTGCTGGAAAAGCAGAATGCGAATATTAAATCAAAATCAACTTGCTAATTTCGTATCAATGTTTAAGATTTCTTAGGCATTCAGGTTTCATTGGAAAGGTCACTATGGTTTGTTTGGGTTTCCCCCCCACTGCAGACTACATTTCCCATCAAGCTGTTGCAGTTAACTCTTGTCAGGAAGGAAGCTGCGCCCTGCAAATTCCAGAACTACTTTTGGCTCTCATCAATATAGCCTGCTATAGAAACGACACCTTCCATTCAAAGCAGGAAAGGGAGCCTAATAGTAAGCTTTGAGAAACATTTAAAATTGCTGAAAATTTAGAGAGAAATGGAGCAAAAGCATGGAAAGTCTGCTGCCTTAAAACATGGAATAGCTAGGACTTATGTTTGGCCCTGCAAGATTTACTGCTCCATTCCACTTCCAGGTACACTCTGGAAAAACCTGCCAGTGAAGCCAGGTAACCCACTCCCCCCCCCCCCCCGAGTTGACAGCATTATTTGGGCAGCTACCCACAAAGTGGCTTGGGAGGCCCTGAGCACCCTCCACTTGCCACAGCGAGTGCCTGAATTCTCCCTGCCCTATCCATCAATCCTCTAAGCCATGGGTAATTAATTAATTGCAAAGCCTGAGGGAAAACAACACGAAGGGAGAGGTAATTATCCCCTTAGAAACCCATGCAAAGAGAAACGCTGGAGGGAAAATACCCAAAGCAAGATGTGCAAAGCTGGCGAGGCTGCTCCCTTTGGCTGCCTTTTCAAGAGCAGCAGATTACAGGCATCCACAGCTAGAGTCTGAATGGGAAAGGATGCACCCTGACCTGTACACACACACACACACACACACACACACACCGCTGAGCATGAGACAGGCTGACACATTCCTGAGATGCGATGCAGAGCTGTCAACTTTCCCTTTTTTTTGCAATGGGAAACAGCGCTGGAATAAGGGAATTTCCCGCAAAAAAGGGAAAGTCGACAGCTATGATGCGATGCCTTTTGGGAACCTCCAAGAAAGGAAGAGCGCACAGCCTCCCTGAGTTTCTGGTCCCTGCCTGGAAAGACCCTTGAGATTTCTGAGGCTCTGAAGCTGGAAGTAGCTCCCTGTGATGGTGACCTCAGCAGCTTTCCCTTCACTCTGCAAGGGAGCAGCGCAAGAGGCCTTCATTTTCTTTATTATTAAATAAGAGAAATGTCCCACTCCTCTGGGTGGACACTTCAGATCAGAGAAAGCCAGAGCAAGTTTTAATCACCGCACACTCTATTACTGCATCTTATGCTCTATTTTGGCCTTTGGACTCTTTTTCAGTAACAAGCATTCAACGGAAACAAAAACAACAAAAAGTAAATAGTAGGCATCTCAGTGAGTTAAAAAAATTAAGCAGAGTGCATTTATCTGTCCCTGTTGGACACATCAGGAGGATGAAATGGATGCCTCTCTTTCACCCTTTCAACCTCTGGTTTTCAGTGGTGGAAGCTCCGTCCCCAATGCAGCTGTCTGCAGAAGGTGGTGGCAGTTGCGGCTTAGCCGGGGTGTAGGAGCCCAAAGCTCCAGAGGTACCTGGCAGCAAGATGCCGGAGAGATCCATCAACCGGAACGGCTGCTTGCTGTTTGCTGTTCCCTGAAACGTTAGAAATAACCCTCAAATAAAGAGGACGCAGAAAGGAGCAGGAGCTGGTTTGTGCCCACCGTGAAACTGGCTTGTCCATATCAGATAAGCAGGCTGCAAAACACACACAGCCTGGTACATTTACAACCCCTGAGATGGTTATCCTTGAAAGAAGCAGGCATTTCCGGCATCTGATGGGCAAGGCTTGGAGGCCACAATATGGCAGCTAGCCTCTCCAAAGGGCCACAAAACTCTTCTGATCTTGTTGCTACAGAATGCCAGAATCCAACTCTTTGAAGTTTATTCTTGATGCTAATGATGCCTTGCGGGAAGATAACAACCACCTTTAATTATCCTTGCTACTTACGACGGTGTTTCGGAGGAACACCCCTTCCCCCGCCTCTTTGCCAGGTAAAATGAACAGTTTATTCTGAAGACGCATAATACTATCTCATCCCAGAAAGGCGGAGAACGCTACGAAGCGAGTTGTTTGGAAAGCAAAAAGGGAAAACGACTCTTTATTCTCTTTCAGCAAAAGGAGACTGTACGTGAACCGAGTAATCCCAAACGTCCCCTGCTGTTCCAATTCAGAACAGGACCGGACAGGCTCGGAGATCAACATGGGAAAAGAAAGCTTTTGGGGGAGGGCAGGAGCTCCGTGTCAGACCCAGGCCAATAAAAGACACGCTAAGAGGGAAGGCTATGGGGCGGCTGGGCTCCAATTCTCACCATATGGGCCCTGCTAGGTGAGGCTGGAGGGAGCGGAGTCCAAGCTCATAAGAAGTCAGGGGTGGCTATTGTGGTGACCTCCAGAAAAAAAATCTGGAGGTCCCCACAATAGCCACCCCTGACTTCTTATGAGCTTTGGGATCTTTGGAGGGGGAGAGGAATCTGGTGACCCTGCAACTCATATCAGTCACCCCAGCTTATTCTCTCCTGTGCTTCAAATCTTTTCACAGACTCCATTTTCCTTATCAAACGCTTTCTCCCGGACCACAACACTAAACAAATCATAGAAGTATGGAGTTCAGAGGGACCCCAAGGGTCATCCAGCCCACCCCCTGCAAAACAGGAGCTGACGCTAAGTAACTCTTGACTAGGCGCAATACTTTTTTGCTGTGTACGGAGGCAGGAGTCTGGCAGAAGGGAGGACAGTGCTTCTAGAGACAAGAAAGGGCACTGGGGGATGGCACGGAGACTGCGGAAATGCTAAGGAACAGGCAGCCTTCGCGATTAACAGAGGAAAAGAAATCCTGGTGGAGAAAATGGCAGGCCCCCCCAAAACCCTGCTTTCTGGTAGCGTATCTGAAGAAATGCATCAAAGGCTGATGTTTTACGACAAATTACAGAAGCCACCAGGTTACTGGGGCTTGATGGCATTGGCCCAAGAGTTTTTAAAAAAATCTCCCATGGACTATTAGCTTAAATCAGCCTCATTAGTATAAGCCTCATTAGCAGAGGACTGGAAGGTAGCTGGCATGGGCATCACTGGAACAAGAATACATACATATTTAGAAGAATCTGGATGGGGGGGTCAGGAAATTCCAATCTTATCACCCTGCATTCTTAAAGGCTAGACTTGTCAAACTGATTGGCAGGACAGGCAGATGAAAGGTCTTCACAAAGTGTGCAGTAAATTCACGGAATCTGCTGCCACAGGATGTGGCGGCGGCTGCTCTAAACCATGGAGGAGAAGGCTCTGAACAACTACCGTGGTTATGGTCGCCATCAACAACCACCAGGTTCAGAAGTTGCATCCTACGCACCCCGACCCCTGCCCAAGTCCCTACAGGAGAGGGTTGTGCCCACCCACAGGGACAAAGCTGGATACAGGAATACCCCAGGACTGTATCCCTGCCCTCATAGGAAGTCAGCCAGGGGAGACTTTCGTTGTCCTCTTATGCCTCTCAACGGCTGTGCAACCGGTGTCTTGAAAGAGGCAGCACATTTCTTCGGACGCCGAGAAGGAGGTGGGGGGATGTTGACAGAAGGATGACATACCCGCCCCAGTTGTGGTTTCTGGCACCCGGAGCACAAATCACTGTGAAAAATCAGGCTGGTGGGCCAGCATTTCTTGCCGTGCGTGGAGTGTTTTATTAGCTTCTGCGTTTGGGACCTTGCTTAGCTTTCTGGCAGGATCCACAGCTGGCCAAATGTTCCACCATGTCTCTGCTTTCTATGCTTTGCAAACATCCACGTGGGCCTATTACTCACCTCGAAGCTTTGGAAGCACAGCGCCCTTGGGCTCAGCATGCGGGGGGGGGGGGGAGGAAGACCCGCGAAGAAGAGGCACCACCTCATCCATCACTCGGGCCCTTATTCCAACAGGCTCCGTTCCTCAAAGCGCTGCTACATTCCATTTCTCGCAGGCAGAGAGAAGGGCAAAGCTATTTCACAGAGTGACAGGATAACATTCCTGGCCGGCTGCTCTGGGCCTGCTCCAGTGCTCCTGTACCAACTCCCATTTCCAGGGCCAGAATAAGGAGGGCAGGCAACAAGTGGCCTGTCCGAGGAGGCGCAAAGGAGATTGAGCTGTGCAGTTGCAGGGTCAAGTGTGGTCGAGGGGGGACACTGTGAAGCCCCAGGGGGGAACGATCCAAGCAAAAGCCGTGGCTCAAACTTGCAGCAACAGTTTTCCTTCTTCATTCACAATCCTACTCTTCATTCTCCATTGACGACTGAGTTACTCACTGCCTTTGCGAGGACTCATAGAGTCACGGAATTGCTGAGTTGGAAGGGACCCAAAGGGTCATCCAGTCCAAACCCCTGCAATGCAGAAATCATAGATAAGGACTCCCTCCTGAGACCACCAGGGACTGGACAGTGTTTCATTTCCCCCAACATCCAGCTCACTTGCATGGCTGGAAAGTCACTCCAAGCCAGTAGTTCCCTAACCTTTTTCAAGCCATTGCAACCTTGGTTCCATAAATTCACCCCCTAACCTACCCTTTAGAAAGCAAACAGCAGTTTGCACGACCCACTAAGGGAGACAATAGCACAATAAATTCAAAACAGTCACAAATACCGGTAATTGCACATTTGTTCAAAATCCAATTTAAACTATTTGATTAATTCAACAAAAATGATAAACTTGATCCAGTGACAGCAGTTTTTCAGAGTCTGATTGCCATTGAGACCTCCAGTGCCCCTCTAAGGAATCCCACTGGCCTCCCCAGGAGGAGGTACCACCCACTTTGGGAACCAAAGGCAAACCTTGCTCCCCTGCTCAGCAGGGCAGGCACCTTTCCAGTCAATAAGCCTTCTGAAGCTCAAGAACCGCTCATCATTTCACAAGGCATTGGCGCACTCTGAAACCTTGCCTTGGCCAATGTGCCCAAGGATGACCGCAGCAGCAACCAGAAGAGCAAAACTGCTGTATTCAAGGAAGCTCCCTGGAAAACCTTCAGGCTGCATCAGCTGTTTATCCAGGATTTTTCGAAACAACACAGAAAACCTAACTAGCTGGACCAGGGTGGAAAATGGCAGCAAGGGCTTATGAGATGCTGCATTGCCAACACCTTGGAGTCTGCGGACGGCGTTCTCTGGCTTCAGCCTGGTTCAGTGCCAAATAAAGCCAAACACCTCGGTGGCACCGGACTTTGCTGGGAAAATGGGACAAGCGTTAAATGAGCTTTGCTTGTTCGAGGAAGCAGGCATTTTGCCCACCCAGTCTAACAATTTCCCATTCTGAGTGGCAGTGCTTTTCCAGGGGGGTGTCAGGCAGAGAGGCCGTTCCCTCCCCATCTCCTGATGCTACCTACCCCCCTCCTCTTTTTAACAGGGGGTGCTGCCAGGGTCAGGGATTGAACCAGGAACCTTCTCCATGCAAACCAGGGCCATCTGCAACTGACCCAGGACCTCTCTGAAGGTGATCTCTCACCTGCCAATGACCAGGTGCCTTTTACCAGGCTGACCCCCAGGAAGTCCTTTGCAGCTGCCGCTCCTCCTTTGCATGGGCCATTTATTCAAGGGGAGCGGGAATCTCCTAACTGTTGCTGCCTGCAGCCAAGTAGTGATTGCTCTTGCACCTGAATCCCGTTTGCGGATTTTCCAGAAGAGGCACCTGGCCAGCCACTGTGAGAACAGGATGTTAAGACCAGGTGGGTCACTGGCCTGATCCAGCAGGCTCTTATTAGGTTCCTACATCCCACCTCTCCTCCACAGAACTCTGGATTCCCAGATTGTCTCTCATCTGGGCACTGACCGGATGCAGAACGGCTCAGCTTCAGTGAGGCTGCTGCTTTAGAAATCTGGTGCTGTGCATGAAAGAGCCACTGCCCAAAGGAGGGTGAAAGGGGATGGGCGAGACTGGGAAGCCCGACATGCCTGGGGGTGGGCCGGGCAAACGCAGAGGGCCAGGAGGGCAGAGACGACTCTCTTCTGAGGCCAAAGTCAAGTGAGGCTGCTCGGACGGCTGCAGTGCACGTGCTCTGGGAAGACTCCCATCTGCTTCAGAAAACTAGGCATGAAATCACCTAATTCCATTTGTGTTTCAGGCCCCGGGCAATGGAGCGAACCCTCGGGGTCCCAGAGGAGGAGTAATCACCTCCGCAAAGAAGGCCAGAGCTGAAAGGCCTGAAAGCCGGCCATCCCCACAACACATTTTTTTGGTGGTGACAAGAAAACACACTCAAATCAAGGAAATGTGTTAACAATTAGAGGATTAGGGGCAGAGCTGAAAGGCTGCCTTGTTAATTAGGGAACCTCGCTATCAAAGGCCTCATTAGGAGCTACTGAAACTCAAAGGCTGTTAAAACAAACATCCATTAATTCCAGTCCACAGTCAGGGTCACATTGGCTGCTACCTACCTCACTGCAAGAGGCAGGGAGGGAAGGAGGGAGGCAGGGAGGGAGGCAGCGGAGAACCTCCAGGCAACCACATCTGGCTGTTCTGCAAGGAGAAAGCAGGACCCTTCCTTGCAGACATGTGGCAAGAGGGGTGGAGCCTGGGGCTGGGGGGGGCACGCCTTCAACATGGGGAAGCTGCAGCCTGGGCCACTCAAGGAAAAGTAGCCCATGGATCTGTGCTAGTTAGCAGGCAAGAAGGAGCAGGGCTCAGGGCAGTCCAAAACACGGGGGGGGGGGCACCAGGTTGGGAAAGGCAGGAGTAGGCTCCAAAGAGTGCCCCCTCCTCCCACCAAAAGCACCCCAAGCGGAGATAACGTGACCTCCTTATTCTGTAGCTTGGGTGAATACGCAACAAAACTCCAAGTAAGGTTCAAATAGTAAGCTTAAGGTGATAGGTGTTGGGGAAAACATATCATGAAGTCGTTCAAGGGATCTAAACTAAAAGGTTGCTAATCGCGAAAGAACTTGTGCTCATGCTAAATGGAAAGGAAGAAAAACATATTCTGTCTTGGGGATTCCTAGGAAAGTGATTCAAAACCAACAGACCAGCTCTCATAGCACTGCTAAGCTGTGGAGGTCCTGCAAGTGTTGCTGGACTGCAAATCTCATCATTCATTGATCACAGAATCATGGAATTGTAGAGTTGGAAGGGAGCCCAAGGGTCAATGCAGGGGGTTGGAGTGGATGACCCTAGATTACTGGACATGCTACCTGGGGCTGATAGGATCTGGAGCCCACCAACATCTACAGGGCTCCCAAAAGATAAGTCACTCCTGGTACAGCTGGAGAAGAAAAACAATGCTGGTTTTTAAAATATGAATGGAGAAGAAAGGTTTGTTTGTTCCCCACTTCTCTCCTTCGGGAACTCAGGATCCCCCAGTGCAGCTGACTGGTGCTAGGTTCAGGGCAGACAGAGTGTGGAATTAACATATGGAATTCTCTGCCACAAGATGTCCTGCTGGCCATGGAGAAAACACTTTCCCCAAGGAGCACCTACTAAGGTGTTGAATGGTACCTACACGGCTCTGAAACGCCCCTGGCACAGCATCATGCCCCGGGTTCTTGGGGATGGTGGGGGCTCTTATTCCAGTGTCCAAATGCTGGCCGCCGCAGAACCTTAAGCTCCTCAAAAAGGGCAGGAACCATGTCCCCCCCAACCCCCCCAGATTGCCCAGCTACCCCAATGCCCAGCGCAGTAGTCATTCCTGAATTTTCCCTTCCTTGGAGGTCACATCCACTTAGGATAGAAGGCAGCTGGCCTTTGCAGGTTATTTTACTTGAATTTGTCCCCCAAATATTATTTACACTGTGACGGGGGCGGGAAGGGAAAAGCTTAGCTGCTTTTTGAGCAGGAGCTGCTGTCTCCTTGCACTAGACGTGGCGAGCGAAGGATTTCAAAGAAGCTGGTGACTTCACAAAGTCAACTGGAAATTAATAGGTTCTTTTCGATTGGAGACTGTGCCCAACTCGGCATTTGATCTGGGTCCATGGGAAACAATCGCAAGTGGCCAACGCTGAGGAAAAGACTTGGACATGGGAAGAGACGGACGGCAGGAGCTAAACTATACAGACAGAGTTTACTTGGGTTTGGAATTCACTGAGAGGAAGAGGATGACGTTTTCAGCCAGTAAATTGGAATCCTTGTTTACTCACCACAAGGGAGTCACTGCAGTCAGAAACAGAAGCTGCCATTTTGCTGGGACCTCCACAGCCCCCTCAGACAGGAGCTGATTCTGCGTGCAGGAGGAGGAGGAGATCCCACTGGATTGGGCCCCTTATCGGATCCATGCTTAGAACAGGGCACCTTTCCAATTCCCACATGCGGCAACTCAATGAAGACAATTATTGCCTCTCCCTCTGCAAGAGCCACATCTCTGCCCAAAAATGCCCAATGAGAGCCAATGTGGTGTAGTGGTTAAGAGCGGTGGACTCGTAATCTGGTGAACCGGGTCCGCGTCTCCGCTCCTCCACATGCAGCTGCTGGGTGACCTTGGGCTAGTCACACTTCTCTGAAGTCTCTCAGCCCCACTCACCTCACAGAGTGTTTGTTGTGGGGGAGGAAGGGAAAGGAGAATGTGAGCCGCTTTCAGACTCCTTCGGGTAGTGAAAAGCGGGATATCAAATCCAAACTCTTCTTCTTCTTCTTCTTCATTGAGAAGAAAGTTACAAGACCCTCCTGTTAACACACCTCAATTCCAAAGCCCCACAGCACTCAGCACCCAACACAATGCACAGCACATGGATGATGTTTGCTACACATGCATTCTTCACAGTTCAGGGTGCAGCACTGCCACGGTGGGTTCTTAAGGTCTGCATTTTTAAGAATTCTCTGTACCCTGAAGTCAGACGAGGAGAGGAACCTCCTGAGTGTCCCTGGGGCTGGTCCCTGGGCGGTAAGAGCTGCTTGGCAGTAGAACAGACTTCCTCAGAAGGTGGTGAGACTCTCCTTTCTTGGAGGTGTTAAAGCAGATGTTGGGTGGCCACCTGCAAAGGATTCTTCTTCAGCTGTGATTCCTGCATTGCAGGGGGTTGGACTAATCGACCCTTAGGGCCCCTTCCAACTCTGCAATTCTATGAGTCTAGAAAACTTCTGCACCTGTCATAGAATCATAGAATCATAGAGTTGGAAGAGACCCCAAGGGCCATCCAGTCCAACCCCCTGCCAAGCAGGAAACACCATCAAAGCATTCCTGACAGGTGGCTGTCAAGCCTCTGCTTAAAGACCTCCAAAGAAGGAGACTCCACCACACTCCTTGGCAGCAAATTCCACTGCTGAACAGCTCTCACTGTCAGGAAGTTCTTCCTAATGTTTAGGTGGAATCTTCTTTCTTGTAGTTTGAATCCATTGCCAAAATACCTACTATCACCTGACTACCTTGTAGCTGATCACTCCCATGACCCAACATCTTTCCCTCCAAAGTAGGAGCTCCCTCCCTGCAGAAACCATCACATCAGGAAGTCCATTCTGCACAAACCGCAGGCAGGAGTAAGCCTTTCAGCGTGGGAGCACTGGCCCTTTGGAACTGCCTCCTGTTGCACATCAGACAGACACCATCTTTCCAACACCGACTGAAGACCTGCCTTTTAAGTGGAGATTTTTATTCCAGACTGCATCTGCGCTGGATTGAAAATTGTTGCTATATTGTCTCTGTTGTTGATGTTTGTATTGCTAAATCACTTTGGGGAAATGACTCAAAAATGTAGTATGGAAAGAATTAAGAGTAGCTGTAACTACAATGAAGATACAGCCATTAGTAGCGTTATAGAAGTAGGAGGGAAATTCTGACTAAAGACTGGGAAGAACTTTCTGACAGCAAGGGCTGTTTGACAGTGGAACAGTCTCCTTTGGGAGGTGGTGGACTCTCCTCCCTTGGAGGTTTTTAAGCCAAGGTGGGGTGGCCATCTGTGATGGAGCTTCAGCTGAGATTCCTGCATTGAAGGGGTTTGGATAATAATAATAATAATAATAATTATTATTATTATTATTATTATTATTATTTATTTATTTATTTACACCCCGCCCATCTGGCTGGGTTTCCCCAGCCACTCTGGGTGGCTTCCAACAGAATATTAAAATACAATAATCTATTAAACATTAAAAAGCTTCCCTAAACAGGGCTGCCTTCAGATGTCTTCTAAAAGTCTGGACTAGATGACTCTTGGGCTCCCTTCCAACTCTACAATTCCATGCTTCCATATTGCCAGGGGGACGTGTGCCACCCTGAGTGCCTTCAGAGAGGGGGCAGGGTACAAACAGATGTAGTAAATAAACCAGATAGCCAAGTGCTAGTATCTCTAATGGCTATTTAAATGGCAGAAATGCACAATACAACATCAAGCATTAAAAACTTCTCTGAACATCAGAGGCAGAGCCCAGCTACTTGAGAGAAACCTTTTGTCTAGCCAGGGCAAAGGTGGGCAACGCCTTGGTCTGCCAGGGATCCCAGCCGCAGCCTCACTGCTACTCGCGAAGCATGACTCAGGAGCGTGTAAATATGTGGTTAGGCACGGACGCTTCTCAGCAGAGCCAAGGGCAACTTTTCTGCCAGGCGGGCGCCAAAAACGCTGCTCAGGCAAACATGGCGCGCTTGGCTCCTGGAGGGATGTGGCCAGGAGAGCAATCTAGCAGCAGCCGACAAAGTCACCTAGAAGAGGGATTGGGAGGAGGGAGCAGGTGCCTTAGACCGAGTCAAAGTCTGGGCAGGAAAGGGTCTCCCTCGTCCCTACCTGGGGAAGCTGCCAGGTGCCAAACCTGGGGCGCTCTGCCCACGGAGCAACAGCCCTCAGGGTCAAGGAGTCGGGCAATTGATCAGCAAGGTTAAGCCACTGGAAACCTTTCAGTCAGCCCAACGTTACTTGTTTCTTAATGCCTATAGAAACCCTGGTGAGGGCAACCATATTTTTAAATTGTTCTTTAAAGGAATCCTTATCAAAGGCACCATCTTCGGAGAGCTATTCCCCGCCCTCTTTCATCACTCTCACAGAAGAGGAAATGCAGGCACCAACTCAAAACAGAGGAGGAATGCTCTCTTCTGATGGAGCTTTGATCAGCTGATTAAAACTCATGTAATTCCTCGGCTAAGATTTCTGCAGTTGGGTGGTTGTTCTAGGTAAGGCCAGTCTAATTTCCTTTTCGGCCATGGCCTCGGCCTGGTGGAAGGCTTTCCCACAAGAGACAGGGCTCTACACGATTTGACATCTTTCTGCAGGGCCTGCAAGACGGAGTTGTTCTGCCAGGCCTTTGGGCAGGATGCAGCTTGACTTACTTTCCTTTGTATAAAACAAGCCCGAAGGAGGCCCCCAACCCACTCCCAGGACCTTGTAGGATCAGTGGAAACAGTTGGTCCTGGCAAGTATTAACCACTCTCAATTCCAACCTGATAACTGCCACCTGCCCAGATTTTAACTTGCCTGAATTAATTTTAAGATGTACCGTATATCCCGGCGTACAAGACGACTTTTTGACCCTTTTTAATCTTCCCCAAAGTCGGGGGTCGTCTTGTACGGTGGGTACTGAAACCGGGGTACTCTCACCCACCCTGTACTGCAGTGCCGCACCGCCGCTTCCGTGTCCCCGCTTGCTCCGTTGGCAGCGCCACTCTCACCCAGCTCTTCTTGGGCTTCGGACGCAGGGGAGGCTGTCGGAGAGCCTCCCGCCAGAGCGGCAGCATGTACTGCAGCCACTTCGGCGCCCCCACCGGCCACGCTGCTGCTTCCGAGTCCCCGCTGGCTCCTTGCACCCAGCGGAGTGCGATTTTGGCGTCACCGCCGGCCGCGCAGCGCCCTCCGGATGCCCACCGCGGCCGGACTTGGAGGTGATGCAGAGCGCTTCAAATGGAGCTGGACGCAGTCAAGGTGATGCGCCAAAGTGGCGTCCGGCCTTCCCCCGGCTGCACATGCTCACATCCCTTCCCCGGCAAGCGAGAAATGAAACTGAAGGTGGCGGGGGAGGGGACTTCGCCTCGTCTTCCTAAAGGAATCTCGGGGCTTCCCTAGGACTTCCTGTTGGACTTTAGGAGAGCGAGGAGGGTTAGGAAGTTGAGCAGGCTTTCAGCAGGTATTGTCTTTTATTGGGGCCTCTGAGCTCCAGAATTGGTTTTCTGCTGTGGTTTAGTGCAAAATCCTTGC
The DNA here is from genome assembly GCF_009819535.1 of Lacerta agilis. NCBI lineage: Eukaryota > Metazoa > Chordata > Lepidosauria > Squamata > Lacertidae > Lacerta > Lacerta agilis. The sequence continues at coordinate 73,589,578 of NC_046320.1, forward strand.
AAATATTGGTTTAGCAGGTCTATCTCTTTCTCTTTCTTTCTTCCATACAGTGCAGTATACAGTCAAAACCCCATAATGGCTTCACAGCCTAATGTTTATAAGTGACAGTCATAAGCATTTGCATTAATATTACCATTGAAATCAAATCTGATTTTTTAAAAATTTTATTTGGTGTGAGTTGGAAGAAGGGTAGTCATTTATGGCGAGTATATCCCAAACTCTATATTTTAACTGGAAAAGTTGGGGTCATCTTATACGCCCAGTCGTCTTATATGCCGGAATATATGGTATGTTAATTAATTGATGTCTGTTTTTTATGCATATTGTGTTGTTTTTATTATGTTAGCCGCTCTGAGCCTGGCCTCAGCTGGGGAGGGCGGGATACAAATAAAAAATTATTATTATTATTATTATTATTATTATTATTATTATTATTATTATTATTTGCCAGGAACCTTTCACAAGGGCAAAATGCTTAGTTTAGGCCAAATGTTCCACAGCAGCCTCAAACACAAGTCAAGAAGGTGCACTGAGCCCTGTTCCTGTTTTGCCCCCCAACTCCATCCGTGTCTTGCTGCAAGAGGGCCATTCCACAGGCCAGGTCCATGACCATTTAGTCCATTGAAAAAGTCACATGCAGCTCGGAGGACTCACTGCAAGATAGAGCCTCTGCCTTTTACTAAGCATAAACGCAGTTTGCTGAGGGTGAGTTTTTCAGAAGGGTTGAGGCAGCCCAGTACAGATCTGTCTGTGTGTCGATTAATGACTTCCTTGCCTTGTGAAAAACAGGTTTGTGGCGTTTTCTTTACAAGCCTTTTAAAGGTATTTGTGAGTCTGCCTGGTCCTCATTTTGAGGAGCCTTCTAAGCCTTTGGCTTCTGTTCGGCTTGTAGCAGAAGAGCCACAGGTCAAACATGTGCTGCGCCAAAACCAAGCATTTCCGTTTGTCTGCTTTAAATTTGCTGCCTCTCATTCCTGATGAATGTCCCACGCTCGCCCTTTGTGCTCGGAGAAGGCGATGAGCCCACGGACCGGCTGCTATTTTGCGTCCCATCGCTGGATCCTGCCTGCTGTCCCCTCCTGGAAAAGCCTCAGAGCTTCTCCAGAAACAGAAACAGTTTCTGCAGAGATGATGAAACCACTCAACTGGGTAAACTCAGCCCAATATCTACAGTATATTCCCATCATAGAGTCTGTATTCCAGATTAAGATGGGAGCATCTCTCCAACAAACTTGAGGTCTGAAGAAATACATTCGTCTTCTAGCAATATTGGATGGACATCCAATTTTAAAATGAGTTTTTAGCAACACATTTTGGGGGGTTGTGGGGGGGGGTAAGAACATAAGAAGAGCCTTTGGATCAGGCCCATGGCCCATCTAGTCCAGCATCCTGTTCTCACAGCAAGCAACCAGATGCCCCAACGGGAAGCCTGCAAGCAGGCCCTGAGTTCAAGAGCAACTCTCCCCTCCTGTGGCGTCCCTTGGAGGTGGTGGACTCTGCTTCCTTGGAGGCATTTAAGCAGAGGCTGGATGGCCATGTGTCAGGGATGATTTAGCTGAGGATTCCTGCCTTGCAGGGGGTTGGACTAGATGGCCCCTGGGGTCCCCTTGAATCACGACAAGACAGAAGTACTGTTTTGGGGGGACATGGGGCGGGCGGGTGTGGAGGACTCCCTGGTCCTGAATGGGGTAACTGTGCCCCTGAAGGACCAGGTGCGCAGCCTGGGAGTCATTGTGGACTCAAAGGTGTCCATGGAGGCGCAGGTCAATTCTGTGTCCAGGGCAGCTGTCTACCAGCTCCATCTGGTACGCAGGCTGAGACCCTACCTGCCCACAGTCTCGCCAGAGTAGTGCATGCTCTGGTTATCTCACTACTGCAATGCGCTCTATGTGGGGCTACCTTTGAAGGTGACCCGGAAACTGCAATTAATCCAGAATGCAGCAGCTAGACTGGTGACTGGGAGTGGCTGCCAGGACCACATAACACCGGTCCTGAGAGATCTACATTGGCTCCCAGTACATTTCCGAGCACAATTCAAAGTGTTGGTGCTGACCTTGAAAGCCCTAAACGGCCTCAGTCCTGTATACCTGAAGGAGCGTCTCCACCCCCATCATTCAGCCCGGACACTGAGATCCAGCACCGAGGGCCTTCTGGCGGTTCCCTCACTGCAAGAAGGAAAGCTACAGGGAACCAGGCAGAGGGCCTTCTTGGTAGTGGCGCCCGCCCTGTGGAACGCCCTCCCATCAGGGGTCAGAGAGATAAACAACTACCTGTCATTTAGAAAATACCTGAAGGCAGCCCTGTTTAGGGAAGTTTTTAATGTGTGATATTCTAATGTATTTTAATATTTGTTGGAAGCCACCCAGAGTGGCCAGGGAGACCCAGCCAGATGGGCGGGGTACAAATAATAAATTATTATCATCATCATCACCATCATCATCTCTACCATTCTGTGGTTCTATGCTGCCTCCAGCTGTGGACCTTCTACCTCTGGACTTCCTGCATCCAAAAATGAGTTGGGCTGCAACTTTGAGTTGCTTGGATGATGTCGTGATGCCACAGTGCAAAGAAGTATATTCAAGGGGTAGACTTGAAAACTGAAGGCCAATTTCCTTGTGGGTAAGACTTGCACTTCACCAAACTTTCTACAAAGCTTCTGTGAAAAGCTGGCTGTCCCCTATGAACTTGGAAAAAGGAAAACCTCCCAGGGTGCAAGTGTGCGGTGACGAGGGCGGGCGATGCGCTCCGAAGACAGACGTCAAGCGCCACCCACGGAGAAGGCAGGCTCCCTGGGCCCTGGCCGTGGCAGGCGCAGCATGACGACACCTTCTCGGGCAGCTCTTGTGTGGCTTTTCCTTTCTCCGGGACTTGTTTTCGAAACAACATTCTTTCCGTTGGGCAGATTTCCCATGAAATACAAAGCAGCTGCCATCTTGGTAGGAGGCGGCTGATTCAACACAGATAGCGATCTCTCTCACGCACACACTCAATGGCCTGGAACCTCCGCTGCATTCGTTGCCTCTTCCCGACACACCGTGTTGCCTACAGAGGCCGGAGAGTTGCAGCTGGTTCCCTCGCCCACGCACAGTGCGTGCGCAAGCAGCACAAAGGATGCGCGCACACATGTGCAATCGCAGGAGATCCCAACCAGACGCGGTTGGCAGATGCTTTCCTACACGGAAACCCTCTCTGCACAAGATGTCCATCCTTCCTGAAGCAGATGCACAAGATTTGCTGCTTGGCTCTGAAATAAGACGACCCTTGTGAGCCTTGAGGTTGGCACTGCATCGTGCAACAACCTGGATGAGGCGAGACAGAGTGAAGGCAGAGTGGCCTATGCCGAAGGAGTCGGATAGCCGGCCTGGTCCAAACTGAATGTCTCCTGCCCGCGGACTGTCTCGCCAGAGTGGTGCATGCTCTAGTTATCTTTCACTTGGACTAATGCAATGCACTCTATGTAGGGCTACCTTTGAAGGTGACCCAGAAACTTCAACTAATCCAGAATGTGGCAGCTAGACAGGTGACTGGCAGCGACCACCGAAACCACATAATACCAGTCTTGAAAGACCTACATTGGCTCCCAGTACATTTCCGAGCACAATTCAAAGTGTTGGTGCTGACCTTTAAAGCTCTAAACAGCCTCGGCCCAGTATACCTGAAGGAGCCTCTCCACCTCCATCGTTCAGCCTGGACACTGAGGTCCAGCTCCGAAGGCCTTCTGGCAGTTCCCTCACTGTGGGAAGTGAGATTACAGGGAACCAGGCAGATGGCCTTCTCGGTGGTGGCGCCTGCCCTGTGGAATGCCCTCCTAGCAGATGTCAAGGAAATAAACAATTATCTGACTTTTAGAAGACACCTGAAGGCAGCCCTGTTTAAGGAAGTTTTTTAAGTTTGATGTTTTATTGTGCTTTTAATATTCTGTTGGGAGCTGCCCAGAGCGCCTGGGGAAACGCAGCCAGATGGGCAGGGTATAAATAATAAAAAAGTTGTTGTTGTTGTTGTTGTTGTTGTTGTTGTTGTTGTCATCGTCGTCGTCATCACCACCCTCCTCCAAGTCACAGTAAAGACCCCTGCTTCAAACAACAGTGTCAGACTAGGACCTGGGTTCAAATCCCCCCTTGGCAATGAGCTCACTGGGTATGACCTTGGGGCCAGCCGCTGTTTCTCAGCCTAACCTACCTCACAGGGTTGTTGTGGGGTTTAAATGAGGAGGGGAGAGAACCACATATGCCACTGTGAGCTTCTTGGAGGAAAACGTGGAATGTAAATGCAACTAATAATAATAATACTCAACTCACAGCCAATGGGCGTGCACACACACACACACACACAAGCAGCCCGGTGGAGGCTGCTGCAAACACATCTTACGCAATGACCAATCCATACCAAAAACTGCCTGAGCGCCACGACTTGTTTGCACGCAGCAAAGCTCACTCATCTCCGCCCAAGGAGCTACTGCCTGGCTGCACATCCTGGGAGGGGCAGAGGCAACCCGTCCTTGTGCGCTTCCATTTCTTTGGCTGTTTCTCGTGATGCAACAGTGGCAGCCACAGACCCTGGCAAGGTTAATCTTCATTTGGCTGGAGGGTCCGTTGTTTCACGATTGGATGCTTGGGCACTGCAAAACTCACAGCACCCAATTTTCATAGATGGATTTGTCTGAAGAACGAACACTTAACTTTCTACTGGCTTATTTCTGAGAGAAGGGTGACTTAGTGAGGCAAATGAGGAAAGTTGTCTGGAAACTCTACAGCAATTCTGCTGCTCCAGAGGGCAGGACTCAAACCCATGGATTCAGCAGGAAAGGAGACTCTGACTAAAGCTTAGGAAGAACTTTCTGATGGTGAGAGCGGGTTAATAATGGAATGGTCTCCCTTGGAAGGTGCTGGACTCTCCTGCAATGGAGGTTTTTAAGCCATCTGTGGTGGATGCTTTGGTTGAGATCCCTGCATCACAGGGGGTTGGACTACATGACCCTCAGGGTCCCTTCCAGCTCTACAATTCTCTGTTTCTATGAAATCCTCCGGCTTCTTGCAGGCAGAGCTCAAGAATGAACCCTTCCACCCTGCCCAAGCGTAATCCACCACCCAGTCAATGCCACCTGGGGGAAGGGAGAGAGCCAAGCCCCTTGCATCTGAGGAAGGAATTTGGATGATGCTATAGCAAATTATAGGGACACGGGTGGCTCTGTGGTCTAAACCACAGAGACTAGGGCTTGCCAATCAGAAGGTCAGTGGTTCGAATCCCTGGAACGGGGTGAGCTCCCATTGTTCAGTCCCAGCTCCTGCTCACCTAGCAGTCAAAAGTGCAAGTAGATAAATAGGTGCCGATCCAGCGGGAAGGTAATTGGCATTTCCATGTGCTGCTCTGGTTCGCCAGAAGCGGCTTAGACCCAGCCAGATGGGCGTGATACAAATAAATTATTATTATTGTTGTTGTTGTTGTTATGCTGGCCACATGACCCGGAAGCTGTCTGCGGACAAACGCTGGCTCCCTTGGCCTATAGAGCAAGATGAGCGCCGCAACCCCAGAGTTGTCCGCGACTGGACCTAATGGTCAGGGGTCCCTTTACCTTTATAGCAGATTATTGGTACTATGCTGTAGCCTAGGGGAATTCCTACCTCTCCACAAAAGTGATAGAGACACACTAAGGACCCCAAAATCTCCTGCCCAATGCAGCCTTTGGGGCAGGCGTCAGGAAACTCGATTTGGACCATCTTTGGAAGCAGAATGTGGAACGGACAAAGGGTGCACTCTAACTTTTCTAACATGCCGTCTGGATTAGTGCCCGGCTTGCTCAGTTAGTAGAAACTAACTAGAGAATGCAACGTGAGACTATTTACGTTTTTAAAATGGTGGTAGTTAAGACACACAGCTGGATGGGAAAGCCGAGTCCCTCTCAGACACAGGGTGACGTCACTCGTCCCACGTCCAGCGGAAGGAGCCCTCCAGCCCTGGGCGCCCACCTCTGCAGGCTCCACCACTGCTGCCGCCCGGCTCTTCATCTGGATTCAATGGCCACAGGGCACACAGCCTTCCCTGCCATCCACACTGGCTGCAAACAGCTGCTTATCCTGGACAAGAGCCGGGAGACTGATGGAAAAGTGTGGAGAGCTCCCTCTTGGCTGCTGCCCAGCCCCCTCCTGCAGCCCTTCAAGAAGCCTGTGGGGCAACCTGCCTCGGGTGACCCAAGTGGAGCTACCCTGATGTGGGTGGCAGAGACTGCGGCTGTTTGAAGGCCAAAAGGACTTAAGGCGGAGCTCCCTGGGACACGAGTTCACCAGTGGAAAAAAGCCTTCTCTGTGTCCATCTTTGCATGCCAGAGACTCAAACGCTAGCGGTGGAGCACACGTGGGGTTAATGAGCCTCTTGGAAAGGGGGAGGGGGAGACAGCCAGGACAGACTTGGATGTGCTTCTCTACCAGAGGTGAACCAGGCAGCGATGGAAGCTGTTAGAAGCGTTCGTTGAACCAGAAGGCTGCATTTCTGCCTTGCACTGAGGCGGGGGGGCAGCAGCTCCAAAACAGCCCCGGGGGGAGGGGAGAAGGGAGTCAGGGTTCTTCCTGCACCCCAAGTTGGAAACAGAAAGATTCCCGGGGAGCCCGTGCACATTTCCTGCGGATTCCACAGGGGCTTGCAGAGCAAGACCCGCTTCCCGCTGGATCATGCAGCGGTTGCGTGGCCATCCGTCATGGGTGCTTTCGTTGAGATTCCTGCATTGCAGGGGGCTGGACTAGCAGACCCTTGGGGTCCCTTCCAACTCTCCGATACTCTGATTCTATGCCAGAGGAGAAACTGTCCTCCATGCAAGTCCTCTGACCTGTGAGGAGAGGACAGCGAGCAGGGCTGAATCTTACAGAGAAAATCCCCATTTTGGGGCAGTCCAGACGTGAGCTTTGAAAGGTGAGAAATGTCCTTCCTCAAAGGATTTCAAGGTGAGGCTGGAGAAGACACTTTGGGCACAGGACAGCCTGCTGCAGTTAGTGGAGCTTGGCCCAAGCAGCCCGCCAGCCCTTTTGCTGCTCAACGGTGCCCTGGGTAAGAGCCCGCCTTCTGCTCCCACATCCTCCTGGGGTGGCCTTTGCCCTGCTGATCTCTCACCTTGACACGGGGCAGAGGAACGGGAATGGACAACCTGGGGGATGGAGCCTCAGAGCACGTCTGAACTCGAGTGCCACCCTCTGGCCAAAGGAGGGCACCGCAGGGACAGTGGGTGCTTTGGGAACCACCTGCACCACCCACCCACCCCCTTGCCTTGGGCCATGTCTGGACCATTAAACAGTTATGTCCCCTCTGGACAGCGCCCGTAGCGGCTTAGGAACTGCTGCCTTGCCCCGGAGGGGTCTGACGCCTGGAGCTGTGCTTCTTTTGCTCCCGGGATAAAGGCGCAGGGCTCCCTCCTCTGGCCCCACACCCCGCCGCCTCCTCGGCTGGTTCGAGGAACCTTCTAACAGACAACGGGCAAGCATGGGACGCGGGCAGCGCACTGGGCATACTCACCGGCATGGCTGAGTGGGCATAGGAATCCCCCTACGGAGGGAAGGTCAAGACAGGAAGCTTCAGAAGACACAGACCCACCCGGCTGGCAGGCAGGCAGCAAGCAAGAGGGGGCAGGGGGAGGGGGCAGTCCGGCTCCACGCAGCAGCTGGCACCGTCCTCCTCCGCAGGGAGGAAGGGAGGCACTGCCTGGGCGAGTCCCGGACCGGCTTCTCTTGCGCAGACAGCCTGGCCAAGGACAAGGGAAGCAGTCTGGGGGGACAGGTGGATCCCGGCCCTGAGGTCAGAGGCAGAAGAGCTCCAGGGAGCAGTTGCAGGGGAGGGGAAGGGGGCCAGCCTTGCTTGCTTGCGAGAATTCAGAGGCGCCTGTGGAACTCTCTGCCAACAGAAATCCCGCAGGTGCCTTCTGCTTCTACATCTCGAGGCCTGCTGAAAAGTTGTCTGTTCTGCCAAGGCTAGGCAGACAATTAAGAATACCTCTTTCCACAACAGTTAACTGGTGTCTGTCTTGAGCCTCTTCTATACAGGATGGCCTTTATCACATAGCTTTATGCTTTTATTGCTGCAAATCACTTTGATGGGGGGGGGGGTTATGACACAGTGGTATACAAATATTTCTAGAAATACTTTGTGGGTGTGGGTGTTCATCCTGTAAACTGCCCTGTGATCTTCGGATGAAGGGTGATATATGAATTTAATCACTAATAATAATAAAATCTGGGTGAGGAGGGAGGGAGGGAGGGGAAACTGCCTTTGGGAACAGGTCTCTGGGCCAGATGGAGGACTGCTGTTCATGTCTGGAGGGGGGTTCACAAACTGAGGGGTGTCACCAGCCAAGGGTGTCTGTCTCTGGGGCTCAATAATGTTTGCCAAAGGCACCTTCCCAGCAGATTCTGCTGCTGGGCTCACTAGCTATACCAATGCTGGGGGGGGGGGGGGACTCCATAGTTTAACTCTGTGCTGTGTGAGGAAGGGCTTTCTGTCTGTCCTGAATCTTTCAACATCCAGTTCCTCGAATGTCCACAAGTTCTACGGTTATCGGAGAGGGAGGAAAACTTCCCTCTACCCGCTTTCTCCATGCCGTGCATAATTTTATAAACTTCTGCCATGATGCCTCTCACTCGCCTTTTCTGACAGCAATCTTGCAAGGTAGGCCAGTCTTAGTGCCCACATATTGCAGATGGGGAAGGGGTCTGCAGCTGAGGAGGGAGCCTGGCTTGCTCAAGGGAGCTTATGGTCAAGGCAAGATGTTGGCCAAGGGCTCTGTGGGTCCCAGCTTAGCCTCCCCCTTGCCCCACATATGCGCCCCCCTCCCCCAGCTCCTAGGTCATGATGGGGCTTTTGTATCGGATACTGAGCAGCTGCATTACGGATGCACTGATGAGCCCATCCAAAGGGGCAAATTTCCTTTATGGGGAAATAAACTTTGCAAAGCTCTCCACCACCCAGGGGCAAGCAAAGGCTTTCTGTGCAAGGACGGCGACGGCCAGATCGACACGCAAAGGAGGGCCTGGACCCAAGCAAGACTTTTAAAGATTTTGCACGGTTCCATCTGAAATCTGCGCTCACCATCTGGCCAAAAGTAAACAGCGGAGGGGGGGGAGCGAGGGAGAGGCTGGGGGAGGGAGAGAGAGCACCAGGCTCCCCTTGCAGAGAGTTCAGGCTGAACTGCTGGAGCCGATTACGGCCGGGAGGATTGCTGAAAGATTACTTCCCCTTCCCAGGTCGCCATAACCTCCTGACCTTCCCCGATTACCCCGCACAAGAAGGTTATCAAGATACAAGCCTCCAAGGATTAAAGGAAACTTAAAAATCAAAACAGAAAAACACTCCTTTCCCCAACAAATAAAAAACTTCCTTGCTTTGTTAAGCTGACAGCCCCGCCATAGGTGTTGACATAACCTTCCATCTGCAAAAGGCTTAGAGTCAACAAATCCTCACGCTTGGCGCAGATCTGTCCGGGCGATTTACTCCGACTTGTCTGACATGAAATTAAAATAACAGGCAGCCACCAGGGACAAAGGGGCTCCCTCTCTCTCTCAGCCATGATAGCCATCTCCTGCAACCAGAGACCCGTTCTCAAAAGAGCTGGAGACCATTTTAAAAAAGATATATATATAAAATACTAGCTTGTATTATTTTAGATTTGGGAGAGAGGGAGCAGGGGGTGCTGGGCTTTGCCTCCCATTCCTTTGTGGCAAACCACTACCACCCTGCTCGACTAATGCAGTCGGGGTGGGGTGGGGGGTCCCAGGCCCAGGGTTTCATCCCTGAGCGCGTTCCACTCTTTCGAGGCCAACTGAGTACTCCAAACCACCATGGAAGATATCTGCGTGGCGGCCATCAGGGGCTGGAGGGCCCCACCCTCATGTGCAAACTCTTCACCCTGGGCTTGAGCATTTGACAGCGCAAGGCGAGAGGGTCCCGGCTCCAATTTGCTGCCCTCTTCTCAAGCCAGCACCCAGTGAGGAAGCAGCAGGACGGAGAAGCGTCCGTCAGGACCAGAGGGGTCGTGCCGCCCTCTTTGGGGGAGCATGTCCTGTCCAGACTCTCCAACAGAGCAGCCACCTCCAAGCTCCTCACCAGACCTCTTCTGGGCATGAGAAGAGAAACGACCACCTGAAAGCAGGGGAAACCGTTTCCGCTCGGTCTCTCCTAGCCCCACTTTGAGAATGCCCTGATCAATCTGGGAGAACATCATTAATGGTTTAAGGAAGATTAATCGCTCCAGAGCCATCCCATAAATCATCGCAGACACGTCCTGCATTCCCGCACATCTCCATGTTAGGGATGCTTTATGCTCCGGTGGAAAAGCGTCCCCCGCAGAGCTGAGCTGCTAAAGGAGACCACCAACTGGAGAGCTCTATAAGCCAGACCTCGACTGGGGAGTGGGGCTCTCCCCAAGCCTGTCCCAGGGAAAGCAGGGCAGGGCAGGCGAGACGCGCCCCCTTCAACGTCATGATATACAATGACCAAAACTAAATATCGCGCACAAGATCCGCGAGAGGGTCTCCCAACACTGTGCATGCTCACATCTCACTGAAAGGTAGCCACTGGCAACAGATGCTAATTTCACCCTGCTGTACGTTGCTCACTTCTTCTCCCATTTGCCACTAATGTGAAAGGAGCATCCAAATTACGTGGGTGAGAAAACTGGGGACCTCACCCCCCACACCTCTCTCACACAGAGATCTGAACTCTCTTTTTGCACCATCATCTATTTCTCTCCCCATTTTATTCTGAGGCCTGGATTTGGCGGTGGGGTGAGATTTGGCAGATGGGCGGGGTATAAATAAATTATTATTATTATTATTATTATTATTATTATTATTATTATTATTATTATTATTAGAAATGCACAACAGAGAACCGGAACCCCTGAGATTTCCTAAATACTTCCTGAGCCTGGACTGAAATGAAGGGTGGATAACTTCACCACTGCAGTCTCCACAATCCCCAAAGTATATTCAAAACAACGACAAAAGCTCGAGTCGTTGAGTGGCAGCCAAAGGGAACGACAGTGGGGGAAAGCCCCACCAATGAGATCAGGCTGATCCTGCACAGAGGACGGACTGGGGGTGGGGCAAGGCCAGCAGGTACAATCCTGCTCTCTCATGCACAGTTTAGCCTTGGAAAAATCGTCTGCAGAGAGCTAAGAGCATCTTCAGAATGGCCACAACCTGCTTCTCCAATGGAATACGCCACACCACTAGAAGATGGAAAGCGGGTGCAGAGCTACCCTCAGGCAGTTTCACCTTCCTCCACCCTTTGCCCAGCATTTCAGAGACATACCAAGCACTGAACTGGACCCTTATTGGGTGGCATGATTGCCACTCACTCCTATGATTCAGACAGGCTTGCTCACCTTTGAAAAATGTCTTGCAGTTGTATTATATATATATAATACAGCACTTATGCTCAGTGTTACCAATTCGTTTAAAATGAACAGTTCTTTTAAAGTTGAAAGACTGCTGAGGGGCGTGCAAGACGAGAGGTGCTAGCCAGTCTGCACCAAGCACAGCCTGATTCTGCTGCAGACAGGGAGATCTGGTCTTTCAGAGTTTAATCCTAGAGAGGAAACTGTTCCTGTGAATGACACATGGCAAGCAGGACACAGCAGGACACAGAGAGAAGCCAGGGGCGGAGGAAGGAAGGGCCAGAGGCAGCAGGGTTTTCCCAAGTGGCTTTTGGCATTGAAATGCTTGTGGAGAGACCCATCAAGCACCATGTGAAGAAGAGGCTTGGGTGTCATCCTCCCCCTTCAGCAAAAGCAAAAGCAGTTGCTGACCAGCTCCAGGAGGAGGGGACTGTTGTCCCCAGCTAATGCACTAGGGAGCAGCTCTGGCCCTTGGTTTCGCCTTAACCACCTCTGGGGAGGCTCCTAACATCATCCTCTCCTGCCAGCTGCATCGGTGGTAGCTCAGGAGACGTGCAACTGGATCAGAAGAGAAAGAAGAGGGAGAGGGAGAAGAAGAACCTTCCTGTTCCAAGACATACTTACAGGCAGGTGTGTAAAGACCGCGAAGGTGCTGCGCAGGAAGGCAATGAGGTCCACCAGGTAGTCGCTGGCCTTTGAACCTGCCTCGACGGCCATCCAGTCATAATCTGCAAGCTGCAAGAACTGGTCGATCTTCTGGTTCAAGTTTGTGTAGATCTCCTCCTCTGCAGCATGGCGAGCGTCCTGGGGAAGAAACGCAGGCTCAGCAGGGAACAAAGCATCGCAACTGGAATTCTTTGAGCGAGGTGGACCATCCATGGCTGCCTCCAGGATCCTCCATGGCTGCCGCTTGCTTGTGAGTGTTTGGAAGGCCACTCCCTTCTCCTGCCAATTCCAACTGGCTTGGGGGGCGTGGCCTGCACTCACTGCTGCACTTTTAATTTGTTTTAATGGTGGTTTTTATATCATTTTATTATTTTTTGTTTGGGGTGGGGCAAATGTTTAGTTTTATTTTAGCGTTGTTCTCTGTTTTTTATTTGTATTATTTTGTTAATTTAGTGTATGGTCTTTATTTGTTTTTTAAGGGGATAGGGGTAGGGCTGCCTGGGATTGGGCCTCAGCCAACAGGATGGCTGGGGCAGGTTCCACAGGGCGGGTAGTCTTGGAAAGACACCCGATCTCAGTGATCATGGGCAGGAGGAGGAGTCACGCTAAGACCAGACCATGTCATTACCGAGGAGGCAGGTTTAGTCGTTGTCTGAAGACTATCCCTGCCTCCAGGTCTGGTCCTGACCGGATGGATACTGGAATCAGCAGGAGATACCCACATGACCTGAAAGTGTTGCTGTGTAATGCCAGGTCAATGATTAACAAAACCACTGCCATCCACGACTTGATTGTGGATGGAGGATTTGACCTGGCATGTGTAACAGAGACTTGGTTGGATGAAGCAGATGGGCCTGTCCTTGCCGCTGCTTGTCCACCAGGTTTCTCTTACGCACAGCAACCCAGGCCATCTGGGCGGGGAGGGGGGGTTGCAGTGATTTTTAGGAAGTCATTAGTTTGCACCAGGCGTCCTATTGGGAAGACCCAGTTTTCTGAGTGCATGTTCTGGAAGTTGGGCAATAGGGGCAGTACAGGATTCCTTTTGGTGTACCGACCTCCCCGCTGCACCAAGGATTCCCTGCCCGAGCTGCTTCAGGTCGTGGCGGATATGCTCCTGGAGACACCTAGTTTGGTTGTCTTAGGGGATTTTAACATCCATGCCGACACGACCTTACAAGGGGCCGCTCGGGACTTCGTGGAAAGCATGGCCTCCATGGGGCTGTCCCTGAATAAGTCTGGTCCAACTCATAGCCGCGGACATGCCTTAGACCTGGTGTTTACCTCTATGGATGTTGGTGATCTGACACTAAGTAAAAGTGAAACAAAAGAAGTGCCATGGTCAGATCACTTCCTGGTGCAACTGGACTTCTCTGCGACCCTTCCCCTCTGCAGGGAGGTGGGACCGATTCAGATGGTCCGCCCCCGCTACTTAATGGATCCAATTGGCTTCCAGAGAGTGGTAGGGGATGCATTATCCCATGTTGATGGCCTTTCAGTTGATTCCCTGGTGGCCCGCTGGAATGCGGAGTTAACCAGGGCTATTGACTGTCTGGCTCCGAAGCGTCCTCTCCGATTGCATGGAGCCCGGACAGCTCCGTGGTTTTCCCCGGAGCTGAGGGCGATGAAACAGTCGCTGAGACGGCTAGAGCGCCGGTGGCGGAAAACTCATTCTGAATCAGACCGGACACGGGCTAGAGCTCAACTTCGAGCCTACCAAGTGGCAATGGCGACAGCGAAGAGGACCTTCTTCGCTGTTTCTATTGCATCTGCAGAAAACAGCAGCAGGAGACTCTTCCAGGTGGTTCGCAACCTAGCAGAACCACCTTTGTCACCGGGGTCTGGTAGGGACCCCAAGATCTCCTGCAATGCTTTTGCAAAGTTTTTTGCAGATAAAGTCGCTCAGATTCAGAAGGAGGTAGACTCCACCGTGGGAGCAGGGCCGGGGCGGGAGAGTGCTAGAGCCCTGTCTAGTCATGTTTCATGGGATCAATTCCAATCTGTTACCTCCGAGGATGTGGACAGGCTGCTTGGACGAGTGAAACTGACCACCTGTCTCCTAGATCCTTGCCCATCCTGGCTTATAAAAGCTAGCCGGGAAGGGCTGGGCGATGGGCTCTGCGCGGTGGTGAATGCTTCCCTCTGCGAGGGAATCTTTCCAGACCCGCTGAAAGAGGCGGTCATTAAACCGCTTCTTAAAAAAACATCTCTAGACCCGGCCAATATGGCCAACTATCGCCCAGTCTCAAATTTACCATTCTTGGGCAAGGTGATTGAGCGGGTGGTTGCTGAACAACTCCAAGCACGCCTGGAAGATGCGGACCATTTGGATCCCTTCCAATCAGGATTCAGGCCTCATCATGGGACTGAAACTGCCTTGGTCGCGCTGGTTGATGATCTCCGGCGGGCTAGGGACAAAGGTGAGAGCTGTTTCCTGGTTCTGCTGGATCTCTCAGCGGCCTTTGACACCATCGACCATAACATCCTTCTGGACCGGCTAGAGGGGTTGGGAGCTGGGGGCACTGTTATACAGTGGTTCCGCTCTTTCCTCCTGGGCCGTGTTCAGAAAGTGGTGGTGGGGGATGAGTGTTCAGACCCCTGGGCTCTCACTTGTGGGGTGCCTCAGGGTTCTGTCCTCTCCCCCATGCTTTTTAATATCTATATGAAGCCGCTGGGAGAGATCATCAGGGGGTTTGGGTTGGGTGTTCATCAATATGCAGATGACACCCAGCTCTACCTCTCTTTTAAATCAGAACCAGTGAAGGCGGTGAAGGTCCTGTGTGAGTGCCTGGAGGCTGTTGGAGGATGGATGGCGGCTAACAGATTGAGGCTGAATCCTGACAAGACAGAAGTACTGTTTTTGGGGGACAGGAGGCGGGCGGGTGTGGGGGACTCCCTGGTCCTGAATGGGGTAACTGTGCCCCTGAAGGACCAGGTGCGCAGCCTGGGAGTCATTTTGGACTCACAGCTGTCCATGGAAGCGCAGGTTAATTCTGTGTCCAGGGCGGCTGTCTACCAGCTCCATCTGGTACGCAGGCTGAGACCCTACCTGCCCGCGGACTGTCTTGTCAGAGTGGTGCATGCTCTGGTTATCTCCCGCTTGGACTACTGCAATGCGCTCTACGTGGGGCTACCTTTGAAGGTGACCCGGAAACTGCAATTAATCCAGAATGCGGCAGCTAGACTGGTGACTGGGAGTGGCCGCCGGGACCACATAACACCGGTCCTGAGAGATCTGCATTGGCTCCCAGTACGTTTCCGAGCACAATTCAAAGTGTTGGTGTTGACCTTTAAAGCCCTAAACGGCCTCGGTCCTGTATACCTGAAGGAGCGTCTCCACCCCCATCATTCAGCCCGGACACTGAGATCCAGCGCCGAGGGCCTTCTGGCGGTTCCCTCACTGCGAGAAGCAAAACTACAGGGAACCAGGCAGAGGGCCTTCTCGGTAGTGGCGCCCGCCCTGTGGAACGCCCTCCCGTCAGAAGTCAAGGGAATAAACAACTACCTGACATTCAGAAAACACCTAAAGGCAGCCCTGTTTAGGGAAGTTTTTAATTTGTGATTCTGTATTGTATTTTGATATTTGTTGGAGGCCGCCCAGAGTGGCTGGGGAGACCCGGCCAGATGGGCGGGGTATAAATAATAAATTATTATTATTATTATTATTATCAGGAGGATGTCACCTCCCTGGGGCCTTTTGTGAAGGGCAGGTACTAAATGTAGCTTATGTCATAAATGTATCTGCAAGTAAAAGAAAACCCTTTGACAATGGTGGCAAGCTCTAATGGCCCTAAACAATCTGCTATCATCAGCAAACTTGGCAACTTCTCTGCTCAGCTCTTGGTTGTTCAGTCGTTCAGTCGTATCCGACTCTTCGTGACCCCATGGACCAGAACACGCCAGGTACCCCTATCCTCCACTGCCTCCTGCAGTTTGGCCAAACTCATGCTAGTCGCTTCGAGAACACTGTCCAACCATCTCATCCTCTGTCGTCCCCTTCTCCTTGTGCCCTCCATCTTTCCCAACATCAGGGTCTTTTCTAGGGAGTCTTCTCTTCTCATGAGGTGGCCAAAGTACTGGATCCTCAACTTCAGGATCTGTCCTTCTAGTGAGCACTCAGGGCTGACTTCTTTAAGGATGGATAAGTTTGATCTTGCAGTCCATGGGACTCTCAGCTCTTACTCTAGATCATTTATGCATAAGTTAAAAAGCTCAGGTCCAAATAGCAACCATTCTTGGAAGTCCAAGTATAAGGTTCTGCTCTTGGGCAGGAAGAACCAGATGCACAAATATAGGATGGGCTTACTAGCAGTACCGGTGAAAAAGATCTAGAGGTCTTGGTGGACTACAAGCTTAACGTGAGTCAACAGTGTGAGGCAGCAGCAAAAAAAAGCTAATGCTATTCTGGGCTGTATCAACAGAAGTCCAGTGTCCAGATCAAGGGAAGTCATAGTCCCTCTCTATCCTGCCTTGGTCAGACCACACCTGGAATACTGTGTCCAATTCTGGGCACCACAGTTTAAGAAGGATGTTGACAAGCTGGAACGTGTGCAGAGGAGGGCAGTCAAGATGATCCAGGGTCTGGAAACGAAGCCTTACGAAGAACAGTTAAGGGAATTATACCCAATTTAACCCAGTAAAGAAGAGACTGAGAAGAGATACAATAGCCATCTTCAAATACCTAAAGGGCTGTCACATGGAAGACGGAGCAAGCTTGTTTTCTCCTGCTCTGGAGGGAAGGACCAGAACCAATGGATTCAAGTTACAAGAAAGGAGATTCTCACTAAACAGCAGGAAGAACTTTCTGAAAGTAAGAGCTGTTCAACAGTGGAACGGAATCCCTCAGGAGGTGGGGGACTCTCCTTCATTGGAGGTATTTAAGCAGTAGTTGGACAGCCACCTGTCCTGGATACTTTAGTTGAGATCCCTGCGTTGCAGGGGGTTTAGACTAAATGATGCTCGGGGTCCCTTCCAACTCTACAATTCTATGATCCCATGGCTCTATGTTAACCAAATCGCCTTCATCTATATGCCTGTTAACATTCTCAAAGAACCCTAATAGGTTCATGGCACGGGGTTTGGCTTTGCAGAAGCCATGCTGGCTCTGCTTCAGCGGGGCTCGTTCTTCAATATGCTTGGTTACTGTACCTTTAGCAGAGCTTCCCACCAGCACACAGCACCAGCCTCACCTTGAAGGTGGTCGTTCCATATAGCTTCGTTGTGTGGACAGTTTCTGGCAGGACGTTGGTGATGTTGGTTATGAATTCCTCAAGGAACCTGCAGGACTTTTCCAAGTGTGTAGTGTTGATAATAATCTGGACCAGCTGGAAAAGGAGCAGACACACATTTTACACTTTGGTCTTTCAACAACCAACAGCAGTACAGATAAAACGAAGGCAACCCACAATGGGCACCTGCGGTCATTCAGGCACAGCCTCTGGCAGAACACAATAGGTTTGGACAAAGAGTCAGAAAAACGGGTCTCTTTTCCCCAACAGGTGATGTTTCTAAGCCATTCATGGCTCTCTGAGAAGGAATTTCCCAAGGATTTCTGCTAGAGGCAGAAGAAAAACTCTAATGAATTTTCTAAATTCAGCTCGTCTCCAATCCCATTAAAAGGCAATCTGGCTACAGGAAAAAAAGCAAGACAGTAGATCTGAAGCCCTTTGCCAATAAGTCTTAAGTGACAGGAGCCTGAGTGACAGCTCCTCCCTCCCTCTCCCCAGCTCAGACAAGGCTCTTTAGGAAAACCTGCAGGCACTCTGAGGGGCAATTAAGAAAGAGCCAATTTGGTTGTCTCAGGATTTGAGGGTTTGTGACTGCTGCAAAACATGCCCTGTTATTTTTTCTTGGGCTGGGGGGTGGGAGATAAAAATGCTCCAGTGCCTGACATTAGAGGTGGCTGCAGGTATTTCTAAGGAGGAGCAATACAACAAAAGAAAACCAGAACCTCTTTTTCTCGTCTTGCCTTCCCCTCCCTGCCCCCCCCCATGTGCTGGGAATTTTACACTTTATAGATCAGGAATAGCCAATGTGGTTGATGGACTAATGCTCTCCTCAGCCCCAGCTGTCGACCATAACTAAAGGGCGCATTGTTGGTTATAAGCCTGAAATGGAGAGTTTCATTATTTCTCTTTATGATGCTCTCATGCTAAGGTAAAGGTAAAGGGACCCCTGACCATTAGGTCCAGTCGTGTCCGACTCTGGGGTTGCGGCGCTCATCTCGCTTTACTGGCCGAGGGAGCCGGCATACAGCTTCCGGGTCATGTGGCCAGCATGACTAAGCCGCTTCTGGCGAACCAGAGCAGCGCATGGAAACGCCATTTACCTTCCCGCCGGAGAGGTAACTATTTATCTACTTGCACTTTGACGTGCTTTCGAACTGCTAGGTGGGCAGGAGCTGGGACTGAGCAATGGGAGCTCACCCCTTCGTGGGGCCTCGAACTGCCAACCTTCGGATCAGCAAGCCCAAGAGGCTCAGTGGTTTAACCCACAGCGCCACCCGCGTCCCATGCTCACAGGCTAGTCATGGGCTAAAGAAGGGGGATTCACATCAGTTGTAGGGCTCCCTCTGACCTCCGGAGCCATCTCAGCTACTTTTGATCATCTTTCCGTTTTTTTGAAGCCAACTTGCTTCCATTCCAAGGCCTCTCCCCACTCCTGCCAGGCTTCTTACAAATACAGTGGAACCTTGGTTCCCAAACTTAATCTGTTCCGGGAGTCTGTTCGATTCCCAAAACAGTTCGCGAACCAAGGCGCAGCTTCTGATTGGCTGCAGCAGCTTCCTGAAGCCAATCAGAAGCCACGGAAGCCACGCTGGGCGTTCGGCTTCCAAAGAACGTTCGAAAACTGGAACAATTACTTCCAGTTTTCATTCATTCGGGAGCTGGAACGTTCGGCTCCCAAGGCGTTCGGGAGCCGAGGTTCCACTGTATCTAACTACCCCTTTTGCCACCACCTTATCAAGCCAAGAAGGTTGGCCGTTTGTGGGCTAGTAAGGTTAGGTGAGGCTGGGTGGAGGGTGCAGTGCATGGGTGGAAGATCTCTTGAGGGTGAAGTGCAATCGCAGATCTACTCACGCTTGTTGCATGCAGGCTCTCCCAGACCCCACGTCCCCACTGATCAGTGGGGCCTCACCTTATTTGGCAGGTGCATCACGGAGAGCTTCTTCAAGGAACTGCTAAGAGGACACTTGGACCTTCGGTTTTAGCAAGCATGAGAAGCCACCATCACCACTCCCAGAAACAAAATCAAAAATTCTTTCCAGTAGCACCTTAGAGACCAACTGAGTTTGTTCTTGGTATGAGCTTTCGTGTGCATGCACACTTCTTCAGATACACACTCCCAGATACACACTCCCAGAAACGTCTGTGTTGTGCAGCAGCACAAGGAATGGCCTTAATGGGGAAGGTGGAAATGATGGGGTGTTTGGGATTTGGGCATGAGAGATCTTGTGTCCAAGGCAAGGAAGTAGGTGGGAGGCAGGAGAAGAGATAAATCAAGTGTGTAGAGAGGGGGCTTTCTACAGGACTGCTGGAAATTGCTCTTCCCGTGAAGCTGGGGGGAAGGCGCACAGAATTCATGCTCCCATATCCGAAGTAACTATGAAGGCAGGGGCAAACACCCCCACCCCCACGTCCGAAAGCAGAGCACTTGCCTCCGTCAGGCCGACGTTCCTCCTCTTGATGACGTTCTGCAAGCAGTTGCTCAGCGTTCGAGTCAGCAACAAGTTGGTCGATTTCCGAATCATGTCATCCACTTCGGTGGAGCTGAAAGGCAGAGAGAGACATGAAGAAGAGAAATTGCTTAAAGGGGCAGCGAACCAAACATTGCTTTGGAACCAGATAATCCTAGAGCAGTGGTTGTCAACCTTGGGTCCCCAGATGTTTTTGGCCTACAACTCCCATCAACCCTAGCTAGCAAGACTAGTGGTCAGAGATGATGGGAGTTGTAGTCCAACAACATCTGGGAATCCAAGGTTGAGAAAGGCTGTCCTAGAGGGTCAAGTGGCCCTTTCAAAAACCCAGCATCAACGGCAACATGGTTGCCATCCAGGCAGACTGAGGACCTGAGGGAATTGTGATTTCAGAAAATGGCAATTCTGAATTTTCATGACAGAACGAGTCAGACGAGTCCTGAATGTTTTGCACCCTGAGTGTGCACATGTTGTGTAGTTAAGGGTGGAAAGTTCAGCCTCTCATCACAAAGGAGGTGACATCCTGGCAGAAGCTGATCTGAGCCCACAAGGATGAAGTCCCAAATTGGGGAGGAAGAGAAGGTGAGGAGGAACAGGCGCCTGCGATTCACTCTCTTTTTGTTTGATGTTATACTACTATAAATGGAACCATGCTGAATTTTTGAAAACTGTCATTGATTGTTTCATATAAACTGCCTGGTCAAATTCCAGAACAAATAACATGTATTTCACACATCCAGGAATGGTCCCAAGCCTGAGAGCGTGGGGAAATAAAGGAAGATGTAACAAGCGGAGACCTCAACATGTGTTAATGTACGGCAGCTGCAATCCAGTGGAGCAAATGGTTCCAGAGTGAGGCCCAAGTCATGTTCCCAGAAACAGGAATCAACAGGGGTGTGGTCTGAGTCTGCGTGAGGGCAGCACCCAAAGGGATCCACAAAAGGACCAAAAGGGGCACTAACCCAATTCTCAAGACTCGGAAGGGTGCCCTGTGCCAAGACAAGCCAGACCAGAGTGACAAGCAGCCTGTCAATGTAAGGAAAGAGCATAGGATGAAGCCTGGGAGATTCAGGACAGATCAAAGCCCTTCTTCATGCAGTGCCTGGTCAAACTATGGAACTCCCTGCCACCAGGATCAAGGAGGAGGAGAGGGCTCTGCAATGCTTCTGAATTGCAGTTACTGGAAAGGGCAGGAGGGAAGAGGGCTCTTGTGCTCGGATCCTGCTTGCGGGTTTCTCACTGGGGCATCTGTTTGACCCCTAGGTGGAGCATGGGCCTGATCCAGCAGGCTCCTTAGAGGTTCTTATCTCAAGGGCATCATGACAGACAAACCAGGGAGCAACTCTAAACTCTCCTAGTTTGAGGCAAGGAGTGCCCCCCTCCTCCTCTGCTACCCTCCCCCCCCCCACTCCTTGTACACATTCCTTGTCCTCTCCCCCCCCCCCCACTACTCCCCAAGGGGAGGCATTTGTTGCTTGGAATCCTAATTAACAAAAATCACACTCTGCGTTCTTTGCTGCAGGGTCTGCTCTTTGCGGGTCAGGGAGGTGGGGAGCTGTTGAGTGTGCAGAAAGAAAGACATCTGTGACAGTGACGGCTGGCGGCCCCCGAGTTCCTGCCGCAGCAGCCGTGACCTTCGTGGCGGCTGTGATGGACAGCCTGACCCCAATCACTCCGGGGCGCACCATAAATGACAGGGGAGAAGAGAAAGGCAGAGAGAAAAAACCGCGGCCGCCTTTGCAGGCAAACGTCCTAATAAAAACTAATACAGGCTGTCAAGCTGAAGGGAAGAGTCAACAGTAGCAGCAGCAGCAGCAGGAGCAGGAGGAGGAGGAGGAGCCTGTTTTTCTCAGCTCCCTTGTTGCTCTTGCTGGAAAAAAGCGCCCCGCTAAGTCAAGGCTGGAAATAATAACATTAAAGGCACTTATTTCTAATGAAGGACCAAGGTGGCCTCCAGGCAAGAGGGAATCGCAGAAGGGAAAGCTCTGAACTCCCGAGAATGTCCCTTGGGAGAGAACTCCACCCTGTATCCAAAGCAAGGTGGACATTTTCTGAAAGCATTTGCCCTTGTGGTGTAACACACACTGTTTTTTAAAGGATGGGAATCAAGGTGTGACAGAGGTAGAGGAACCAGAAGGAATCAGAGAAGCAATCCTGAAGATACAATCTTGGCTCTTTGTACCCTGTACCAAAGGTCGAGCCCCCTCCAATTCTAGGTTTGATGGCCAGAGCAAGTGATGCGTTCTACAAGTGTTCATTTTAATCAAAATAAAAAGTTGGCAGAAATGTTTGCAGAAGGTCTTCTTCTGACATGGAAAGGGAAGGGTCACCTAGTTTTGTTCAGGGTTGAAGCTCCTCCCTTGAAAGCTGATGCAACGAACAGTTGGCTAAGACAGCCTTGCCCAACCTGGTGCCCTCCAGATGTTTTGGCCTTCAACTCTCACCTGTTTCACCATCATAGACCTTTCTGAAGGATGCCTGGTTGGGGAAGGTTTCTTTGAAGGGTACCTGTTTCCTTCAGCTAAATTACACATATGTTGATGATTAATATGAATGGCAGATCCTATTATACGGCAGTGTTTTTAATATGACAACAGTCCTAACAGATAATGCTCGCTGTCACTACCTGGTGAGAGGAAGTGGGGTTGCCCAAGCAGAAAGGCAGTCAAAGGGAGAATTGGGTTTTATGCTCCAAAATGCCCTTGGAAAAGGCACTGGTTTTTATCAAGGCAAGAAGAGTCAGTAGAATCTGGTTGTCATACCTGAGATGAAGGTCTTCAGAGAACTTCAGGCAAGCGTAGATAAATTCCTTGATCTGGCTGTAAACTCTAGGCACAAACTCGGAAAAGGGGAACTTCTTGGGGAACGGTTGCTGGAAAAAGGGAGAGGAGAGTGAGAGACCCCCAAGGCAGATCATAGGGCCAGGGCACATGCAAAGCAGCAGGTGCTGCTAATAATAATAATAATAATAATAATAATAATAATAATAATAATAATAATAATAATAATAATATTCCCACAGGTAAGACCTTGGCCCCTTTGCTCCCCCCTCTCCCCCGTCCCCCCTTTCAGGAGTCCTTCTTGGACAAAGCCTTTCCCCACACAGAGCAGCCTGGCTTCTCTTTCTCTGGGCCTTCTAGTCCTAGAATCGATCCCACGCAATGTTGATTTGGGGCAGCTGACAAGCAGACCAGCGTGTTTTGTTCAGCAGCACAGGCCCCCCTTAGGAACAAGCAAAGGGAGGCTGAAAGAGGGGTGCCAGCAAGCTCCCCACTGCCACCTCAACCAACGTGGGTGGCACCGGGCACAGAATTCCTTTGAAGTCAGTTTGATTCTAGCCTTAAAGCTGTGGCAGCCAGGAACCAACGCCCAGGTCCTCAGCGACGTTCCTCTGCCACCAGCCTCGGAACACCTGGTGCTATCCAGCTGTTTTGCAATGGCGACCAACTTGGGTGGCTTTATTGGACAAATTCATGGACGATAAGGCCATCAATGGGCTACTAGTCCGGATGGCTCTGCTCTCCCTCCACGGCATGAGGCAGTGGATGCTTCCAAAAACCAGCTTCTGGGAACCACAGGAGAGAGAGTTGCTCCTGGGCTCAGCTCCTACTTGCAGGTTTCACACAGGCACCGGGTTGGCCACTGCAGGAACAGGAAGCTGGACTACATGGGCCTTTGGCCTGATCCAGCAGGCCATTCTTAGGTCCTTATGCCCTACCAGGTCAGCTCAAGTATATGGAAGTTGTAGTCTAAAGCATCTGATTGGTGAAGACTCCGATGCACAAACCTGCTCGTGTTTGCCAGGGAAAACGTTTATTTCTCTAAAGTCTGACAAAGTTGGAGAGTTTTCCCTCTTGCCTCTGTATGGAGAGGTTCTTCTGAGCAAAGGAGCTGCCCTCTTCCCTGAGGCAGAACATTCTCAGTTTAAAGGACAGTTGCCTGCCCAGCTTTTTCTTGAAAAGTCTCTAAGGGGGAGCAAATGGAAGCTCAGACACACCACCTCAGTCAATCAATCATTTTATTTCCAAGGTCAAAACCATGTTCAAGGCAGATCAAAACCTACAAAAGTTACGTAACCACACACATAACTAAAGTAGTCATATGCAATAAGCTAAACGTTAAAAGTACACAACCAAAGTGGACAATTTCCGCATAAATCATTATCTCCAAAATAAAGATACAAAAAATCAAGAACAACAACATAAAACCCCCACCAGACCCAGACCCCACCTCCCTGCCCCCCACTTACCTTTTCCAGCTCCGGATCATGGAAGGGAAACTGCCCGACCATTTTCTGATACTGCTCTTCATTGGCCACCGGGATGGGACTGTAGTTATCCGAATCCAAAATGTTTCTGTGAAATGCCGCAACGACAATAATGGAGGACAGTAAGAAAGATGGACCTCGCTCTGCTTCAGGTAGGAGCAGGAAGGCCTTGGCCTCCCAGGAAGCCACCACAGGAGCGCTTGAAATAAATGAAATGTAATGAAGCAGTAGAGTGACTCTGACACTGGAGACAGAACATCGCCAGGATCCACCGAGGATCCAGGAACGGTACCAGGGGCAGGTGGGCACCGTCCTGCTTCTCCTGCAGCACATACAGTCAAGTGTGTGGAAGGCAGAGAGGGAACAGATGCCACCATCGGGCCAAATCATAGCAGCCCCTTGCGCAGGCAGCGCCCCCCCCCCCCCGCCCACAAAAACCTCCCTGGGGTGTTTTCTGGAGTCAAGTGAGACCCAGCCCTGCAGCAGGTGTAACCCAGACACACACACACCCCGGGAGGTACAGAAGCATGCTGCCAGGGGAAGAGAAAAGGAGGCAGTCAGCACCTCCGAGGTCCCTGAACGCTTGAGACCAGCACCCGGGGGCTTCTGAAATTAGCCTCACCTGAAGGCTCCTGCCCACTTCTTCAGCAGAGTCTCACTGTACTGATCCCGGATTTCCAGAAGCAAGTCAAAGAGGTGGTTGACAGGAAAGCCGTATCCCTGGGCAGAGACACACAAACATTCACAAACACGGAAGGCACAAAGGGCCACTTCACACGTTACGCAGAGAGAAGGGCAATGCGGCGCATTCACATTTCGCAACCTGAAGGGTCATGTGGAAAGCATCTTTGGTGCTGTGCCGCTCGGCTTCTGGGGGACTCTTGGGGCTTTGAGCAGGGCCCCGGGGAAGCTGCCCTTCTAGGGTGGAGCACACGAAATCGCAGCAGAGAACCTGCTCCAGAGAAGCGGACACAGGGCAATGGATTCAAACTACAAGAAAGAAGAATCCACCTAAACATTAGGAAGAACTTCCTGACAGTAAGAGCTGTTGGACAGTGGAACTGGCTGCCAAGGAGTGTGGTGGAGTCTCCTTCTTTGGAGGTCTTTAAGCGGAGGCTTGACAGCCATCTGTCAGGAATGCTTGGATGGTGTTTCCTGCTTGGCAGGGGGTTGGACTGGATGGCCCTTGGGGTCTCTTCCAACTCTAGGATTCTATGATTCTATGAACCTTTTGGGCAGCCCCTCCCCACAGAATCTTAGAATTGTAGAGTTGGAAGAGACCCCTAGGGTCATCAAGTCCAATCCCCTGTAATGCAGGGATCACAGCTAAGAAAACTGTTCCTATGTGAAGCCCAGAAAGCCCTGGATGGAATTTCAGAACATGAAGGGAAGAGGCAAGTCTCACAGGAGCAGGAAGCAGGGGGACCTCTCAGGGGAACTTTGGCAGCAAGCTACGGCCACTCAAGCAATGGGGAGAGTCAGGTGAGGTTCAGTGTTGTGCAGATTCAGCACTCCTTGGATATAGGGGGTCACCAGCTGCTGCAAGCGGCAAATCGTAGGGCAGCCCCCTTTGAGCAAGGCAAGGGTTGGAGGGCAGAGAGAAGGCTCAGAAGGCTGGCTGAGGAAGTCCTGGGCACATTCCAGTGGGAGCAACAAAGAGGAGCTACACACCTGGAGCGTATCAGCGAAAAGCACAATGAGATTCTTCAAGTCCAAAATCAGGTTGGGGTCAGAGCAGTAGGACTGTAACAGAGGGGAAAGGGTTATTTATTGACATGCTGCTGTTCCACCCCACCTTTCTTCCAGAAGGGCCGCAGCAGGGAGCACACCGGGAGGGTGTGTGAAAAAGAAACAAGGAATGTTCTCCTTTAACTTCGCCTCCCCCCCCCCCCGACTTCAGATGCTATGAAAAACAATAGTAACCAAGGCCCTGCCTTAAAAAATGAGGAATACAGTGAAGGGCTTTCATTGCAGAGAGGGTACTCCTGGAAGCAAATCCAGAGACCCACCCACCCACCCAACTTCTGCAACAGTGTTTTCCAAGGACCAAGGCTGCCTGCCCACCTACAACCACTTCAGACCAAAGGACTGATACTCACGGAATGCGTCCGGAGAGCAGCGATCGTCTTTGACAGCGCCATCTCCCAGAGCTCATCGATGTAGACTCTGTCCACCAAGCCCTGGCTTGTGTGCAGGACGTGGTCCTCAATGACGAAGAAGCTGCCACAAGGGAAAAGAAGGGGAGGCTGTAAGGAGCCGAGCTCAGGTGTCCTTGAGCCTCCAAGGAATTTGATAGAATCCGCAAGCTGGGTGGGCTCCTGCAAGTCCATCTGGCAAGCCTACAAGTCGTGGGGAAGCCCCATCAGCAGCCTTGGTCCAGAGCTCTGGGTCGGACGCGCCGCTGGGAGTTCATGGGTCTCCTCCACTCGCTCCAAGGCAGGGGAAAGCCTCGCCTTGGGAAGCCACAGACAGAGCCGGAAAGCTTAAAAGGGATTCAAAAGAATTCGTAGAGAATAAGGCTCCCATTGGCTGCAAGCTGTGATGCTGTTTTGGAGGTGGGATTTCTCTGGATGCCAGTCGAAGGGAATCACCAAGGGGAGAGTGCTTCTGCACCCAGGTCCCATTAGGGCATCTGCCTGAAGCAAAGATCACCAGTGTGGAAGCAATGATTCTTCAACATCAACTTCACTGGACTGGTCATGTTGTGCGGATGCCTGATTCTCGTCTTCCAAAGCAACTGCTCTACCCCAAACTTAAAAATGGAAAGCGTAATGCTGGTGGCCAACAAAAGAGGTTGAAAGACTGTCTCAGGGCATATCTGAAAAAATGTAGTATAAACACTAACAACTGAGAAACACTGGCCTGCGAGCTCTCCAATGGGAGAACAGCCTTCACCAAAGATGTCATGGGCTTTGAAGACACTCGAACTCAGAACGCAAGGGAGAAACGTGCTAAGAGGAAGGCACGCTTGGCAAACCCTCACCGGGATCAACTCCCGCCCAGAAACCAATGTCCCCACTGTGGAAGGATGTGTGGATCCAGAACTAGCTTCACAGTCATTTACGGACTCACTGTTAAAACTGTATGAGTTATCTACATGATATAAGCATAAGAGTATTTTTTTTCTGTGATACAAATCTTTGTATATATATATAATTCATAAATGTTGTATATCTTTTGTTTAAAGTATAATTATGAGAAAACTTAATAAAAATTATGGGGGGGTAACCGTGTTTATGGAAGACAATCTAACTCGGCTACGAGGGATCGAAGAAGAAGAAGAAGAAGAAGAAGAAGAAGAAGAAGAAGAAGAAGAAGAAGAAGAAGAAGAAGAAGAAAGATCTGCTTGACCACAGTGAAAACAGGGTGCTCGGCTAGGTGGCATGATCCAGCTGCAGGGCTCATCTTTTGTTCTTAGGACCATGTTTCCAGGCAACTTCCTCTAAATTTGCACCTCTACTTAGCATTGCACTTGCAAATGGGCTTCAGACTCGAGTGTGTCCATATGTGTGTGTGTTTGTGTGTGTGTGTGTGTGTGTGTGTGTGTGTGTGTCCCCCTCGAGTCACACACTCGGCTCCTTTGCTCACATCTCCAAGAATTATTTGCTCTGCAGGCCTATTTCCACCAATGACCTGGGAAAGTCTGGTGAATGCACCCTTCTCTGGCATTTGAGAGCTATGCCTCTCCTGATGTCATGGCTTCTGTGAAACCTCAGCTCCATTCTGCTCCACAGCCGGGCCAAGGAATCCTTTGGATCTGCTCCTGCAGGAGCACTGGCTCAGCGCGGCAGCAGAAAGATCCCAAGAACCAGGAAAACCTCTGTGCTCTCATCATTCAGGATGTGGGAAGTCACGCAGGAGGCATCTTGAAGCCCAGGACTCTCTGACAGGCTTCTTCTTGAAAACCTCAAAGAAAAAGAGGTTCCACGGCCCCCCTTCCCATGGCAGCTGAAGACCCAGTTCACTGTACACAAAATCCCTTTCTTCTCCAGCCTGCAAAATGTGCAAGATCTCTCTGCCCTCACATGCTTCATGCGAGGTTTGGGGCATTCGGAGTCACTTAGGAAGCGCTTGGTTCTCTTGCTTCAACCCCCTCCATGCAGGACTCAGAAAACGTCTTTATAAAAGGAGGGTTGTTTGCAGCATCTAAGCAGGTGAACAGAAATAACAATACCTACCCTACAATCTGATTGAAGTATTTCCGGTAGCCGCCCAATGTCTCATGCTGGAGGGGGAGAGAAATGGATCCAGATTAAAAGAGAAGAAAAGAGAGCAACCCCAGGTATCCAGAGGTATGGTGGAGAAACCCTCAACCCCAGCCCAGCTCTGAACCTGAAACCTATTGAAGGGAGCCCCACCTACCATGTTGGAGGGGGGCTGCAGCACCAGCCGGGCCTGCTTTCTCCTCTGCTTCCGGTAGTAGCTCTCAAAGGAATCTCGGGCGCCCTGAGAAGAAGAGACCTGGTCAAGCTCCAGTCCTGAGCGTCACCACCTCCTGCCCAGAGAAAGCAGCTGCTCCCCAAAGGTGAAGAACTGAGACAAATCTCTTTTGAACATGGCCCAAGTAGAGATCTGAGCTCCTGAGTCTCTTGGACCTAGAATCCTAGAATCCTGGAGATGGAAGGGACTCTGAGGGTCATCTGATCCAACCCTCTGCAATGCAGGAATATCATCAAACGCATATTAGAAACATAGAGTACCGGTATATCCAAAGCTGACCATCCCCAAGCCTAGTTGCAGCAGGCAGTCCAGGGAAATGGACTTCCAAGATCCTATCCTGGTCAGTTACCACCAAGTCCACCTCCATGAGTGTATATGTGAAATTCATATTTTTTTGCCCTGACATGCATCACTTTACACTTGCTTATATTGAGCTGTGTTTGCCATTTTACCACTTTGCCACCTAACTGCTCATCGCTAACTCTAGATCGTTTATGAACAAGTTAAAAAGAAACACAGGTCCCGATACTCCTCTTTGGTGGACTCTGCTTTCTACAGCTCTCCATTCGGAGAATTGTCCCTTTCAATTTACTGCAACTCTCTGTTTCCTGCAACTTAACTAATTCCTAATCCACAAAAGGACCTCTCCTCTTATCCCTTGACTATCAAACTTACTCAGAAGTCTTTGGAGAGGTACTTTGTCAAAAGCTTTTTGAAAGTCCAAGTGCACTATGCCGAGTGGATCGCCTCTATCCATATGCATGTTGACGCTCTTTAAAAACTCCAAAAGGTCCATGAGACAGGACATGCCTTTGCAGAAGCCATGCTGGCTCTGCTTCAGCAAGGCTTCTTCTTTTATACGCTTGGTTATTTTATCTGCAACAATACTTTCCACCAGTTTCCCCAAGACGGATGTTAAGTTAAGTGGCCTTCAATTTCCAAGATCCCCCCTGGATCCCTTTTTTAAACTGCCATTACATTGGCTACATTCCAGTCCTCAGATATGAAGGCTGATTTGAGGGACAAGTTACATATTTTCGTAAGAAGATCTGCAATTTTGCTTTTGAGTTCCTTGGGAACTGCTGAATGGATGCCATACAGACATGGCGATTTGCACTTTGTCGTTTTGTCTGTTAGGCCTAGAAGTTCATCTCTCTCCATCCCCACTATCTGCCTCAGCCCCTC
Source organism: Lacerta agilis (assembly GCF_009819535.1). Classification (NCBI taxonomy): domain Eukaryota; kingdom Metazoa; phylum Chordata; class Lepidosauria; order Squamata; family Lacertidae; genus Lacerta; species Lacerta agilis. The sequence continues at coordinate 73,619,203 of NC_046320.1, forward strand.
GGACTCCCTTCTTGCAAAAGGAAGTTCAGGCACTGGGATCTGCCCTCTACCTTCCGCCATGAAGGCAGCCCCCCAACTTGGAAGCCCTTCCCTGCAGACCCCGCTCTGCCCAGCCCTGCAGCCACCAGAAAGGCAGTCTGGGGTGGGGGGATTTTCCTGCCTCATCCACTGGGAACAGCGGCTCCATGTTTTCCTAATCAATCCAACTCCATGGAACTAAAGGCCTATTTTCCATTTAAATCTCCCTCTCCCTCCCTCCCTCTTTGTGGGTAAGAGAGCAGCGAGAAAGTTCCTTCAAGCCTTTCATTTCCCCTGTCTGGCTGCAGCTGGAGTTCCCCTTTTAACTGCCTGGCCAGGGGAAGTGAAGACAGTTTTATATAGGGGGGAACTCTAAGGGCTGCTTTAATATGTTTGCATGTGAAGAGGGGAGCCCTTTTCATACGGCTCACTAATGAGGGTCAGCGGGATATCACACCTCGCCATCTGGCTCATTTGCACAGCGGGGCAGAGGCTGGCCCTACCCTTGAGCAAGGGCCAGAGCGGAAAGGCTAAAAGGGTGGTCAAGAGATGCCCCCTACTGGCCACATCCTGGAACGGCCACCATCCCGGCATCAGTACAGGGCAGAAGGGTCCCCTGCACCACCTGATGCCAAGGCTGGAAGGGAGATGGGTGTGGAGGGGAGACTGTGGTGAGCATCTGTGCCATGGGAAGAAAGGAAGTCATTGAATTGTAGAGTTGGAAGGGACCCCCAGGGGTCATCTATTCCAACATGGAGCAATGCAGGAATCTCAACTAAAGCATCCTAGCCAGGTGGCCATCCAACCTCTGCTTAAAAACCTCCAGGACCACCTCCTGAGGAGTCCGTCAAGCAGCTCTTACCATCAGAATGCACAGCACATGGATAAGCTATGGAACTCCCTGCCACAGGAGCAGTGATGGTCACCAACAGGGGTGGCTTTGAAAGAGGATTGGACAAATTCATGGAGGAGGAGAGGGCTATCGGTGGGTTTACTAGCCACAGTGGTTCTGCTCCGCCCTCCAGAGTTGGAGGCAACAATGTTTTCGAATCGCAGTTCCTGGAAACCGCAGGAGGGGAGGGGGCTCTTGTGCTTGGACCCCGCTTGCAGATTTCCCATTGGGGCATCCGGTTGGCCTCTGTGAGGACAGGATGGTGGACGATGTGGGTCACTGGCCTGATCCAGTAGCCTCTTCTTATATTCTAATGCAAGAAAGCAAAGCAGCCACACTCAAGCGCCCTTCTGCACTCCCCTTTGGACTGCTGCTGTTCCTCTCTCACTTTGCCTGTTCCCTGGACTCCTCCCCACACATCTCCCACCAGGGTGCTGGGCCAGGACAGCCCCTCCCTCCAGAGTCCTCAACCCACTTGCCCCTTCAAGCTCCCTTTTTCAAGGCCCCACTTTGGAGCACATGACCCAGCCACACAGGCCTTGGGTGGGCAGGGGGAGTAAGGAGCTCAAGGTGGATGGCTGCTCTGGCCAGCATCTCTGGGTCTCCACTGTGCAGTTGTGCCCGTGGGCTTCCTTAAACACCTCTCTCGGCCTCCAAAAAACCAAGCTGCATTGGCCGGGGGTTGGACTGGATGACCCTTGATAGTCTCTCCCCACTCTACGATTCTATGATTCTAAGTCCTGGGAGAGGCCCTTCCCTGCTTGAGGCTGGCAGTCTGGGCCTCTCTGCCGCTCTGTGACAAAGAGGCTTCTCCACTGCTCATTTCACTAGCGGAGCAGCCTGGGTTTGTCTTGGCAAGCCCCAGGCCTGGCCCAGGGGAGCCTCTCCTTGGAGGGCTTGACAGCAGCCAGCAAGGAAGAGGCTGAAGGGGCCTGGGCTTTCAAAGCAGCCAAACGCCACCATTCGTAATGGGTCTAGCCCCTGTTCACAGATGCCCTCCCTCCTCCCTAATGTATAAAATGTATTTAAAAGCCCTCCTTGATGGTCAGTCCTTGTGATCGCCACTTTCCATAAACTTTGAGGCATAAGGCCACATAAGACCATGGGGGAGCCAAGGGGAAAGGTACGTGGCCACCCGGAAACAGTGCATTCTACAACCCAATATGATAAAAAATGTATATGAGGATTATTTGCACATTTTAAAAAATTTAAAAAAAAACACACACACACATTTCGCGCACACTCTTCGTAAACACACACCTTGGCACTGATCTGGAGTGCCCAAGTGAGGAGCTGAAGGCATTTGTCTGAGACGGACATCAGCACCCAAAAGGTGCACTGCATGCACTCTGCTCTGTGATCTGTTGCTCCTGGGCACTGGCAGAAGGCAGTGGGAGACTTCCTCGCTTCTGAAGACAACTAGTTGAAATGCATATTAGACACTGCAATAAAAGTCTATTTTGTGAGCTTTAAGGTCACTTCCGGGTGACCTTTTTACTGAGCCTTCATCCTGATTTGTATGCACAGAGTTTGCAAGGAGGTTAGACCCCACGTCGGCTGTTTACTGAACATTCATTTCCTTGTATCCACATCATCTTCCCCCGGACAAGATGAATCTGGTATTTAAGTCAAGGGTATTACATGCGCTGGAAGGGGGAGGAGGAGAGAAGTCTGGAAACTTTTGTTCTCTTGCCAGAACCTCTGGCGACCCAAGGAACACATTTTATGATTTAAGAGATAACTATGACATACGGTACAAACGATGTGAGGGACAACTCCAATTTCACATGGCAAGCAGGCTGTCCTTTTCCTGTGCAGCCCAAAGCCCAAGAGCTAGTGCAGGAGGTGTGTTTTCCTGCCTCCTGGAGGTCATTTGTTTGGCCCTAAGTCACAGAAATCAGGAGAGTCCCACAGCAACACGCACACACACCCCCACACCCCCCCCCGCTGTGTGCCCACTTCAATTACAAATCACTGCAGGGAAATAGGAGGGGGGGTTAATCTTCCTTCACAAACCTACCCAGGACAACTGAATTAATAAGAAGGCAACATTTTGAAAGCTGTTCTTGAGAGGGGCTGCGAACAAGGCCCCTTTCATCCGGTGATAGGCAGGGTGCCAGCCCTGTCTGCCCTTTCCTTCTTCATTAACGCTCCTCCAAAGAAGTGACTGGGAACAGATGCCCAAAGCCCCCAGAACCTTAAAGTCAAGCACATTCTCGCCCTCAAAGAACAGCAGCCGAAGCAGGAGCCTGAAGGTATCTCCTGCTTCTCTCCTCCAGCCAGAGATAAGAGCACAAGAAGATCAGAGCTGCTCAGTGGCCCACCGGGTTCGGCATCCTGTTCTGACAGTGGCCAACTAGATGCCTCCTATGTGAAATCCGCAAGCAGGACCCGAGTGCGAGGGCAACTCTCCCCTCCTGGGATTCAGAAGCACCGCCACCTCCCAATTGTGAAGGCACAGCATAGCCCCCCCCCCCCTTGGTAGTGGCCACGGCTGACCCTGCCCTCCATGAATTTGTCTAAACCTCTTTTAAACCATCCTGGTTGGTGGCCATCACTGTTTCTTTGGGGAGGAACTTCCATAGTTTACTCTGCACCGTGTGAAGGACTTTGCTTTATTTTTGCTCCGTCTTCCAACATGCAACTTCATTGAATCAAGGCACGGAGGGTGGCCCACGGCCCAAATACACTCCTCTTCTTCTCATGCAGCTGCCCGCAGAGTTTGAGTCAAAAGTCAGAGGGCCATCATTGCCGCGTGGCCTTTCCTCTGCTCATCATCTCTGGAGATACAAACAGCAACTTAGTCTGCGCACACACAACCCATTAATTCTAGCCGTTACAAGGGAATCTGCAACTGGTCCTGCTCCCCAGCGCCTGCTTCGGTGGTTGAAGCAGAAGGGGCTACGTGCCGAACGGTGCCCTAACTTGCCAAGTCAGGATCCAAAAAAGGGATCTGTCCAGCTCAGTTAGGTTTTCGTCACACAGAGGGAAGGAAATCCACAGGCAGAAGTGGGGAACATGTGTGTCTCAGAAGCCATGCAACTAGAACGACAGGGGTTCCCCAGTGGGCACTGAGCCTCATCTTCCCCACTTTTGCACATCTTCAGGCAAGTGACCTCACCTCTGTGACTGCTTCTTTCTGAAGCACTTGGCAAAGCCAGCGGCCAAAACAGCCAAGCTCCACCCCAGCCTCAACACGGAGGGACGAGGCTCACATGAGTCAGGCCAGTGGGCTGCAGCTATCAGATTCCTGGAAGGCCAGACCCCGGCTAAATGCACTTTGCTGAGCAGGCTGCGAAATGTGGCTAATATCTGGCACATATCAGATCAGGAGAGGGACTGCGGTCAAAAGTGTCAGCCATTTTTCAGTTGCTTTGAGTTGGCTGTAAGAAGCACAACCACTGAAAGCTCTGTGCCAGATGGGGCCCCTCCAGATGTTGTCGAACGACAACTCCCGCCAGCCAGGAGACAGGGGTTATGGGAGTTGTGCTTCAGTGACATCTGGAGGGCCAGGGGTTCCCCACACCTGAAAACACCGTTGACTCTTCTCTCCCCATTGCCGAGATATAACTGCTGTCTATCCAGACAGCACAACTGCACACAGAAGTGTGATGTGTCTGTCCACTGTTAGCTGGATGCGCACATCCAAAACCAAGGGCCCTGGAAGAGGGCACATCAGCCAGAAGCAGGCCCCAAGCATTGCTCACCCTCTGCATTGGGAACAGCCTTGAAAAGGAGCGCTGAATACCAATCATTTCTCTGTATTTAGAGAGACGCAGGTGCATCCTGGAGGAAGAATGGCAATCCACAGATAGGAACCACCAGCAACTGCCTGACTCACCGAAACCCAGGAAAGCTGGTTGCGGAAGAGCAGCAATGCACAGCCCACAAAGCGCAGACACAGGCAAGAAGGAAGGAAGGAAGGAAGGAAGGAAGGAAGGAAGGAAGGAAGGAAGGAAGGAAGGAAGGAAGGAAGGAAGGAAGGAAGTGCAGGACACAGAAAGGGCTGAGAACCAGTGAATTAACTGAGAGGAAGAGGCCTTGGGATGGGTTCTGGTGAACCCACATGAGCTTGTCTTTTCTCAAGTCAGAGCACTGACCCATCCAACTCATGACTGTCCAGGCTGAGGGGCAGTTGCTCCCCAGGGTCTCCGATGGGGCTCTTTGCAGCCCATCTTGGGAGACGCTGCCAGAGATTGAACCCAAGTCCTTCTCCATATGACCCATGTGCCCTCCCAATGAGCTGTAGCCCTTGTCATTGGTTCCTTCTCCCTCTTGCCCCGCCCAGCCTGGCCAATCCCACACCTGTTTCTTTTATACCTGAAGCAAAGGAAGAGAAGCCTTCCCTAGAATATCAAGTCATTCTCTGGACACCCCCCTCACTCAGGACATCCTCTCTGACCTCCTTCTGCTCCCTTCCACCCACCGAGATCCCACCAGGGGTGGGCCTTGGAAACAGGGTGCCCTATGCAAGGCCAACATTTGACACACACTCCAGGCCTTCCCAAAGCCGGGTAGGAGAGGCGCTGGGCTTTGGGAAGGAGGTGCAAGGCTCTGGAGCCCCCCAGCCTCCCTCCCAAAGCTTTGCAAGGACTAACTTGGCTTTGGGAAGGAGGCTGGAAGGCTGCCCCTTGGCCCCCTGGTGGGGGAACCAGACACACGGCCCTAAATCCGCCTCTGGCAGGGTGAGAAACCTGTTCAGGTCAACCCAAATTGTTATTTTCAAACTCTTTCCCTGACTGTGCCAAGGAGTGGCTGGTGTTTGGACAGCAGCTGCAGGAGCCGTGGAGCTCTTTTCCCTTTTCCCTGTTCAGCCTTGGGAAGACTCACAGGCTGCAAGGAGGAATTGCAGCCGTCTGCGATGTTACGCCCCTGTGAAAAACCAAGCCACCGGGTTTTGTGAGCAACAGGGCAGGGGCAAACTGGGGGCAGTGGGGGGGGAGAGAGAAATAAAGCTCTGGCGGTGGCTGCTCCCCAGATTCCATTAGCCCCCAGCCCAAAGCGGTTATCGCAGGTCACTGACACTTGTTCATTCTAATGGCTTTTCCTGTGCCCTTATCAACGCAGCACACAAAAGCATCTCCCTTCGGCCGTTCCCTATGATCTCAGCCCCGTGTTTACAGCTATCTAACTCCACCAGGCACTGCTGGGTCAGCCAAGTCAGGACAGGAGGCTCAGAGACAGGCCAGGGCAGGCTGAAGGAGGGGGGGTGGAGAGAGACAGAGAGACAGATGGAGACGGAGAAGGAGGAGAACATAAGGAGGAGAAGCTCTGCTTTCTAGTTTTGCCACTCCAGGGACACAGTTGTCAACAGCCACAATGTCCATAGAACCATTGAATTGCAGAGTTGGAAGGGGCCCAACCTTAGAAAAATGCAGGAAGGAATGGGGTGGGCTAGGGCTGGGCCCCTACAAAAGGAATTGATGGACGGACAGAGAAGGGGTCTTGGGGGGATGTTTGAGCAGAGGCATGCCTGGCAAGAGCCTCCAAGTAGGTCTATCATAGGAACAGGCGGAGGGTGGGAAGAAGAGCGTTACAGATGCTGATCATGAACTGGCTGCCATCTTTCATACGCAAGGCACCCTCCATCCATCCCATGGGTACATATGGGGCAGTTTCATCGCGTGCCTTTGGCATCATCATGCAGTGCTGCTGCCTTCCTGTTCCATGGTATCCCTGCAATACTGGGGGGGGGGAGGGATTAACCCCTCTTGCACACAAGGGGTACCCCACATGCAACACACTACCGTTCCCCAAATGGTACCTACATGTCTGACCCAAACCAACAGATTGCCACTTAAGGACGCAAGAAGAGTCTGTTGGATCAGGCCAGTTGCCCATCTAATCCAGCATCCTGTTCTCACAGGGGAGCAGCAGATGCCTCAATGAGAAACCAGCAAGCAGGACCTGAGCACAAGAGCAGGACTCTTCCCTCCGGTGGTTTCCAGCAACTGAGATTCAGAAGCATTTCTGCCTCCAACCGTGGAGGCAGAGCAGAGCCATCCTAGCTAGGAGCCATGCATAGCCCATGACTTACAAAAAACATGAGGAAGTCTGATCCTCTGGCTTCAACACAAGCATCCTCATGTCACCTATTTTGTCGGAGAAAGGAGCCCCCTGCTCTGAGGCTCACGAGAGACAAAACTTGCTTGCTGGGGACTGGCGGGACCCTGAAAAGTGTGTGCTAGAGGCAGGGGGCCAGAGGAGCAGTCCGGGGGGGGGCAAGATAGGAGGCAGGGCAGGGGGAGGAGGAAGGGTCAGGGCAGTCCAAGATGGAGGCAGGCGTGCAAGATGCGGCAGAGGAAGAAGAGACTGGGCAGGTGAGGGGTGGCCCAATAGACCCTCCACCGTTCCCCATCTTCCAGAACCAGGAGGGGCTTGAAGAGCAAAAATGGCTGTCCTGGAGGTGGAGCCTCAGGTTGTGCATGTGTGCCCCGTCAGATGAGGGTCCATAAGCTGGGGGGGGCATGGTTCCCCTGCTGCTACAACTGCCCCACAGAGCGTAGAGCTGTGGACAGCTGCCTGGAGGCCAGAAGCCTGTGTGCATGTATAACTGGAGCATCGTGGGAGCTGCTGCGAGCGAGTCCTTGGCTGGGGGTGCCCAGCACCCTGCCGCTCACTCGGCTTGTAGGTATTGATAAGGCACATGAGTTGATTTGATTCCCTACGACCGAGAAGATCCTGAGCGAAGATTCTGCACGCACACCCACCGACCAGAAGAGAAAGCGAGAGTCCTTGCTGGAGTCTGTTGTCCCCAGTCCTGCAAGAGTCCACTCTCTGTTCACCACAGCCTGACCCTGGTTTGCTTCTGCGGCCCCCCTCCCGCCCCCGCCGCCTGCCCTTCCTGCCAAAGTTCAGCACTTCCTGGAAAGTCTCCATGCCTGTTTGATATTGTATGTTGCCTCCGCTGGTGAAGGAAGAAGGATTTACAGGTGCCTGGCCCTGCCTCCAAGACCATGACCGAGCGCTGACCTTGTGTTACAATACGTGAACTCCTACCCTGCTGATAAGGAGGACTGGCAGATAGAAGCAGGACTTTTTTTCTTTTTCAAATAATCCTTTGGGAACTTACAAGCTGCTCAGCCATAAAAGTGAGGTGACAGGAAGGTCGGGTTCACTAAAAATAATAAATATTGCAGTATTTATTCAAAGTGGGCCTTTTCAACTGCAGGCTAAGCACTTAGATAACGCTATTGTAAATGACAAATATTTGCATTTCTTAGAACGGTTACGTTATGATCCTTCCGGCTGGAGCCGATGTGAACATTTTCTCTGGTGCCTGCCTGGCCGCTGACACCGCACACTCCGAGAGAACAGCCTCGAAAGCTGCAGAGGAATGAGCCACAGGTCAAGGGAAGTGGACAGCTGCCCTCCCAGGTCGTTCTCAGGCCAGGCTCAATTGCTGTGCGACACACGCCGTGGGGAAGGACCCCTTTGGTTCTCTGCCTTTTGACTGAAAGCAGATTTGTGCACTCTTGACATCCATTCTTTAGAGGCTGTGTCCCAAGGAAGCACCCCCAAACAGGGAGATGTACCCGTTAGTCAGTCTCTAGAAAAACATGCAGAAAAACCTCTGTGGTCCTGTATTCCACGGTGGGCAAGCTACCAGGCCACCTCTGGCACAGGGCTTAAGGCTTCAGGACATTAACAGAGATGCTCAGGAACTTTGGCACCTGCGAGACACACCTTCACCTGCTCAAACGGCAACACAGTCTTACTGTGGTCTAAACCACTGAGCCTCTTGGGCTTGCCGATCAGAAAGTTGGTGGTTCGGATTCCCGCAACGGGGTGAGCTCCCATTGCTCTGTCCCAGCTCCTGCCAACCTAGCAGTTCAAAAGCACGCCAGTGCAAGTAGATAGGTACTGCTGCGACGGGAAGGTAAACGTCATTTCCATGCACTCTGGTTTCCGTCACGGTGTCCCGTTGCCCCAGAAGCAGTTTAGTCATGCTGGTCACATGACCCGGAAAGCTGTCTGCGGACAAACGCCAGCTCCCTTGGCCTGAAAAGCAAGATGAGCGCCACACCCCACAGTCACCTTTGACTGGACTTAACTGTCCAGGGGTCCTTTACCTGTACCTTAAAGGTAAAGGGACCCCTGACCATTAGGTCCAGTCGTGGACGACTCTGGGGTTGCGGCGCTCATCTCACTTTATTGGCCGAGGGAGCCGGTGTACAGCTTCCTGGTCATGTGGCCAGCATGACAAAGCCACTTCTGGCGAACCAGAGCAGTGCACGGAAACGCCGTTTACCTTCCCGCCAGAACGGTACCTATTTATCTACTTGCACTTTGACATGCTTTCTGTTACGGAAATTATGGGGGGTCACCTAAGCAAAGTCTCCTCCTGAGTAAACTCATTTGGGGTATGGAGTGATGCCCTTAAGGGGACCCAACTCTCTGCCATGATCCAGTAGGCGAGAGACCACGTACACAGGGAGATGCCTCATTTCTGTAACATTTCGAACTGCTAGGTTGGCAGGAGCAGGGACCAAGCAATGGGAGCTCACCCCATCATGCACACGAAAGCTCATACCAAGAACAAACTTCGTTGGTCTCTAAGGTGCTACTGGAAGGAATTTATTATTATTATTATTATTATTATTATTATTATTATTATTATTATTATTATTATTATTCCTGAACAGGCACAGCATCCCCCTGTGCAATTTCTGTCATTTCCCTGTTACGAATGCTACTGCTTGGGGATGGGGCACAACAGCAACTGACTTGAACCCGAGTTCCACCCCCCTCCTTCCTCACAAGCACAGGCTTTAAAACTCCGGGGCGACTCTACAGTCTTGCCGTAAAAGTTTCAATGGGTCTTGAGAGGTTGTTTGGCCTAAATTATGCTGGATGAGTCAGACTTGCCTTTGAAGAATGTGTCAGACGCAGAGATGTCTGCCTCCCGGCAGGAATGCAGGACAATAATCAGCATGTTTGCTATAACACAGCAGGGACTTTATGACAGGAGGCAAAAAGGCAATGGCTACTTCTCCTAGAAGCATGACTCTGAGGAAGAGGGGGGCAATCCCTCGGATGGGACCCATTCCCCGGAGGACAAGCAGCCATGCTCTTGTGCATACTTGGAGGGGTCCCGGCAGTGGGTGATTTTTAGGCGGACAAGATAGCTGGGTGTGTGGTGGGCACACAGGCCGCAGGGTGAATTTGCTGCCTAGCAGGAAGACATATTGCTGTGCAGAAGACAGTGCTCCTGGTGCACACTGGCACCAACGACATGGGGAAATGTACTCTAGAGTTCCCGGAAGCCAAATTGAGGTTTCCGGGAAGGATGCTGAAAGCCGGGTGCTCCAAGGTAGCTTTCTCTGAAATGCTGCTGGGTCTGTGTGCAGAACCAGGAAGACAGGGGCAGCTATGGAGTCTCGATGCATGGATAAGACAATGGCATCAGGAGGGGAGGGGTGGGTCTGGATTTGTTTCTGGGGTAAGCCAGGCCTGTGCATAAAGGACGGGCTCCACCTGAACCAGGACGGAGTCAGACTGTTGGCGCTTACAATCCAAAAGGTGGCAGAACAGCTTTTAGGCTCGATTGTGAGGGGTGGAGGGGATAAGAGCTGTGGAGGGTCCAGATCAGAAGAAATCTTGGGATGGAACTGGAAAAAAAAATGAAAATTTGAATGGGGGAGTTGTAGAACTAGGCACTGCGAGTGCAGGGGCCCAAGAGAACAGTAATGCTGCTCTGCAAATCTATGGTGCGGCTGCATTTGGAATGCTGTGTATAGTTCTGGCTGCATCTCTTCGAGAGGATTTGGTGGACCTGGAAAAGGTTCAGAAAAGAGGGACCAAAGGGGTGGAGAATCTCCCCTGCGAGGAAAGGTTATAGCATTTGGGACTTTTCTCTAAACAAAGGTCCCAAGAGACAGCTCAACCAGTAGAACATGAGACTCTTAATCCCAAGGTTGTGGGTTCGAACCCCACATTCGTTGAAAATATTCTGCATTGCCGGGAGTTGGACCAGATGATCCTCATGCTGCCTTCTAAATCTGTAATTCTTTATCCATGATAAAATGTCATGTCAGGGGAGGCATGGTAAGAGTGTACAAAATTATGTGTGCCATGGAGAGAGTGGGCAGAGATAACAGTAGAACTCATGGACATCCGACCAAGTTGTACGTTGGAAGATCCAGGACAGACCAAAAAAGAAAAGACTTTTTTTGACACAGATCATAGTTAATCTATGGAACTGGCTCCCACAGGAGACAGTGATGGCCACTAACCTGGATGGATTTAAAAGAGGATGACACAAATTCCTGGAGAGGGCTATCGAGGGCTACTAGCCAGGGTGGCTGTGCTCTGCCTTCACGGTCAGAGGCAGCGATGCTTCTCAGTGCCAGTTGGTGGAAACCGCAGGAGGGGAGAGTTGCTCTTGTTCCCAAGTCCTGCTTGCAAATTTCCCACTGCGGCATCCGACTGGCCACTGTGAGAAGAGGACACTGAACTAGGTGGGCCACTGACCTCATGCAGCCTCATCTTCTTGGGTTCTTATGCGATCCCAGAAACAGAGCGAACCAAAGGTGATTTGGCTTTACCAAATCTAAAACTAAAAATGCAGCAAACACACACACACACACACACACACACCCAAATCACCCTCTGTTAGGGAAAAAAAATAATGTTTTATGCAAAACACACAGACACACACAAATCTACAAGCAAAAGGTAATCACCTAGCAACTTCTCAAAGATTCCAGACCACCTTTTGACATTTTTCCTCTAACAGGTGGAGGAGAGATGGCAGCTCACTTACCAATACTGAATAGATGTGCAGACAGCGGTAGACGGGGGAGAAGTCCACCAAATCCTGGGCACCGGGCACCTAAGGCGATATTAACAGAAGCACACAGGTCAGCTGAAACGTGGATACATTTCTGGTGACATGTACTAGGCTGAGTGGTGGGGGGAAAGAGAAGGTGAGATGCTGTGGTGGAAGTCAGGAGGGAGGCCGAGGGGTCACAATTCAAGTCCCCCAGAAATGCCCCTATCTGGGGGGTATAGGAAGTCCACCCTACGGATGGTTACATGGTCACCTATCCAGAAAGAAACCTGTGTGTCAAAAGCCCCACAGATTGTCAGGGGTTGCCAAACTTCTCGCCGCTCAGCTCAACCTCCAGTTTGGAGAGGGACAGGACAGGCGGGGGAAACCAGGAGGCATAGCAAGCTCAGGGGATGGCATTCCACAAGGACTGGTCCTCTGAGAAATTACAATGCCGGCCAAACCAAACCTGAAGGAGCGTCTCCACCCCATCGCTCAGCCCGGACACTGAGGTCCAGCTCCGAGGGCCTTCTGGCGGTTCCCTCCCTGCGAGAAGCAAAGCTACAGGGAACCAGGCAGAGGGCTTTCTTGGTAGTGACGCCTGTCCTGTGGAACGCCCTCCCACCAGATGTCAAGGAAATAAACAACTATCTGACTTTTAGAAGACATCTGAAGCAGCCCTGTTTAGGGAAGATTTTAATGTTTGATGTTTTATTGCTATTATTATTATTATTATTATTATTATTATTATTATTATTAACATTCTGTTGGGAGCTGCCCAGAGTGACTAAGGAAACCCAGCTAGATGGGCAGTGTGTAAATTATTATTATTATTATTAGCCAAGTTTGGTCAGCCCAGCAGCTCCCAGGAGGTCATGAGGAAGGATTTTGTCTCTCAGCCTCCAGCACCAGAGAGCTACCTGGAGGTGCCAAGGACTAAACCTGGTCAGGTGGTCTACCAATGGGCTACGGCCCTTCCCCATTGGCACAACACTTCCCAAACCTACTTCGCTCCTGCTCCCCAAAGAACTTCCTCCCTTGCTGACGCACCCTTTCTGCTCCAACGTCAGTTTCATCACCAAGGACAGCACCCACTGCCGGTTCCTGAACAGAGTCGGTCCTTCTCAGGTCCTGTTGCAAGCGCCCTCCTCTCACATGAGTGAAGAGGGTCAGAGACCAGGACCAGCACCCTCTCCGTCGCTGCCCCAGCTCTGTGGGAAACTGCCCACCCCTAAGCCCTGACCTAAGGCACAGGATGAGGCCACCACCTCTCCAGGTCTGGCCAATGCCTGAAGGGAAGGACCTGTTGGGAGCCAGGTGGGTGTTGCCATGGATTCGTGATGGGAAGAAAGGTGGAATGCCAATTTAAACAATTCAGTGAAGTCCATAGTAAAGGTCATCTGCTCATGAAGGTGGCAGGAGAAAGGTGGCTTGACTCTTGACACTGCTGCTGAAACGATAGCTTTGGAGCTTGCCTTTCATGGCATCGCATTATTTTAAACCCACGTTGAGAACCCCCTTTGATGGCTGAGCTCTTTGGGGAAGGGATGCGGCTCAGCAGAAGAGAGTGTGTGTGTTGCATACATATATCCCCCCCCCCAGTTTCAAAAGTGTCAGGGAACACGCAGTGCAAAAGGCTTTTCTCTGCCTGAGACCCCAGAAAGCCACAGCCAGCAATCCCAGGCAGCCTCCTGTGCTTCCAAGGGTGGCACACTTGCTGAGGGTAAAGGGTGCAGCTCAGTGGTTGCCTGGAGAAGGTCCCAAGCCCAATCTCAGGATCTCCGGGGGGGGGGCAGCAAAAGGCCTCTTCTCTGCCTAAGGCCCCAGGCAGCTATGCCAGCTGAGCTCGACCAGCCTTTGCAACCTGCTGCCTTCCACACACAGCTCCTGGAATCTGAAACATCAGCTGAGGTCGACTGGCAGGAGTTGTAGCCAAAAGCCCCTGGGTGGCCCCAGGCTAGCTTGGTATAAGGCAGCTCCCCAGGGCTTGAGAGCTGCAGGTGGGCAGGCATTAAACCACCTCCTTCACAGGTGGCACTCCGAGACAATGCCCGGAAGCAGCTTCTCCCTTTTGGGTCATAAAATAGAATCGGGGAATTGTAGAGTTGGAAGGAGCCCAAAGGGTCATCTACTTCCACCCCCTGAAATGCGTCAAGTGGTGCTTCTTCTGACCAATGGCTTCCACTGCTGTCCAATCTCAGTCTGACCTTTCTCCACCTGGCAACTGATTCCCCCTAGATTCACTGCACCACAGCCAATCCATCCCCACGCCTCTCTTCCTCCTCCTCCTCCTCCTCATCATCATCATAGCTCTATGATTCTATGATTCTTTGATTCTATATGGTGTTTCCTGCTTGGCAGGGGGTTGGACTGGATGGCCCTTGTGGTCTCTTCCAACTCTAGGATTCTATGATTCTATCCCTCCCCCGGCTGGAGAAAATGCTTTGAGTCCAAACCACTTTTCTGATGAGGGGAGAAGCTGTCCTATTTTCAGGAGCACTTTCCCCTCGGGGTGGCGGGGGGGGGGGGCTCCCTGTAGCATTACAACAACCCTCTTTGAAGGCCCCAATCAGCTGGCTGCTACAGAAAGTGCATCTTCAAAGGAGGCTGCTGTAACCGCTAATCAGCTGTCTGTGACACTTCCTCTGGACGATGGCAGGTGCCAATCACCTGGTGCCTCTGTGACTGACCTCTGGGAGTTCCCATCCACTTGTCAGAGTTGGCCTGCAAGGGGTGGGGAAGGGAAGGATCTGACCCACCAGCCAGACCTAGCTCTCCACCCCGCCGTGGGGTCTATCCTCATCTGTACAGGGCTCTGGGTGAGGCAACTCAGCTCTACAGCAACCTGGAAACTGGAGCTTGGTACAGAGAAGGGATTTTTATAAGCAGGGCGATTTTACAGAGACTCAAGTTTTACACTCTGGACAAGCACATGTGCATAGATCCCTTGGTTTTCCATTTTATTTTCTTCAAAAATTACCAGCAAGTGGTTGACTCTGGAAAGAGAAGGGTCTTCCTTTTCCCTGGAAAGGGAGTGTCTCCAGCCATCTTCTGGCTGTCCGAGAGAATTGTGGCTGTCAGGCTGCAATAGGAACAGGGAGCAACTGAAATGGGGAAGGGGCTACTTCCCTCTCGGAACCAAAGTGCTCACTGATAAACCCTGAATGTCCAGGGGGCACAAAGGGCCAGTTTATCAGCCTGGCACTGACAGCCATCCAAGGCGCACCCGGGGGGCCCACACACCCCAAGTCCAAGGGGGTGGCTTCTCTCCTCCCCAGAGGGCTGGCACACCAGGCGAGGCACGTGCCAACCCCACCTCCGCCTGGCAGGCACTTGCCTCCTCCTCCTCCTCTTCGTCTTCGACATCCAAGATCCCAGAATCCTGCTCAAACGTTGGGCTCGTGCTTTTGACCTCTGGCTCCGATCCTGCAGAAGGATCCTTCTTGAACCGCCGACCACCGGCTTTCGAGGGCTGAGACACAACGTTGCCCAGGTTCCTTTGCTGCTGGGCCTAAAAAGCACAAACAGTTGGGAAAATTGAGTCCTGCCGCCATCTTATTTTGGAACGGATGCTTGTGCCCAGAATGCCACGCAACCGAGTCAACTCCTGCTTTTACCTTCCATTTCTAAGGCACCCGGGAGGCTGTGCCGCTGCATCGACGGCGCCTCCTTTCACAAATCATCTTCCTAAGCCCAGCGCCTTGGCCAGACTGATCGGTTTACAGCCAGCTGCCTTGAGGATGGCCCGGCAGCCATGTGGCAGCTGTCACCGGATGCATTAAGGACCAAGAGTTACTTTGCTTTTGGATGTGTTCCCCTTTTCATCCCATGTCAGTAAAAGCCTCCCACATCTGGACCCCAGAGATCCATGGAAGCATTCTTCCCGCGGCACCCTGGGAAATCTGAATTGCGCACAGTTGATTGACGCCGTCTGCAAAATGTATTCCGCCAACATGCTCAGATCAGGATTACCCCAAAGGCTCAGCCTGACGGGGAGGGAGGGCAACCTGGCAGCAAGAGGCCCTCCCCCCTCCTCCCGTTTCCCCAAATTAGTTCGTAATCCTAATGTTTTAATCTGTAGGAAGCACAGGACAAGGGGGAAGGACAAGCCTGCAAGGAGCTGTGGGGGTGGGAAATGTCATGACTTTCCTTCTTTCTTTTTTTTAATGGAGGAGAAACATGCCATTGAGCTCTGCAGCTCAACTGACAGCCTGAAAGGGAGCAGGGATTTTCTCGTTAGATAACACCGTATCCATGACAGAAAGGAAAATCCACCAGCCTCAAATGTGCATGTGTGCACTGACAGAGTCTATATAGATGTGACTGGAAGGGGATTAGGATGCAGAGACAGCCTTCAAAAGCCCAGCTTGGAGGGAGCCGAAGGGGGCAAGCCCCTCTCTTCACTCACATCTGAAACAGCTGGCTGTAGCGCTGCACTTTAGGATGCTGTACAGGGAGAGGGGGGTGGGAGGGAGAGACTTAAAGCTGCGCCCGCAGGAATCCAATGGTTGCAAGGGGCCTCGAGGGTCCAGGACTCCGCTGCCTGACCACCCCATCCCACACAGGGCCATCCTGATGCCTTCATCGCACCTGGGTCATCACAGTAAAATGTTCTCATAAGGGGAGAATGAAGCAGCTTTTGATAATATGTGGGTGGGTGCAAGCAGGTTCATGCAAACCCACAGAGATAACCGACAGCCACAAGATCAGGGAGAAATCACCCAGGGTGGTGCGGGGGGAGGGCATAAGAGCTTTCACTGCAAGGTACTAACGGAGGCAAATCTTTAGCTGTTCCACACGCTGGAGTCCCACTGAAGTCAAAGAGGACTTAAGCATTCCCAAACTCCGCCTGGAAGTCTGCCCAAAATCTAACGGCATTCCCAGAGGTCAAAGCCAGTGCGAGAACACGTCCAGTCCAGATGGGCAGCCAAGTCCCTTGTGCCACGGCATAGCACTGACCTCTAGTGGCAAAACACAGCAGGCTCTCCTGCAACCAATTCTCCTTTAAGCAACACACACACACACACACACACAAGTTCACAAAGACAGGGGTCCTTCTCCCCTGCCTGACCCTGGGCTCACATCTGCAGGGGAGGCCCTTCTTCTGGCCCTGCCAAAGGGGCAAGCACACTGTGCTGTGGGCAGGGACAGGGTCTTTGCTGTGGTGGCACTCCAGCTGCGGATGTCCTTCCTCACCCTCTCCCAATATATGGCAAGCACTGGGGTTGCTGAAGATGCCCCTGTTCACCCAGGCCTTTGTCCACGCTGAATAGAACATCTATGGAGCAATGTCTGGTTTTAAGCATTGTGACACTGGTTTTGATGGTTTTTATTGTATCAATGCAGCCCACCCTGTGTTCATATTCTGATGAATGGAGGGATAGAAATGCAGCTAAATAACTAAAGTCAAACCTCGGTTCCCAAATGCCTCCGTTATCGTACGTTTTGGTTCCTGAATGCTAAAAACCCGGAAGTAAAGGCTCCGGTTTTCGAACGTTTTTCAGAACCCAAACGTCCGGCGCAGCTTCCGCTTGAGTGCAAGAAGCTCTTGCAACCAATCAGAAGCCACGCCTCGGTTATCGAATAAAGGGTTGGACTAGGTGACTCTCAGGGCCTCTTTCAACTCTACAATTCTATGATTCTATTAACCTCTGCTGTCTCCCTTCTGCTCTCATCCCCGACCCAAAATGAAACTCCCAATGACACCCCACCCCCTGCTCACAACTCTTGCTGCTTCCTGTCCTCCCATTGCCATTCCTGGCATTGCTGCCAAAATTCAGACTACAGATAGGTAGCCGTGTTGGTCTGCCTTAGTTGAAACAAAATTTTAAAAAAAATCCTTCCAGTAGCACCTTAGAGACCAACTAAGTTTTTTCTTGGTATGAGTTTTCGTGTGCATGCATCTGAAGAAGTATCTGAAGAAAGCTCATACCAAGAACAAACTTGGTTGGTCTCTAAGGTGCTACTGGGGGGAATATTCAGACTGTGTTACCTCCTCGGGACAGGGTCTGTCTTCACTGCTTGTGCTCCTCTGTAGCAGCCCCGATGCAGGCAATGGACAAGAACAACAACAAGAGCAATGTGCGAAGGGCATCCTATACGCTGCGCTCTTCCAAACGTTTTGAAGGAAATCAGTGCACCTCACCCTAAACCTGATCAGGTAAGGGTTCCTCACCCTCCAGTATTTAGGAATGGCCCAAACTCCACCAGCACCACCACAGTCACACACACGTAATTTTATGTTGTTTTCGGAAACATCCTAAAATTGAAGTGCACTCAATTAGGGGCAAACCAGAAGGGTCTTTGGTATCTACAGATTCCTCTTGAGGAATCCTAATAGGAGCCCCTTGTGAAGCCCTCTGATTACACCCCTCCAGCAGAGAAGGGAACCAGTTCCTTCCTCTGAGACTCAAGCGACTCGGGCAAACCTCTGTCTAAGTGCGGCATTCACAATTTGCACCTCAGCTCTCAGCTTCATGAGCCCCAATGGTGTTTCAGTTTTCCGGAAGTCGGAAGCACTCGGGAAAAGTTTCCTGCCAGTGCACAGGTGGTCAGAGCACCCAAAGCGGGTTGCTCACTATCCTCCTCGTGGGGTTGGGCAGGTCAGTTCTGCATAAGCATCTCTTGTCCATTATGTTTCCATATCGTTCTGCAATTATTTTTCCTGCAGACCAAAATGCTTTGGAGTTAAAGTGTTAGACTATATAGATGGGCAATTGTAACTTTATTGCTATTAAGAGATTTCAAAATTCCAATTTTTAAAAAAAAACAACCAAGACAATTCAAATTATTTTTAAAGATATTTTAAATTCAGTTTAAAATATATATATATATATTTCTTACTGTTCTTTGTTGCCAAAGCAATACGAGGTTACATGAAACTCAGATATAAAATGCACAATGAAATGTTTGATGCCTGCTTAAAAGTTTTTTGTTCAGGGCAGCCTACATAAGCATGTAATTTTATTATGTAAGTTTATTTTTTAAAACCCGTGAGTTTCATCAATATTTTGATAATTTTATTATGTCTATTTTTAAGGTCCGTTTTTATTGCTATTTTAATGAATATTTTATGCTATTTTATGTAAACTGCTTAGAGTTTTTTTATTGTGTACATATTGCTGTTATTTTATTTAGCAGGGTTTTTATACCACAATAAAACTATAATGCAACAAAATATGCATTTTGCTACCTTTTTCAGTGCCAAGAACTGTTTTTGCAAAATTCAGAGAAGAACTTTGTTCAGATCCCCAGGCAAGTCCAGAAAAGACAAATCAAGCTGGTTCAGTTAAAAACGCAGACCAAAGAAACCTTGAGCGTCCCTATGCCCTAGGAATCGTTTTTCGCCAAGTTCTGTCTTTTACATTATCTCCCCTCATTCAAACATTGGAAAGCACAGGTCTAAACTCACTACGGTAGTTAGTTTCCATACCTTCCTTCAGCCTAAGATCGCAGGGTGGTTTAAAGAGAAAAACACAATAATATGCAGCATAAGAACAAACAATAACCCCGTCACACACAGTTTAAAAGCTCAAAGATTGCTTTAGCCCAGGGGTCCTCTAACATTTTCAGCAGGAGGCCGATCCTAGAGATGTAAAATTTCTGGAAATTTTGAAGCTTGGGGAAAAAAACCGTTTTTTCCCGTTTTTTCCAGGGGAAAACGGATTTTTTTTTTGGAAAAATTGGGAAAAAATGCTACATTAGCACTTCTTTTTTCTTTTCCAGATTGAAAGTCATTCTGTTACTTTAGAAACATAAAATATAACTATGGACAATTTTAATGGGCATAAAATTATCACAACTAGCATATCAAAAATACAGTGTATCCAAACAATTAGTACAAACATAATTTACTTTTAAAATAATATTTATTTGTATTTGTAACAAATAGAGCAACAATCTCCTGAACTGTTTACTAGTTTATGTGGAACAAAAAAACTCCACAAAACAATTTTTAAAAATCCAGAAGTAACAATTATTCATATTTCCTCTGCACATTAAAAAAACATTCTCATAAAAAGAACTGAAGAAGGAAGTGGGACTAAGTTTTGATGAATGGGCATGAAATTTAATCAGAATCATTTACTGAGCTGTAATTAAGTATATACTTTCAGGCCCTTTTTGTTGCTCTATATTTTCTTCCAGTGCTTTGAGGCCTAGTGAAGAGGAACAGAACCAATGCATACCACACGCATGCAAAAACAAAACGGAAAACTTTTTCTTTTCTGGTGACAACAGCGCCTCCTAAAGGAAGAAATGTATCTTGTTCTTGCATTGGAGAGTTCAGTTTGTAACCTAGGACTTGCTTGTCCTCACAGAAATTAGAATAATCTGATACCATACATATTTTTTTATAAATGATTTATAAAACATTTGAACCCCTTATCGTAAAATGTTTTATTCATCATGTTAAAATAAAACATTCCATAATCTATTTTTTATTTTTCCAATTTTTCGGGGAAAAACAAAAAAGGCTTCCAGAAAAAAACGGGGGGGAAGCCGTTTCTCCCCCTATTTTTTCCAGTTTTTTTCCAGGCCTTCACATCTCTAGCCGATCCACTGTCCCTCAGACCTTGTGGGGGGCCGGACTATATTTTTTTGGGGGGGATGAATGAGGGGTGATGAGTGGCACGTGAAAGGGCTCCGGAGAGCGGCTGCTTTAAATGGTGGCTGCTCGAGAGGGGCACTCAGCCAAGCGCGGCTCCTGTGTCTTGCGAGCGGCAGAGGGACAATGAGTGGCGCATGAAAGGGCTCCGGAGAGGGGCTGGCAGCAACAAAGCCCAGCCCCCCTTCCTCTTCTAGGCAGGGCGGGCAGAAGGCGGGAGGAGGGAGGGAGGAGGCGGCGCCATCAATGCACGCGCTGGCGATCCATGCGGCAATTCTCAGACCGTCCATGGACCAGATTTAGAAGGCAACTGGGCCTGACCCAGCCCGTGGGCCTTAGTTTGCCAACCCATGCTTTAGCCAAAGGGAAGGGCCTTTGGACCTTTGGACCACACCATGGAGTGAGAACACATGAAGCCTCCCTTGCATTTGTCTCACAGAAGGTGAGCGCCCCACGGGGAGTCACCTCTCCAGCGCCTCATGACCAAGCCCCAGGCGGCAAGCAGCCCACCATCTTGCCTCCCTCCAAAGAGAAGACTTCCCTGCACAACTCGTGGTCTGTGCCCTCCTAACTGAGACCGGGCGACAGATTCCCCTACAGCCATTTCTGGGAAAACGCTCCATGGGAGGAGATTGCAGAGCCCCAGCTAAGTAGATGGAACTGCACAGAACAACCCAGTCTCTAAGCAAGGGCGGGCAGGCAGGCGCTGCTAGTTCCTCCAATTTGGATGGAATTACCAGGGGTTCGGTTTCCCCTCCAGCAAAATCTCAGCCCAGAAGGAAAAGGCTAGTGGAGGTGTGCCGCTCAGCCACAAAAGACCCGCACCCCCACCCCAATCCCTTTACCGTTATGGATTTGGGAAGGAAGCTCTCTGCACTGTAATTGACACTGCACATAAAGAAAGAAAAATGACCTGCCCGGCCGGCACATTTCGATTCTCCACGTTCTGTTTCGCATAAAGGCATCTGCCAGGCGCCCATTGGAGAGGCACACTTGGAAGCCACATCAAAGCCCGGCGATGCTCCACCCCACCCTCAGAAATCAGAGGAACCCCGGGAGGGAGGAGGACCAGAAAACCTTTACCTTTTGGTGTGGTTTACATGAAAGGCAGCCCTTTTTCTTTCTCTTTTCAACTATTGGGTAAAAGCAGCCATCTCACAGAGGGGCAATCAATCTGGAGCAACCCCCCCCACCCCACCCCTTTTATTGTCCTCTGCAAGCGGAGGGTGTCGAGAGAGCCCTGTCTGGTTCCAGCACCTTGAGCAGTAACGCCAAAAGGTGCCTGGGCCACGTACCTCCCATCCCCTCCGTTTATGGCTCTTTCCATTCCCTCGCAAGGCCAGCCGAGGGTCAGTCCTAGTCTGGGAATATAAGCCACAGCACTTGGGGGGGGGGAGTTTGCCATTCACAGGCATCAGGCCCCAGGGTTGGGCCCCCTAAAGGGGAGCTAAAGCGATCCTCCAATGGCCCAAATCACTCCTGGGCCTGACTTCCTAAAGGGCATCTTCAGGGCCATCAGCACTCACTTGAGCCGTGTGGTGTCCAGAGCCAGCTCCCAGTGCTCTCAAAAGAAGAGGGCGAAAGCAGGAGCTTTACACTTGGTTTTAGGGGTGAATAAAAAAAAAAACAAGGGTATGTTGCTGGAAACCCCCAGCCTGCCTCTTGCCGTGGTCCCCCAAACCAGCTGAGCAGGATGCAAATATCTGGAGCCCATTGGGTGAAGCAGGCAGGAGCTCTATTAATTAGGGCAGTGCTGAAAACAGGCCATGAAAGTGTGAGGTGAAGGGGTCTTGGGGACAAAGAGCTCCACTCCCTGAACCATTCTGCTGCAAGACCCCCGTTGGCAGATGACTGCCTCCGGATCGTGCAGCAGAGACGATGCTTTAACACTGCCTGTTTCACCATGCATGAGGAGGAGGAGGAGGAGGAGGAGGAGGAGGAGGAGGAGAAGAAGAAGAAGAAGAAGAAGAAGAAGAAGAAGAAGAAGAAGAAGAAGAAGAAGAAGAAGAAGAAGAAGAAGAGTTTGGATTTGATATCCCGCTTTATCACTACCCGAAGGAGTCTCAAAGCGGCTCACATTCTCCTTTCCCTTCCTCCCCCACAACAAACACTCTGTGAGGTGAGTGGGGCTGAGAGACTTCAGAGAAGTGTGACTAGCCCAAGGTCACCCAGCAGCTGCATGTGGAGGAGCGGAGACGCAAACCCGGTTCACCAGATTATGAGACTACCACTCTTAACCACAACACCACACTGGCTCTCTGCGCTAGGTCTTGCGATGTGCGCTGCTGCTGCTGCTGCCACCACCAACCTCTCCCTGCCACGCTTGGCTGCTGGGCTCCCAACTGGACTCCCTGGTCAAAGGCAGCCACCAGCTCCTTCCCTTATTCTCTTTTGGTGATCTCTCACCAAAAGAAACGGCCTTAACAAGCCGAGCCGGAAGGACTCCTGGTTTATTGCAGCGCTGAGTGCAAGCAAGTGTCTCCGCTCTCCTGTCACTTCCACACGCTGATGCCGCTCCCCCCCCCCCCCCCCCAGCACACACAGAGAGAGTTTACTCTCAATCTGGGCAGCTAATTGGCCCTTTCCTGATGAGCCCAGAGATAAGGCACGGCAGCACTGGAGGACGAGGAAGATTTATTAGGGCTGAAGGCTCTCCGTAGCTCTCATCGGTGGTTTTGATTAGTTCCCGTGAGTCTGCCGCTGCCACAATTGTTTTATAGAGCCCTCTAATGGACTGAGACGCAGAACTTTAAAATACCGTTTCACAATATCCCTCGCAATGGAATACATATTCCTTAAAACAATATTACAGGAAGGAGGCAGGCTGCAGAGGAGAGAGGAGAAAGTTAATAAAAAACGACAGCGCTGTTGGGCCTCTGCCAGAGACGCATTTGAAAGTTATAAAATCCTTCCAAGATCAGATAAGAGGGGTATTATGAAGGCAAGGTGTAAACTCAGCACACTGACATGGCTCCTGGCTCAAGTTCTAACTAAAATCCAGCCACACATCTGGACTATCAGGGACTATTAGCTGGTGATCAAGAAAGGCAATTGGGAGTGGGTGATGCTCCCAATCCACAATGCCGTTGTACTTACAAGTATTTTATAATCATGTTTTTCCATCAAAGAGTGGTTTATAAATATAAACAGGACAGTTTCTGCCCTCAAGCTTACAGCCTAAGAGGCATGACACAAGAGGGAAAAGGAAAGGAGGAGGAAAAAGGATGCCACTCAAGTGGAAGGTGCTCCTGGAGAGAAGGAGCCAGAAGATGCTGGTCCCTCAACACAGCTGATGGAGGGTCTGTCTTGCAGTCCTGTCTCTGCTATGGCCTGAGGGAATAGATGAGGCTTAGATGGTTTGGGGTTCATGTGTGGCGGAGGGTGTCTCTCATGTCTGTTGGGGGAATGGATCCAGAGACACATCTCATGATAAGACAAGCTGGAGGGCAGGGGCAGGGCTTGAGGGAGGGAGTCTCTCCCCACCTGGCCACAACAGCACCAGATATTGCATCTCTTCCAAGAAAGAGTGGGCGGGGGCGCACTGTTTTAACACTGTATTAAGGGGGGGGACCAGTGGCACTAAAGATAAAGCTGCAGTTAATTTTAGGACTATAATAAGCGAAACAGGCAAAGAATATCCCTCACTGTTCAATGTGCTTTTCTTTTCTAGTAAAGCACAGCGCTCCTTTCGTTAATCCGTGCATAATTTGCAAGCTTTGATGGAACTGCATAAACAAACTGGAGCTTTTTTTTTTTGTCAAGGTCGGAATACTATTCATTCCCCCCAACTCTTGCCACTGTTATCATGTATGCCAGCAATTGTTACTGATTGCATAGTATGCTATTTTTAGATGCAGGAAGGTGAGAAGTTTCATATTTAATTCTGTGGTTCTATTTAGAACCAGAGCAAAAAATAAAAAATAAAACCGTTCCCTCTCAGGGGCTTCCCCAACACATGTCCAATAAGGTCTCCGGGATGCCCAGGCATTGCAATGGCAGCATTTGAAATTCTCCTTGGTTTGCTAAATACGTTCTGCGGGAAATAGATCTGCTAAGTGTCAGGCACTACTTAAGTCACATGAAAGGAGAGCACACAGTGGTCTTTTTTAAAAAAGTGGAGTCTTGTGGAAGAGCCGTTCCGTGGGATGGAGGGGCAGTCCTTGGAAGGCTGCAATTCCTCACGCTGGACTGCATTTGCCATTTTCATGCCCACCCGCCAGTCTGCAAATCCCCACAATCCCTTTTTATTCTTGCCCCCCTGCAGAGTTTGGTGTCATCTGCTCATTCCTAACTCCGGATCATATAGGAACAAGTTAAAAAGCACAGGCCCCACGGAAAATGCTTGGGGCATGGGATAAACAGCCTCCTAGAACCAACATGCTGAAGTTGCAAAGAGTAAGTGCCCCAAACCTGGGTCTTGGCACACAGGAATTCTCCTTTTGGTACACCTAGACTGTTCCTTGCCACCAACGTGGGATTCCCAGCTTCTTCCATCCCTCCATTATGAGAATTTCCTACTCTTTGTTTCAACCAACCAGTTACTAAGAAGAGAAGCCCGTGGCTTATCCCATGACATCCGCTTTTCCTCCGATGCCTCCTGTCTCCTCTTGTCTCGTGTTCTTAGACGGAGCGTTAGCAGACAGGAGCTTGTGGTTTGCTTTCTATTTTGCACAGTGTCTAGTATGTATTAGGCACTTGTATAAATAATAAATTTTGTTGATGGATGATGGTGACTGCTAAGTTTACTCAGGAGCCTTTGGTGAGGATCTCTGTCCAAATGCATTTGGAAGTCTGAGTACATAATGGCTACCAGATCACCCTGTCCACGTGTCTGTTCACACTCTCAAAGAACTCCAAAGGCTTGAGGAAGCAGAGCTTCTTTTTGCAAAAGTCACCCTTAATCTCCGCAGCTCTGAATTTGGACCCCAAGAGTTTTCCTACCCCTGTGACCAAAGATCCAAGGAGCTTAGGCATTTGGGAGCTTACGCATTAACAGCAGGGACAGGGAACCTCGGGGGGGGGGCCTCCACAAATCGCTGGACTACAACTCCCATCATCCCTGACCACTGACCACACTGGCTGGGGCTAAGGGAAGCTGAAGTCCAACAACACCTGGAGAGTCTCCACAGGTTCCCCACCTCTGACTGACAGTGCATGCCCTTCTACCACTGAGCTGCGGACCCCTCAAACCCTTCCCATCTGCACTTAATGCTAAGTGCCACATGTCCACCTGCCCTCTAGGCTGGGGGAACTTCCTCTTCGCCAGACATCCCACCTGGCACCTCTTCAGAAGGCCGAGGCTAAGATCACCCCTCCAAGGATCAATGTTCCTCTATACAAGCTCCCTCTCCTTTTCAGTTTCTGCGTTCTTCACCAGCCAGCGGAAGAATCCAGGCCCATTGCTGCTTGTCCTTCCCCTCTTCCTTCTCCCCATTCTGTCAAAGCCTCCTTTGTTCTGCCCTGGTAATCCCATGCTAGAAAAAAATTCCCATATCCACCTGTCACCACTTCCCTTTCATCCTTCAAATTCTCCCTGCCTTTTCCAGCTTGGTGTATCATATCATTTCCCCACATCTTGCTATAAGCTTCCCAGCAAATACTCTCAGCACTTATCTTCCCCATTCCATAGTTGCACTGGCGGGAAACTTTGGCTTGTCTACCTGAGCAAATGCTCTGGAGGTTTTTCAAGCAAAACCCTTGGCGCAGTTACTCTATGGGGCCCAAATCTGGACGGGAAACCATTGTAACGTACTTGAAATGGTCCAGTCTAAATTCTTAAGACAGATTCTAGCCGTCCCACCATGTGCACCAAACGCGGCCCTACGATTGGAGACCGGCCTCCCCTCTGTCGAAATCCGGACCTGGTTAAGAACATTCAACTATTGGATTCGCTTAAATTTAAATCCACCCGGCCTATTGCCCCTAGTTACACGAGATGCACACAAAAGTCTGTGGTCCAAAGCAGTGCATCAAAAACTACTCACATGTGGCCTCCAAGCACAACACCTACTTAAAATGGGTCTTCCCAAGGCAAAAATCCTTATTGACCAGCGCCTGAAGGATATTGAACTGCAGAATAATCTGGCCTCTATCAAGAAATTTAGTGCTTGGTACGCTTATCTGCCCCCCTCCCACTTCGAATCTCGGGCACCATACTTGTCCAACCCAACCATCCCAAAATTTAGGCGGGCCTTTACACTGGCCAGGCTAAATATGTTACCCTCAGCTGTTCTTGAAGGTAGATACCAAAAAATTCCAATCGAGATCCGGCTATGCCCCTGTGGATCCGGCCATGTAGAGACTGTGTCACACGTACTCTTGTCCTGCCCCCTATATAAAGACCTGAGGGATGAGACCATCACGCCACTCCTATCTGCCATCCCGGGCCACTCTTGTGAAGCCAAATTGTTTTCACTTCTAGCCCACCAGAACAGCTCGATAACAGAGAAGGTTGCCAGATTTATCGAGAGAGCAATGAGATTGAGAGCTGCTATCTGAACGACAACAGTGTTGTCATCCGGATTCCCAGCATAGGATTTTATTATTATCATTATTATTATCATTTTACTATTTATGTTAAGTTCCAAGGAGCTATTGCCTTGAGTTTTAATAGGTTATAAGGTTTTATTGGTAACCATATTTGTTGTATTTTTGTTGGTGTTTGTCTTTTAGATGCTATGGCCAGTCGGCTACGCAAATAAAGTTTGAATTTGAAAATTTGAGCAAATGCCTTCCAAAGTTAAACTGTGGAACTCGGTCCCACAGGAGGCAGGGATGGCTACTAAGATATCGATAGCTACAAGCCATGGTGGCTATTGCTCTGCCTCCCCATCTGGTATGCTTCTGAATGCCAGTTTCCGGAGCCCACAGGAGGGGAGAGGGCTCGAATCATAGAATCACAGAGTTGGAAGAGACCCCAAGGGCCATCCAGTCCAACCCCCTGCCAAGCAGGAAACACCATCAAAGCATTCCTGACAGATGGCTGTCAAGCCTCCGCTTCAAGACCTCCAAAGAAGGAGACTCCACCACACTCCTTGGCAGCAAATTCCACTGCCGAACAGCTCTCACTGTCAGGAAGTTCTTCCTAATGTTTAGGTGGAATCTTCTTTCTTGTAGTTTGAATCCATTGCCCCGTGTCCGCTTCTCTGGAGCAGCAGAAAACAACCATTCTCCCTCCTCTACGTGACATCCTTTGATATATTTGAACATGGCTATCATATCACCCCTTAACCTTCTCTTCTCCAGGCTAAACATACCCAGCTCCCTAAGCCGTTCCTCATAAGGCATTGTTTCCAGGCCTTTGACCATTTTGGTTGCCCTCCTCTGGACACGTTCCAGCTTGTCAGTATCCTTCTTGAACTGCAGTGCCCAGAACTGGACACAGTATTCCAGGTGAGGTCTGACCAGAGCGGAATACCGTGGTACTATTACTTCCCTTAATCTAGACGCTATACTCCTATTGATGCAGCCCAGAATTGCATTTGCCTTTTTAACTGCTGCATCACACTGTTGACTCATGTCAAGTTTGTGGTCTACCAAAACTCCTAGATCCTTTTCACATGTACTGCTCTCAAGCCAGGTGTCACCCATCCTGTATTTGTGCCTTTCATTTATTTTATTTTTTGCCCAAGTGTAGTACTTTACATTTCTCCCTGTTAAAATTCATCTTTTTTGCTTTGGCCCAGTTCTCTAATCTGTTAAGGTCATTTTGAAGTGTGATCCTGTCCTCTGGGGTATTAGCCACCCCTCCCAATTTGATGTCATCTGCAAACTTGATCAGGATGCTCTCAAGCCCACCATCCTGCTTGGCCACTGTGAGAGGAGGATGCTGAACTGGAAAGGTCACGGGTCTGATCCTGCAAGCTCTTCTTACATTCTTACTAGCTGGCCAGCAAACGTTGGGGATTACTTCTTTGCACGTTGGGAGTTTCCAATTTTAAACCGAGTGACTGAGTGAATTACTGTGCTGAGAGCACTGTGCTCATGGGCACATTTTTATGCCTGGCTGTGAGATACTTCTTTCCCCTTCTCTCTGCCGTGGGAAACCCATGGGAGAAAATCGAGTCTTCTGCAAAAACCCCACACCCCTATTTCAAGAATGGGTGTGCAGTTCTTTCATACACAATCATCTCAAACCAGACGGCAATATTAAAAACACTCCACATTCTCCATTCAGTAGACAGGGTGCCACAGAAAGACAAAGGGAACTTCTATAGTTAATTATGCTGAACTGTGAGCAGCTAACATGGAACATCTTGTTTCAAGTTAGCTTCATTAGTATTATTATTAGAATCTTTTCCATGTACAGCATGCTTAACAACGCTTATTGAAAGTGGCTCCAGGCAGTTTACAGTCTTTTCTCCTACGTTTTTAGGTATTTATTGCCATTTCTAAATTCTTTTACGAAAGAGAAAATAAAACATATGGTTAGACATAATCAGAAAGCTTGTGTTTCCAAAACATTATGAAGACAGAGTTGCAAAATCCTGCTGCTACCTATTTAGTCCTTATCAAGCTTTAAATATGTCTGTGGTGTGACCTGATATTACTAATGAGCTCCTCCTTGCTCCTGTTTTAAGGCTGCCTCCTCAGTGCACTGACTCTAAGGAACTAGGAAGATGAACAAAGCCGGAGCGAAGGGGAACCAGGACAAGATCCCTGGGGAAATCTTATCCCCACACAACCAGAGTGACTCTCGCTCTCTATGCAAAGCACACAGTTCCAGAATTTACAGGTGCCTTCCTCCTTGCCAAGGTGTGCCCTGAATTCACCTTTCCTAGAGCCCCGGAAAAGGAAATCTCCATGCCTGTGTCAACCACAGGTAAAAACATGAACACCCATCAGTACCCATCAAGGTTTGAGACCCCCCAGATACATTTCCCACACAGAATGGAACCCTTTAAACTGAAAGATTTTGTTGTTGTTATTATTAAATTGAATCTGACAAACAGTCGCTGATCCAGTCTAAATGGCATGTGATTACAGTGGGACCTCGACTTACGAATTACTCGACATACGAATTTTTTGACTTACGAATGAAAAAGGTGCCCGCACGCCTACAATTTTTTTGACAGCCGAAGGACATCTGTTGGCGGTTTTAGATGGGGTTTACACGACTTACGAATTTTAGATGCGGTTTACTCGACTTATGAATTTTTCTGAATTTTTCGTTTCCAATGCATTCCTATGGGAAAATCACTTTTTTCAACTTATGAATTTTTCGACCTACGAATATGCATTCGGAACGGATTAAATTTGTAAGTCGAGGTACCACTGTAATTGACCTTTCTCATTTTGGTGATAAACCACATGAGATTATTTGAATCTTTGGCTC
The DNA here is from genome assembly GCF_009819535.1 of Lacerta agilis. Classification (NCBI taxonomy): domain Eukaryota; kingdom Metazoa; phylum Chordata; class Lepidosauria; order Squamata; family Lacertidae; genus Lacerta; species Lacerta agilis. The sequence goes on from NC_046320.1 coordinate 73,648,823, forward strand.
ATGTCACATCCCTAATTCCCCATAAGGGACGTGGGTGGCACTGTGGTCTAAACCAGTGAGCCTTTTGGGCTTGCCGATCAGAAGGTCGGTGGTTTGAATCCCCACAATGGAGTGAGCTCCAGCTGCTCTATCCCAGCTCCTGCCAACCTAGCAGTTCGAAAGCATGCCAGTGCAAGTAGATAAATAGGTACCGCTGTGGTGGGAAGGTAAACGGCGTTTCCATGCGCTCTGGTTTCCATCACGGTGTTCCGTTGTGCCAGAAGCAGTTGAGTCCTGCTGGCCACATGACCCGGAAAGCTGTCTGTGGACAAAGGCTGGCTCCCTCGGCCTGAAAGCGAGATGAGCACCGCAACCCATAGTCACCTTTAACTGGACTTAAACATCCAGGGGTCCTTTAAGATAAAAGTGAACGGACCCATGACCATTAGGTCCATTTGTGGACGACTCTGGGGTTGCAGCGCTCATCTCACATTAATGGCCGAGGGAGCCGGCGTACAGCTTCTGGGTCATGTGGCCAGCATGACAAAGCCGCTTCTGGCAAACCAGAGCAGCACACCAAACTGCCGTTTACCTTCCCGCAGGAGTGGTACCTATTTATCTACTTGCACTTTGACGTGCTTTCGAACTGCTAGGTGGGCAGGAGCTGGGACCGAGCAACGGGAGCTCACCCCGTCAAGGGGATTCGAACCGCTGACCTTCTGATCGGCAAGCCCTAGGCTCTGTGGTTTAACCCACAGCGCCACCCGCGTCCCCCAGGGGTCCTTTACCTTTACCTAATTCGCCATATTCGGAATCCCATACATATTTCTGCTGTGCACGACACCTGCTGAACATGTGCCCATCCTCTGCATGTAGAGTCAAGGACATGTGCAGATGGATTCCGCATCGCCTTCAAAGGCAGGCCTCTTGTTTGTCAAGAGCAACAGCACTTCATTTGTGGTCATCAAGTATGGGCTGTTTCGAAAGCCCTCCCTGCTCCTCTCTAGGATGGTTGAAAAGTTAGTCACTTTCCTCCTCAAAAACATGCAAACAACAAACATGCCAATTTCCACCCTCCCCAGTTCTGTGGCTTTCTGCAAACCGAGTAGGAGTCCAAGAGACAATCACCTCTAATGCTGAAGGAAACTAGACTTCAGGCAGAGGTTAAACAGCAGTGTTTCACATATAAAACCAGGTAAGCCTGCATTACTCTGGCCATCAGCCCCACATTCCACAATCAAATATGCTTTCCCCCATGCTCTGCAACCAAGACCATGGATAGGCTACATGCACTCCTTGGGAAACAGAGAATGTGGCTGCCTCCAAACGGACACCCAGGCATGCAAACGAACAGGATCCTTTTCGGAAGCAGGCTGGGTGACTCTCAGGGCTCTAATTCCCTAAACCATAAACGGGGAATAACCACATTCCACACATCCCTAGATAGTGTAGAGGCCTTTTAAGAGTTGTTTGCATGCCTCTTTTTTCTTCCAAAGGAGCAGGTTCATAGCCTATGAGTGTTCCTGGATCCATCTCTGTTGCCAGAGGCCCAGATGACTGCAGTGGCTAGAAGAGTCTTTTACCAGCTTTGGCTTGGAAGACAGCTACAGCCATTTCTGGACCAAGACAGCCTGACCACTGTCACCAATGCACTGGTAACCTCCCAGGTGGATTACTGCAATGCACTTTACGTGGGGCTGCCCTTGAGGTTGGCCTGGAAGCTGCAGCAGGTGCAAAGGGGGGGGCAGCTCAACTGCTCACTGGGGCAGAATATTGCCATCGTATTACCTCTCACCCCTTATAAACCCAACCGAACACTGCACTGCAGGAAAAGGCACCCTGCAGGTACCATCTCATCAGAAGGTCCATTCCACACAAGGTCAGAACGGGGCCTACAGTGTGGTGGCACCTCCCCTTAGGATCTCCCTTCCCATTACATGTCAGGCAGGAACCATCTCCATGGTCTGCTCCCTGCCTGCTGCAAGGCTTCTCTTCTAGCAAGCTTTCCAAGTGGATACTTCTGCCCCACTTGGTATATGTGTTGGATTTGAAATTAATAATAATAATTTATTTATACCCCACCCATCTGGCTGGGTTTCCCCAGCCACTCTGGGCAGCTTCCAACAGAATATTAAAATGCAATTGTCTATATTAAAAGCTTCCCTAAACAGGGCTGCCTTCAGGTGTCTTCAAAAAGTCTGGTAGTTGTTTTTCTCTTTGACATCTGGTGGGAGGGCGTTCCACAGGGCGGGTGCCACTACCGAGAAGGCCCTCTGCCTGGTTCCCTGTAACTTGGCTTCTCGTAATGAGGGAACCGCCAGAAGGCCCTCGGAGCTTGACCTCAGTGTCCGGGCAGAACGATGGGGGTGGAGACGCTCCTTCAGGTATACTGGACCAAGGCCGTTTAGGGCTTTAAAGGTCAGCACACAACTTTGAATTGTGCTCGGAAACGTACTGGGAGCCAATTGTCTGTATGTTATATTGCTTTAGCTGTTTTTTATATATGCACTTGTTTTATTTATGTTTTTACTGTATTGCGAAATCACTTTGAGATGCTTCATAGGAAGCAATCCAGGAATGCAATCATTATAAATAAAAAATAATATCCAGTTTGCCACATGGCACCCCGTGTTTCATAGAACTCTTTACAATGTCAACCGCTTCATGAACTACCAAAAAAAAAACACCACACAGCAGAACTTGTTTCCATTCTGACAGACCAATACATTCCAGGATTTCAAGGAGCTTAGCAAAGGTACATTTGACCTCTCTCACTTTCAAACTCAAAGCATCCAGGTGTTAACTTGCATTTAAAGACTGCAGAACTCTTAACTACATAGAAAATGCCAAAACAAACATCTCCTTCAGAAATTGCCGTTTGAAAATTAGGCCTGCTACTTCTGTCTAGTAAAACTTTTATAACCATCTTACATGTGGCTCTCAGCTATAAAACACGATTGGAAGAGCAACACCACGGACTACATTTCATCAAGTGGAGTTTTCAGCCGGCTTTGCCTGGTTCCTATTATTCTCTTTCTCTCTCTCTCTCTCTCTCCTTCTCCCTCTTTTCAATTTAACTTTACTGGCTAATTTTATGGAAACAAATAAAGAGACCTACACATTATAGATGTAATAAGGACAAAAGCATAACTCTGAAAGTACCACAAGTCAAGCCCCTCCGCTTTTCCAATTTTAATTTATGAGCCATAAACCTCCCGTGCGCTGGCGGTTCTTGCCTTTCTGGATTCCCTCCAGTGAACGGCACAAATGGCGGCCAGGTGTGCGTCTCAAAGGCAGGTGCTGGGCGGCTAAGAGGAGGGGAAAGCTTCGCCCGTAGCCAGAACAAATACCTGCTGCTGCTGATCAACTGGAGGCGGCTTCTCAGCTTCTCAAGCTGGACCTCATGGGGAGAAGCGAAACTTTCCACCTTGGTGCAGAGTTTGCAGCAGTGGCCGTAACCCAGAATGCCTGGCACACTGGAGGCACCATCCAACTCACAGGTAAGCGGGTGCACATGGTGTCCACATAAATATGGTAGGCGGCAGTTCATGCTCATTGCTTGCATGGCATCGTATTATTTGACACATAACATGCAGCCTCCCAGCAGGCCCTGATGGAGCTGCGGATCTTGCCTGCAGAAAGAAGTGCATGGTGGAGCCAGCTAGAGGTCTCCAGCTTCATAGCCTCACTCACAGCAATGCCTACACAGGGCTTTGCCTTCCCTTCCGGATCACAGCCTCAAAGCCACCAAAAATTCTATGTACAAATCTCTTCCCAAAATCTTGATTTTTTTTTTATGTTTAGCTGTCCTATACAGTGAGAGCTGGACCATAAAAAAGACAGATGGCCAAAGAATTGATGCTTTTGAATTATGGTGCTGGAGGAGACTCTTGAGAGTCCCATGGACTGCAGAAAGATCAAACCTCTCCGTTCTGAAGGAAATCAGCCCTGAGCGCTCCCTGGAAGGACAGATCCTGAGGCTCCAAGACTTTGGCCACCTCATGAGAAGAGAAGACTCCCTGGAAAAGACCCTGATGTTGGGAAAGATTGAGGCCACAAGGAGAAGGGGACGACAGAGGACGAGGTGGTGGGACAGTGTTCTCGAAGCTACCAACATGAGTTGGACCAAACTGCGGGAGGCAGTAGAAGACAGGAGTGCCTGGCGTACTCTGGTCCATGGGGTCACAAAGAGTCGGACATGACTGAACGACTGAACAACAACAGTGGTACCTCTGGTTACGGATTTAATTCGTTTCGGGGTGCCATGTGCACCCCAAAAAATCTGTAACTACAGGCGCCACTTCTGCGCATGCGCGAGCGGCGAAAACCAGAAGCAGAGGCAGAGCAAGGGCGGGGCATTGGGGGCGGTCCCCCCAGGTACCGCCGGGGGGTGGCACTCGGGGCCCCACCCCCGTGATCGGCGACTCCAAAGCCGAGCCCAAAACTTCGCTCGGTGGTGGCTGGCTTGCTTGCTGAGCCGGCCAGCGCCTGCTTTCCTTCCCTTTTTTAAAGGGCTTTTTTTTTTGCACTGGGCTGCAGAGCCGCAGCGCGGAGTCAAGGGGCAGGCCAGCGAGGCGTCACGCTTGTGGCTGGTGTGGCGCCTCTCCTCGCTGTCCCACCCCTCGCCTCTGCACGGGCTAGCGCCGAAAAAAGCCCTTTTAAAAGGGGGGGAGCAGCCGCCAGCTGTGCGTCGTATGGCATGCCGCACAACGCATGCGTGCTACAGAGCAATACCCCGCCCCAGGGGTGTGCCTTTGGGTTTGGCGCCCCGGGTGGCCAGGCGGCTTCCTCCACCACTGCCCGGAAGTACACACTTCCGGGTTTGCCGCGGCCGTAACTTGAAGATTCCGTAACCTGGAGGTTACACAACACGAGGTACCACTGTAACTACTTTTATCCCACTATTGCCCAGACCTCAAGCTTCCAGAAGCTTAACTAGGACTCTATCTATCTATCATCTCTCTATCTCCGGCACTTTCCTTCCCTCTCCCTCCTTCCCTCTCTCATTTCTCCTTCCTTTGCTTAGCCTGTTTCTCAACTCATATGCTGAGCCATTTTCAAACAATGGCCTATTTAATATCCTAGGTTTGTACAATGTCAGACAGTGAGATAAACATAATAAAAAAAAATTATTTTCAGGCACATGTGCTCACACACCCAACTTGAACCCACTGCCTGCTTGAAAGAATTTGGATTGCTGAGAATTAGTTCTCCCATCATTCTCTGTCTCTCTCAAGGAGCAAGACAACCCGTTGAAGCACCAAATTTAGCCTGGGTGGACTTAACAGGAGTTTGCGGAAGCATGTCAGAGAAAAACGTCCACTCTTCTATATTTATTTTCTCAAGAACCAGGGTCCCCTCGGCACCTCAAAGATGGTTCTCAAGCATTCCCAGCCAGCATGGCAGACTGGAGCAGCTTCCATAGCAATCTTTGTCTTCTTCCAGAAAAACAAGGCCTCTGGTTCACCCCCAGAACATTCCGTTAGCCGAGGCTCACAAGCCACGCCAGGCTCAACGCCTCTGCCCTCCATGGCATTCCAGAAAAACATCCCTCTTCGTGAGATAATCTGGCCCACATATGGGATCTTCATGAAAGGGGAAAACATCGGCTGTTGCGTAAGGATGGAAACATATTCATTCATCTGAAAACGGCACGGGCGGAAGGATACTGTCCATGTCAGCCGTGGGATGGGAGTCAAAACAAAACAATGTGGTCAAAATGTTCTCCTTTCTTCCACATGCTCTTCGTTTAGAGTCCTGGGGCTGCTAACAATCTGCTCTTGAACGACTGTGACCTCTTCCCGTTCCCACTCATTTTCCTCCAAGTCGTGCCGGGAATTATTTCCATGAGGCATACTTGTCAACCCCAGCAGGTGCGCCATCTGGCACAAAGGTCCTCTGCGCATGCCCTCCCCATGCGCTTGCACGTCTCCCGCTTGGGAAGGGCCATTGTTGCTCCCTGATAAAGCATCTGCTTGGCAGGGGAGCCCTGCCTGGAGAGCTGATATCAGCAAGTGTAGACAATACAGAGCTGGCTGCATCAGCGGAGTGACCTTCCTGTGTTCTTTCCCTTCAAGACAGGAGCCTGGGCACGATACCTTGTGCCATATGGTGCGTAATGTCCATTTAATAGAGAGGCTCCTTGAATGATCCCTAGCTCTGTGGGGTCACTTTTCCTTGAGTAGCACCTGGCAAGCCAGACTGCTCTTTCAAATGACCCATGTAGGCAAAGGTTGGTTCAGCAAATGTTGACTAGGCAACGGGCAGGTCACCCGGCCACAAAGCAGCCACTCAGAAGACAAGCAGCAGCTCCTCACACGGCATGGAGAAAGTAGAGAAAGAGAAGGTTCCCTCCCTGTCTCACAACACCAGCAGCTGTGGACATCCAAGGAAGCTGAATGTCAGGAGGTTCAGGACAGGTCAAAGGAAGTCCTTCACACAGTACAGTTAATCTAGGGAACTCTCTCCGGCAGGAGGCAAGGATGGCCACCAACCTGGACGTCTCTAAGAGAGGATTAGAGAAAACCATGGAAGAGGAGAGGGCTCTCGGTGGCTCCTGGCCAGGATGGCTCTGCTCTGCTGCCACAGCTGAAGGCAGCAATGCTTCTGAAGGCCAGTTGCTGGAAACCACGAGGGTGGGGAGGGCCCTTGTGCTTGGATCCTGCTGGTGGGTTTCGCGCAAGAGTCTGGTTGGCCACTGGGAGAGCAGGATGCTGGACTAGATGGGCCATGGGCCTGATCCAGAGGAGCTCTTCATATGTTCCTATGTTGCTCAGAAAAGCTCTGTGAGCAGGAATGGAATGATCCTGCTCAAGGGTCTTTTTTTGGAGTGGGAGCCCAAATGGAGGACAAACTGCAAGCTGTGGAGGAAAATATTCTATTGGAGTTGATTGGCAGTCAACGCCGGAACTCAAAGGGCGTTGGGAGGACTGGGCAGCACTTTCTCCCATTCCCCCCTCAAATTAATGGGGGTTAGTTCCTCAAAAAGAGGAGAGCACATTACACTTTCTGCTCCAATTGGCCAACACATTATTATATTTTGTTTCTATAAAATCCACCTTTCCGCTCACATGAAAGTTACAGGGAGGTCATTACAAATCAATAGCAAAGACTGAAACACAAGAGAGTAGAATCGTCCCTCCGCACAAAGATGATACAAGGCTAGGGGCACCTTTACCGAGAGCAAGGCATGTGTGCGTGTGTGCGCACTGGAGACCTTTGGCAGAAGCAGCTGGCTGCCTTTGGAGCAGCCCATTTTGTCCTTCTCAAAACAAACACACACACGCACTTTTAAAGGCTGGCTACGGGCTGGACTAGCAGGTGGGAGAGGTAAGGCAGCAGTCTCCAAGGCTGTCCCAGGATGCTCAAGCCACAGAGCTACAGCCTTTGAGTTCCCTGCAAGAAAGAGGCTTGCTCCAGAAGCCAAAGTCCTCTCTCAGTGCATTTGGGCACCTAAGACAAGTCATGCCCTCAACTGCGGCACGAGAATATGCGCACCACATTCCCCATGCATGCGCTCTGAACTGGGGGCGCAAGCATGCGTGGAAAGAGCACACACAAGTTGAAATGTGTACCCACCACGCTGGCCTCTCCCCTTGCGCTGCCTTCCCAACAGGGGACTGAAACAAATAAAAAACAGAAGTGCTCATGATAAATTGTAATGCAGAAGAATTCAGACACCCCTGCAAAGATACTCTTGCCCTCATACACACAGTAGGTTTTAATTATATTGTAATAAAGAGCTAAATGCATGTACATTTTTCTGATTTACTAGATCAGGGTGTGTGTTTTTTTCAAAAAATATATATAAGCCAAGACGTGTATTCTGAATTTTTTTTCTCCTTCAAACCATGTAAATACACACACACACACACACAGAGAGAGAGAGAGATAGAGAGAGAGAGAGAGAGAGAGAGAGAGAGAGAGCACTGTGGCAAAAGCATTTGGAAAAATCTTCACCGTCAATTGTTTATTGGGGCTCCGACCGATTTTAATGAAAAATATGGTTACAATTTGAAAAAAAACAGAGTTCTTTTATGTTTTGCACAATGAAAAGTCTCTACTATGCAACCTTCAGGGCACTTTTCTTTCTGACAAAGTCGCAGTGTGGGCACCGGGCTCTCCGACCAGGAACCCTAATCGAAAGCCCAAAGATGTGGGTTGCAAAGTATGCCAAATATCCACAACAAGTGAAATTGGATGTAGAAAAATATGTTCTCAACATTTACTTCTGTTTAGGATGAAACCAAATCCAGATGCCCTCTGACAATACATTGTGTGAACTTGTAATTAACCATTTGCAGATGGGAGAAAAAGCTCATCCAGACATTTTCGGAGGTGATCATTTCCACCCAGATCCAAAGGTCAGCCAGTGGGCAAGGAGCCCAACCGCCCTCTGAAGACCAAACACCAACTGCAGACAGAAGGGTGACGGAAAGGCTCCATGTGGAGCCAGAGGAACCCTCGCCAGAGGAGGTACATTGCAGCACACTGACACCTTGCACCATGGTCACCCCGGCCCCTCCAGTCACTCTCAGGGCCAACTGTTCTTCAGCACAGTCATCTAGCGCATCCAGAAATTTTACTTTCGTCCTGTCTGCAACCCACTTATGTTCTGAACAATTCGCGGAAGCACACCATCACCGTAAGAATGTCTTTGAAGTCAATGTGTGGCCAGGTATAACCACACCGTTGAGTTCTTTGCCTGGTTCTCTGAAGCCACCTGCCAGAAACATGAGGATGTAAAACCCTGCATGTATGTCCGTTAAGGGATGTGTAGGGATGCGGGTGGCGCTATGGTCTAAACCACTGAGCCTCTTGGGCTTGCAAATCAGAAGGTTGGCGGTTCGAATCTGCACAATGGGGTGAGCTCCTGTTGCTCTGTCCCAGCTCCTGCCAACCTAGCAGTTCGAAAGCATACCAGTGCAAGTAGATAAATAGGTACTGCTGCAGCAGGAAGGTAAACGGTGTTTCTGTGCGCTCTGGTTTCCGGCATGGTGTCCCATTGCACCAAAAGCGGTTTAGTCATGCTGGCCACATGACCTCGGCCTGAAAGTGATATGAGTGCCGCAACCCCATAGTCGCCTTTGACTAGACTTAACCATCCAGGGGTCCTTTACCTTAACCTTTACCATTAAGGCAAGGTGGGCAGATGGGAACCATGGGGAGAAACCTGAACAGGAGCTTGCATTCTGCAAGCAACCTACCAAAGGTTCCAAGCCTAAAATCTTGTCTTTCGAGCAGCCACAAGTGGAAATCCGGGTGCTTCATCAAGGACCAGGTCAAATCCTTTAGTCCACAGCACATTTAGGGACTGTGCCAAATTAACCTGCAGTCGTAAGATAAGACCAAATGAGAAGAATAAAGCAACTGACAAATCACGAGAAGCCCGCTGAAACGAAACAGCTCCTTAAACTATTCAGGCTCCTTGCTTGGTCTCGGTAAAATTACCGGTACTTCTGTTGATTAAAAAATAACAATAATTGCAGGCCATCCTGGAATCCATTTTTGGATGAAAGATGGTTTATCATTTGTTCAAATAAATAAATAAATAAAGGGGTGCCGCTCTTGTGTCCACTCGCATGTCTTAAGTTTACAGCCCAGGCACAGAGGAAAGCAAAGATTTCTAAAAACCAAAGTGGCAGAAAGAATATTGCCTTGTACAAAAAGCTGCATCTTCTTTGTGACTGCTGTCCATTGAAGTCAAAGACTTCATAACACAAGCCTTTTATTAAACTAAAGGAAGAGCAGAAGATAAACATGAGAACAATGAAAGGGGACAAATGGGGGCCAAAAGCATCCCTGGGCAAACTTCTGCAGCCACCAAAGTTGAGCGAATTCAGTTTTCTCCTGCCTTTGAACCAAGAGTCCTGCTCCAACGAGTCAGGCCTTAGTTCATTTTCTTTCAAGCACAGCACGTTTTAATAACATAGGAATGTTGTAGTGTCATCAAAATTCAAACATGCTTCATTGTATCCAGAAGAAAACTGAAATTGCCATGGGAAAATACCACAGCAATGGCCACCATTCAAGAAAAATCCATTACTGGATCTGGAACATCCACGCCCCCCCCCCCCCGGCCATGAACAACTGCATCTCTAATGCAAACAAGCAGATCTGAACAAAATAGGAAATTCTTTCCAGTAGCACCTTAGAGACCAACTGAGTTTGTTCTTGGTATGAGCTTTCGTGTGCATGCACACTTCTTCAGAACAGATCTGAGTCCAGGGTGGGTGCACTTGATGCGGCTCAGCTTTAAAATGCTTCTCAGAATATTTACGGTGTGGCTTACCTGGCCCAGTGGCTCGGCTTGTGTTCTGCGCGTGGCCAAGGCCAAGAATAAGCAGCCCTCTGCGATAATCTCAAGACCACACAACAAGTTTCATCAGAGCCAGAAACACAATCCTGGAATTCCTTACTGCCTCACTTGTGCTGGAACATCATCCCATGGACTCCTCCAAATAAATAAATTCCACCCATAGTCTCTGTCAAATGCTGCCAAACGAATACTGCAGTCAATGCACAGGTTTCTCTTGCAGGGCCAGGCCAGGGCACGACTTGCAAATACAGGCAACCTTGACATTGCCAAAGAAAGGAACGGGGGCATTTTGACAGAGATGCTGCTTCCGTCTTTGGCACATTCCAAGCAGAGGGCTGGTCCGTTCTTGCAGACTGCTCAAATTTTACACCAAAAAGAGATTTCTCACAGACATGTGCTCTTCATATAGGATGTCCTGTGCATGTATTTTGTAGTCTGGCATTGACAAGTGGTATACAAATAATCCCCATGATGTTCTCCCGCTGTTTGTTTTACCTAGATTGGAAGTCCCTAATTCCTTAAGCCTTTTCTTCATCAGGCAGTTGCACCAACCCCAGAATAACTTCTGTTGCCCCTTTTCTGCACCATCTTCACTAGGTCCCCTTAAAAGCCAAACAACCTGAATTCTACACAACTTTACAGAGACAATTCATTGTCTCTATCATTCTTTCTTTTTTTCCTGCTAAATTAAAAAATGTCTACATTATTTGTTGGTTTTTGTTTCTAAATTCCCTCCCCATTCCTGGCACTGAGCTATCTTGCTGCAGCGAAAGAAAGGAATCAGCCTTTGGGGTCTTTTTAGTTTAAAGAACAAGCCGGTAAGAGGTGACATGAGAGAAGTTTATAAAACTATGCCAGGCCAGGAGAAAGCAGGCAAAGTTTTTCTCCTTCACATAACGATGGACTTCATGGTCATCCAAGGAATTTGAACATTGGGAGATGCAGGACAGACGAAAGCACAGAGATGAACAGTGGTGGCAACCAAAGAAGGTTTAGACAAATTCATGGCAGATGAGGCTATCTGTGGCTACTCCATGGTTGAAGGCATAAATGCTCCTGGAAACCACAAGCGGGGAGAGGACTGCTCTTTTGCTCGGATCCTGCTTGCCGGCTTCCCGGTTGGCCATCGCCCTAATCCAGCAGCCTCTTCTGTTCTTATGCTATAAACAGGATTACGACACATTGCTTTTTGTCCCAGCGTGCAACGCTGAATCTCATCTACCATTCTCTTGCCTGGTCACCCAGCTTGCAGAGGTTATCTTCACAGCTTGGAGAACTTTATTACACCGAATAACATGCTGTCCTCTGCAAAACTCCTCCTGACTCTGAACTCAATGCAGAACGTTGCATTTGTCTCATTTGGGTTTCCTTTGATTAGTTTCAAGTGACTTTTTCATTCTGTCAAAGTCATCTGCAAATTCGACGGAGGGGTGGAAGATATCACAGCCGCAGATGAAAAAGCCGAAGGGTGCCAACCCACTCAAGTCCTCCCTCCGATTCTACGAGGAGCCCCTGGTGAGCACCCAAGCATCCTTTCCACATTTAGCAGAACCACTTGCCAAAGGTCGCAAGGAACTTTGCCCAATGCTCTGCTCGGTTTAAGCTAAATTGCATGAGCAGCCGTCCTCACATCCATCGCTGAGAACTCTGGCTTGCAACCCAGCTGGCATGCAAGGCTTAAGGATGCTACAGTAACTGCACAATGCACCAATAACACTTCAGCTGCCACAGAAGGCAGCAGCAAGACTGCAGAGCCGTGGCAGAAATCTGTGGGCCCGTCTTGCAGGTCTCCAGAGAACCAGTAGGAAGAACTGCCTCTCCAGGGACAGGCTTACACTACACTTCTTTCAGCTTTTACGGATGGGCAGATTCCATCTTAATTTATTAGCATCCTAAGTCCCTCCATACCTGCAATCACAAAGCAGAATAGTTTCCAGAAACACGACTGCAATGATTGTGAGTTCAAAGCTTCAATCAACTCTTTTACATAATTGTCTGTATACAAAGTGCCTCCTCGGGCAGCTCACAAATGAACATCAGCTTTTCTTTCCCTCCCTGCCCCGCCACCCCAATTATTGTCCCAGCCAGATATCCAGTTCAAGGAACACTCCTAGCTTCACACAGTCACCGCTCAGCGCAACATCTGGAACGAGGATTTCTCCCCAAGCCTAAGCAGGAGCCAACAAGCAGCAGCCTCTGGAGACCCGGAATGCCATTCATGGGACCACGTGGATGGTCATCGCAGGGCCATCGGAGCCGGTACTGCTGTCCAGGTAGTGCCCTCGCCAGACACAGCTGCCTGACCCACAGCTCACATTTGCTCACCCTTCCCGATAAGGAATCGCTTCCAATGGGTTTCGTTGTGGTTTATGCCACAGCTATAATTTTCCACGTCTTCAAAAGAAACTCTCTCTGAATTTTGGTCCCCCTTCAAAGTTTCACTAAACCCTTTCCCATTCTCCAGCAGCAACCCCCTTTCTTGCCATGCCAGCTCCCATGCAACAACTAAATAGCAGTTTCCACTGCCAAATTTATCCTGGAGATGGGATTAGAACCATGACACAAACCCCAAAACACACACTCCTTATCATTAAAAGGAGATCAGAGAAAGAAATGAGACAGGAAAGCGTTAGGTAAGACTGCCTAGCAAAATCTGTTGCATGACATCACACTCCAAGGTCTCCCAGCCACCATCTCAGGAACGTTTTGCAAGACTGGCATTTCCACTGCAGATCAAGCATAGCCAACAGCTCCCCCCCCCCATGCACATTTAACAGGGTGTTTTTAGACAAACAAAAGCCTTGAAATGTTACAGGAAAAGACAAGGCCAATACTTGGTGGAAACCTGGGGTTGTAGCCAATGCCAGCCCTACACAGAGTAGACCCACTGAAGTTAGCAGGTGTGGCTAACTTAGGTTCATTAATTTCAATGGGTCTACTCTGTGTATGGGGTGTTAGGGAAGGGGTAGTACCTTTGGTGGGGGGCACATCTTGCTCCTTCTGGGGGAGTTTGTCCACCTTTGGTCCCCACCTGGCACTCAACTCTCCCCTGTGGCACCAACATTTTGTTGTTGTTGTTGTTGTTCAGTCGTTCAGTCGTGTCCGACTCTTCGTGACCCCATGGACCAGAGCACGCCAGGCACGCCTATCCTTCACTGCCTCTCGCAGTTTGGCCAGACTCATGTTAGTAGCTTCGAGAACACTGTCCAACCATCTCATCCTCTGTCGTCCCCTTCTCCTTGTGCCCTCCATCTTTCCCAACATCAGGGTCTTTTCTAGGGAGTCTTCTCTTCTCATGAGGTGGCCAAAGTACTGGAGCCTCAACTTCAGGATCTGTCCTTCTAGTGAGCACTCATTTTAGGAGCCCCTAAAGTTTCAGATCAACAAAAGTTTCAGATCAACAACCTCAGATATGCTGATGACACAACCTTGATGGCAGAAAGTGAGGAGGAATTAAAGAGCCTTTTAATGAGGTTGAAAGAGGAGAGCGCAAAATATGGTCTGAAGCTCAACATCAAAAAAACTAAGATCATGGCCACTGGTCCCATCACCTCCTGGCAAATAGAAGGGGAAGAAATGGAGGCAGTGAGAGAATTTACGTTCATGATCACTGCAGATGGTGACAGCAGTCATGAAATTAGAAGACGCCTGCTTCTTGGGAGAAAAGCAATGACAAACCTAGACAGCATCTTAAAAAGCAGAGACATCACCTTGCCAACAAAGGTCCGTATAGTTCAAGCTATGGTTTTCCCAGTAGTAATGTACGGAAGTGAGAGCTGGACCATAAAGAAGACTGATCGCCAAAGAATTGATGCTTTTAAATTATGGTGCTGGAGGAGACTCTTGAGAGTCCCATGGACTGCAAAATTATCAAACTTATCCATCCTTAAAGAAATCAGCCCTGAGTGCTCACTGGAAGGGAAGATCCTGAAGTTGAGGCTCCAGTACTTTGGCCACCTCATGAGAAGAGAAGACTCCCTGGAAAAGACCCTGATGTTGGGAAAGATGGAGGTCACAAGGAGAAGGGGACGAGAGAGGATGAGATGGTTGGACAGTGTTCTCAAAGCAACTAGCATGAGTTTGGCCAAACTGCGGGAGGCAGTGGAAGACAGGAGGGCCTGGTGTGCTCTGGTCCATGGGGTCACGAAGAGTCGGACACAACTGAACGAATGAACAACAACAAAGTTTCAGAATGTGATGTGGCTTTCTTCTCCAACAGCCACTGGCTCCCAGAAGCCTGTTCTGTGGAAGAGACATGGACTCTCACTGACCCTTCCACTCATCCGCAGTGGAAGGCTCTGCAATGACATGGTAGACTCCACATGAGCTATCATCCCTGCCTTCTTGCATGTAAGAAGCTGGTCGAAGAGGGGAAATGTGCTAGTAGCATTTGCATTTGTGTTGTGTTTATCTACAGCTTCAGAGAGGCTTAGCACTTCTCTTGGAGGGGAACGGAAAAATGAGCCTGACACAAGCCAGAGGGAGCTTTGCCCAAGGCCATGCTGTAGAGCTGGCTCCTTCTGCTGTAGCCCTTCAGCTACAGGGCAGAAGACAAGCAAAACAAAATCACAATCCAATGCTTTCAAAACAGAGGGAAGAGAAAGAGATGCTTCTCAACCATGGAAGCCTGTGTGTGACCCCCACTCCCCACCTCGCAAAGCCCTGTTGGCCCCTTCCTCCTCTGCCGCCTTCCTGGGGCCTGCACAACTTCATCGGGATGGAACGCTAAAATCCTCGACATCTGACTTGTTGCAGAATCAGGCGGCGGTTCTCGGCGGGTGTGGAATAAGCTCAGCAAAGGCATTCTTGGCTTGTACCTGGGGCGGCTGAGTTGTTGCAGTAGCTACCACAGGCACAAGCCAAGAATGCCTTTGCTGAGCTTATTCCACGTGGCGTAAGTTCATCGCAGCAGCGAGCTCTCTTCCTTCCCCGCCACCCCAAAGAACCCTCCTGCCAGTGCTCAGAAAGAAATGCAGAGGGAAAGACCACTTCATGAGCAAGGGCTCAGAATGGGGGGCAACAGCCAAAGAGGAAGCAGGGCCTTGTTTGCCTCCAGCTGGTAAAGGAAGGGTGGCACCTTCGCTGTCCTTCATGGTCATGGTCAACAAGCGGCAGCGGCAGCTATAAGCTCACAGCCCACTGCCATGCCAGTTTGGGATCGCTTTCAGGAGTAGGAAAGGAAGAAAGTGCCAAGCAACCATCAGGAGGCTCCTGCCATTTAATGAATACCGTATTTTTCGCTCCATAAGATGCACTTTTTCCCTCCTGAAAAGTAAGGGGAAATGTCTGTGCGTCTTATGGAGCGAATGGTGGTCCCTGGAGCTGAATTGCCTAGGGGCCAAAAGCAGATCCTGCTCTTTTTTTAACAATGAGAGAAGGGGGTGTTGAAAGGAAGCCGCTGAACAGCTGTTCAGCAAGTGATCGGGGAGAGAGATAAGGCTCCCTTTCCAGCCCCGCCCCCTTGCCCAGGCCTCCATTGTTGAATGCAGAGGGAGGCTGTTTGTTTCCCCAGCAACATGGGACTGGCTGATTAGATTATCTGTCTGGAAACTAGAAATGGCTGTAGGACTAGAAACTGCAGAACTGTGAGTTGAAACCCATAAAAACGGGGCTTTTCCTCTTTGCAAAAAAAAGCTGCACCACTTTGAGCCCTGTGAGTTGAAACCCATAAAAACAGGGCTTTCCCCCTTTCCTCCTCTAAAAACTAGGTGTGTCTTATGGAGCGGAAAATACTGTGCTTTGGGTTTCATGACAAACTGATAGAGCCTTTCCTCCTCACTTTACCCACTCAAAGTCCCACTCACACTCCCAGCTAATTTTCTCCCCAAGAGGAAAATGTTCCACGCCTCTGTAACTTCTCTCTGGGAGAAAGCAGCTTTTCCGGGGGGGGGGGGGCAGTGTGACTGACATCTTCCAGAGAGCTGCTGCCAGTCAGAGTAGAGAAGAGTAGGCCCTGATGGACAAACAGCCTGGCCTGGTGGAATACAGGAGCCTCCTAGGTGTTGGGGTGGAGAGGGGGGATCACATGGTGATGCTCCTGGGTGGACAGAGGAAGGGGGAACCTCTCTTAGAAATGTTGGACTGGAAGCTCCTAAAAAACTATGCTCTCCACATATGCCATGCCCTGGGGAAAGGGGGTGGCAGAATCAGAGGCCACTTGACCCCTCTTTTACACACACACACAGTGAAATCCAGGATGCGAGAAAGGGCATGGAAGGAGAGGCGGGGGTGCAGCAGGGCGTTCATGAGGGACCACTGCCCAGTGGCCGATGGCACTCTGCAGGGAGGCATGGCAGACCTGGGCCTCTCCAGATGCAGATGGTCCAGACCCCCACCAGCGCCGGCCAGATTGGCCAATGGTCAGGGAGTGATGGGAGCTGGAGTCCAGAAACACCGAGAGCAACTGGTTAGTCACCCCTAAGATAAAGGGGCAAAGGGTCTTATGTGGCAGCAGAAGGTTGCAGAACCTCACTTGAAAAAGCCAAACAAATCCAAAGATGACTCTTGAATGTACATTTTAGGCTTGCTTAATGGTTTCATGAATATACAAATAAGGGTTTTGCATGAAGGGATTTTGAAAGAAAGAAAGAAAGACCGCAAGACCACAGCTTCCTGATGGTCTGTAGACTTCAGAATTGTTTCTAAGGAGAAGGAAAATATTAGCAAGTATTAAACACTGTCCCCTGCAATACCTCAATTCTAAGCGCAGTTAAAGTCCCATATTAAACCCAGAGGAAAATAATAAAAAGAACTTTGCCCTCATTTCACAACCTAAATGGAACGTTTTGTACTTTCCATTCTTCATTATTTGAACCAGACCAGACACACTTCCTGCTTGAGAAAAAGGGGAGGAGCTCCTGATCCGCAAGTCCGCTCGGAAGGGCACAGGCAATGCCAACAGGAGAGAGTCTGCAGGGCACTCAGGACGGTGCCCAACACAACTCACGCTTTGTGTTCAATTCTACCCATTTACATTCTCTGAGCTAACTTAAAAGGCATGCTTTGGAACAAGGACAGCAATTAATATACCAGGAAGATGGAAGGAAGCCGTGTCGCTCAACGGGCGGAATGGAACACTGCCTCCCTCCAGCCACCCTGCTTCCTTATGGCACGGCACATGAATGCGCATCAGAGGGACGGTGCTGGATTTGCCCCCGAGGGTAGAAACTACAGCTGGTTCAAGATGCAGCAACCCAACTACTGGCTCAGGATCTCAATATTGCCTTCATTTTGGGAAGGAAAAAATGTATTATTTGGTTGCCTGCTATTTCTGTGGAGGTGACCCAATCCCTGATTCATCAGCAAAGGGTAATGCAAAGAGTTTGGTGTGCCAAGCATGGGAACCCAAAGGATCCCAGAGCGCTACAGGATCGTCCCTGGAGCCCCCAACTCTGATCACTAATCTGGCCAACCAGACTCTCTCCAAACATGAACTTGGGGCAGCACTAAGGCAAGGTTTCTCACTGTGTATTTCACCTGTATCGTAAGAGTTTGAAATGCCCACCATGTTTGAGGTTGCCCACCATGGCAGCCTTCAAGGGTTCCTGGAGCTTTGGACATCCGAGTGACCCCAGCGAGCAAAGGAATTCAAGGTGGCCAAGCAAGCCCTCCATGAGCCGTCCCAGGTAGGCAGGTCATGAACCCTCCTCCCAGATCAAACCAGGTTCTTCTCCTGGCCAGCTCCTGCCAAGTAAGCAGGGAAATTGCTGTGGCTGGAAGTAAGAAGAGGTTTGATGGGGCAGCAAGGAAGGAGAGGAGCCCCTTTGTGGCTCAGAAAAAAGCAGGGGGCTTGACCAGGAAGCTCTTAGCAAAGGGCATCCGTTCTGGCTGATGGGAACATGCTGGGGGAGCCTCGCAGGACTATCAGGTCCTCTTGGGGTCCTGCAAGGCTCCCCCAGCATGAAACTCCCCCTTTGGCCAGCCTTTGTGGCAATGCACAGACTGACTCCCCTGCCCGACATGCCGGAGGTCCCAGGCTTAAGACCTGCTCCAGGCTTCAGAGTCCAGACAAGACTTTTATGTGAACCACAACTTCTAGTTGAACCTTCTCTGCAAAAGCTGGTCATCGCTGGTGGCAGGAAGCACACACCTCTGAAAAGACTTACTGCCCATGTCTTTTAAAGGCCTGTTTTCCATTTGAGTGTATACACACACACACCTGGACACATGAGTACTGTGGGGTTCTGTATTCCAAGATGGTAACCACCTGCCTGCCCTGAGCCATAAAGACGCTTCAGAGAGCCCCAAGAATTCCCCAAGATGGGCAGCCGCAGCCCCGGTCCCCAGCCTGTTCCGAGGCAAACAACCAAGCAGCTCCGCTTACCCGTATGTAGCCTCAGCCGCACGGGGAGAGCCAAGCCCTTACAAAATGGTTTGCATTTGCATCTGGCTACCATGCAAGGTCTGGGAAAATGTTATTGTTCAAATTGAGTTTGATTTACTTGTCAAGCTAATTGTTCCAGTATTAATTAAACATGCCTCACTGCAGCTGCAGAGAGAGCACAGAAGACCCGCCGCCCCAGCCTGCTTCCCCAAAGGTCAAGGGCCGCAACTCCCACCAGGGGCCTTTTATAAATATTCATTTTAAAACTCCTAAGCATTTGCTACCACCTTAAGTGACTGTGGGGAGCGTGTTCAGACACAAAATGCACCTTGGGAAACAAAAGAACTGCTTGGGAAGAGAAGCATCTTGCAAACTGAAAGTTGACCCACGTCAGAACCGCATGCCTTGCCCTGTTGCAGGCAGAGAGAGATTGTGAGCATGCCTGAGCAGATTTTGACCCCAAGCAACCAACTAAGCTTTACTCAGAGTAGATCCACTGAAATTAAGGAAGCCAAGGTAGTCGCGCTCATGCCACATGGCTTAAGCTGTGTACAGGTGGGATCACGGCAACTCCCAACAGAAGACATAGCTGTTGAAAATGGGCAGTTCCTCTGACAGGAGAGAGTCGCAGGGCAAGGCAATTCCTTTGGCCGGTTTTGCTTCTGCTCCAGAATGAGAACATCAACATTTCCCCCATTTTTCTCTGCATGCAGTTTGAAGTCCTTCTGGGGCATGAACAGAGAAGTGCTTGTTCCGGGCAAGACACCCAGCAAGACCAGCGGCTAGTTAGCTGCCAAGCCCGACACTTCACTGCACACCTTCTAAATGAGAGACAACCGCTGACAGCACAGCTTGAAATCTGAAGCCTCAGATCTTCCGAGGACACAGCAAGAGCCAACCGTCAGGCGGGGAAGGAATAGCCACGTCCTTCCCTCCCATGCAGGCTCTACAGAGCTGGGAAAGTCTTAATTTAGGCATCAAAAAAGTTCTGGAATAAGGTGCAGGTTCTCACAGCCACATGGTTCCCAAAAGGATAATACCACCAGCATGTCTGGCAGGGAATGGAACTTGGTGGGAGAGTTGAGGGTCCTTCTGAAAGCGGGAAACAATAGCAAACACCACCCAGAGTCCGATAATTACTGTTATTAAGTAAGTTAATAAGCTACATGGATGTCCCTCCAGCCTTAAGTGGGGTCAAGTCTTCCACAGTCTCAGCAGGGGGTTCCACTTTCCCAATGACTCCATTGCTTTTCGACCACCTTCAAGAACATACAACCGCCATCTTTCAAACACAAGAGAAAATACTCAACCCGATATCCCTTTAGGCACAGGCAATTGGCCACATTCTCTTCTCTTCCTTGGGGCAAGGGGCCACTGTGATGAAGAGGAGCCCCAATGCATGTGCCCCCTCTACCTGAAGCTCAAATGAGAGACGGGGCCTTTTTGTAGCGGCTTCCAAGCTATAGAATGGTCTCCCCTAGGGAAGCCCACCTGGTGCTCACAACTGCTGCTTTTCCTGCTCTCACAGGCCTTTCAAGGTCCAGTTCCGAGCCCCTTGCTGTAGCCAGTGAGTGGGGTTAATGCTTTGTTTTGTATACAGCATTCAATTGTGCTGGTTTTATATTTGGGTTTTTGTGCTCTTTGGCTTACTTTGGTTTTATTGCTTCATTTTTATTCTCTTTTTATTTGCATGGCATCAGGAGGATTTATTGTATGAGACATCACATAAATATAATAATTAATGAGGTCAGTCAGGCTTCAAGGGTATCATGCTGCTGGCCAGGATAATCGGCAAAAGATGCCACAGTTCTCAGACAAGGCGTTGGAAAAGCCCCGGTTTTCCTTCTCCGGAGTCCCTGTTGAGTCTCTTGAGTCTGAAACCATGAGATGTCTTCACCACCTTCCAAGGAGCCCCAGGTTTGAGGGTGAGAGTCCTTCTTGCCATTTTCATCTCTGCCTTTCATCCACAACTGTTGCATGCAATTGGGGGGGGGGGGCTGTTTGCTGAGGAAGAGCAAGCGCTGATCTTGAACAGAGCTGATGAAAGCTGTCTGCAAGGCCTAAGACACAGGTTTGAATTATCATGGAAAGGCTGTTTAACTTTTGGCTCCCCAAATGCTTGTAACAATCAAAGCCACAAAAGGATATCTCCATTGACGGCTTCACTGATCGTGATGGTTCCGAAGCCAGTCCTTGCGCATGGTTTAGATAAGAGCTGCAGTTTACACAGGAATGCCCCAAGATGCTTTTGATTTGGGCTTCAGAGGAATGAGCGGCTGCTTGTCTGTTCAGCTGCTTCCCCCCACCCCCCCACCCCACCCTCCGCTTAATATTTGAGGTATATTGTGGAAGAAATTCACACTGTAGCATTTTGTTAGCACTCAACCCAAATCGTGCATTGGCCCTCTTGAGCCTGCTAGGGCAAAGACCAAAGCAGAAAGAGATGGTTCCTGCACACAACCAAGCCAGCTGGTGGCCGCTCTCCAGCTGCCAAGCTTCTAAAGTGGCGCCCTGCCAAGTGCTTTGAACTACAAGTCCCACCCATCACCCTGACCAGGAGCCAAGGCTGATGGGAGTTGCAGTCCAAAACACCTGGGAGAGCACCATGTTGGCTACCCCTGTTCCAAAGGGTAGTAAACCCGGAGCCAGTGTGGTGCAGCATGAGCAGCAGTCAAAGTGTTAAACGGGGACCTGGGGGACCTCGATTTAAATCCCCACTCAGCGCTGGAGCTCACTGGGTGGCTTTGAACCCGTTGCCATCTCCTAGCCTAGCCTACCTGGCAGGGCTGTTAAGGGTGCAATGGAGGAGAAAAGAAGGGGTCTCCTTTGGGGGTGCCCCATGGCTCAGGTGCACAGCTTGCATCTACCAGAAGCCAGGCATTCAGTGGGCCCTCCCCACCTCGGAACTAATAATAATAATAATAATAATAAATATTTATTTATGCCCCGCCCTTCCCTGCCAAACCGGGCTCAAGGCGGCTAACACCAATAAAATCACACCAACAAATTAGACAGGCCCCCTCCTCTTCTGGCAATTGATGACGACCTTTCTGCTTTAGCAGGTATTTTAACGCAGGCTTCTGCTTTTAGGATTCATTTGATTTTATCTATCTATCTTTCTAGACTCCCTAGAAAAGACCCTGATGTTGGGAAAGATGGAGGGCACAAGGAGAAGGGGACGACAGAGGATGAGATGGTTGGACAGTGTTCTCGAAGCTACTAACATGAGTTTGGCCAAACTGCGGGAGGCAGTGAAGGATAGGCGTGCCTGGCGTGCTCTGGTCCATGGGGTCACGAAGAGTCGGACACGACTGAACGACTGAACAATCGTATGCTTTGGGTAATCTTCATGGAGACCCCCATGATGGTGGCATAGAAATAGGTGAGATAAATAAGTAAACCAATAAACTGGAAAGAACAGGCGGAGCTTTGAACCAGGCGCATGAAGCTGTTGTGTATCACAGCCAGCCTCTTGCTCCATCTCCAGCCCAGGGTGCCAGATGACACTGGGGTCTTCGGGGGGCAGAGCCTCTCCCAGCCCTGCTAGCCAAGAGCCTTTCTAAGTACAGTGGCACCTCGGGTTACAGACACTTCGGGTTACAGAATCCGCTAACCCAGAAATAGTATCGGGTTAAGAACTTTGCTTCAGGATGAGAACAGAAATCGTGCAGCAGCGGGACGGCGGCAGCGGGAGGCCCCATTAGCTAAAGTGGTACCTCGGGTTAAGAACAGTTTCAGGTTAAGAACGGACCTCCAGAACGAATTAAGTTCTTAACCCGAGGTACCACTGCAGAGCTTCACCAGGAACTGGACCTGGGACCTTCTCCCACACAGCTATGGCCGCTTTCCTTTGTTAAGGAGAAGTAGGAACATGGCCAGTAACACCCCAGAGCACCTAGAGTCATTTCAGGAACTCCCAGCTCAAGACATCAAGGGGGCTACAAGCAGGGAAGTAACTTGGCGGTCTGTGCCAAGCACATGTGTGTTTTTGATAAGTGCCAAGATGGCAAGGAGGACAAAGCCAGGCCCCACAGCACAGCAGCCACGTTCACCCCCAACCCTCCCTCCCTTAGATTCAAGCTCAGCTTTCGCCCACTCTTCCCCACCGCAGCCAGAGGTCAGAGAGAAACTCCCCGAGATGAATCCTCCCTCAGCTGCATCCCATTCTAGACCCTCCCCACCCCAACTCCCATAAGATCCTTTATCTTGTTATTCTAACGCAAGCCGACTTCTGAAACTTCTTTCACATCCAAAGTTTTACCACGGCAATAACCACAATCCTGGCAGGCTGTCTCTGGACCTGGAAAGAGAGCAAACTTTCAAACTGTTTAGAAATAACCATTTAGGCTTTTCTGCTTTCATCCCCACGAAAAGCAGAGACTTTGCACAGGACCACAAGCTGTCAACTTCCCAGCAACCCCAAAATCCCACTTAGCTCTCTAGTGTAAACAGAGTAGTAGCAAGCTACCACATCAAGGCACCCGGTCCTTGAAGGAATTATTCTGGAGTTCAATTCACATTTGTTCTGCACATGCCACTGAACGCAAGGTATTCTCCTTGTGAAACTTCTAAACCCTCCGCTTTCAAAGGGGCCACAAAAATCAGAAGGGGGAAAGGAGAAGCAATGGACCCCTCCCAAAGAACCACCTCTTTGGGGAAATGGCACAGTTCGGGGAGAGCAGGACTTCGCACAGAGACGCGCAGGCAGGTCACAGAGGCTTTTCAGGAAGTGCAGTTACACACACCTCAATTTTGGGCACACAGGAAGAAGACATTGCCCATAAAATAAACTCAACAACAGTTATGTGGGGTTGTTCCCCAAGTCCCCATTGCCCTTCGCAAGTGCACTCTGTTGCTACTGAGCGCTGCCCACGCCCCAGGACTACAGCCTGGCTTCACTCTGCGCACGGAGTGTGGTGCCATTACAGAGACAGCAGTATCAGCTTCAGTTAATGACCTCCCGAGGCAAGGGACTGTGCATTGGTGACAACACATATGCAAAAGCCTCATTAGTCCCCGGGACTTTTCCACCTCTAATGTGAGCGTGTGCCTCTGTTTGGCTATTAATTAGCGCAGGCAAGAAGGCTTCCATCCAGCAAACACCTTCCACTGGTAATGAGACTGAGTCTCGATTTGCATCTCCTAGGAGGAAAACGCCACTGCCTTTGCTCACCAGGGAGACCCCAAGGGCTCTTGTTCCTGAAGGGCCACGATCCCTCATGGCCACCTTGCAATGGAGAACTTGCAGCAATCTGCCAGGTAACGACAGCCCTTGAGGCAATTAACACTTGATGTTCTTTCTGTCCGGCCCTGTTCCTATGATAATCACCTTTTGATTATCTTAACCACAGAGCCTAGGGCTTGCCGATCAGAAGGTTGGCAGTTCGAATCCCCGCAATGACGGGGTGAGCTCCCGTTGCTCGGTCCCAGCTCCTGCCCACCTAGCAGTTCGAAAGCACATCAAAAAGTGCAAGTAGATAAATAGGTACCGCTCTGGTGGGAAGGTAAACGGCGTTTCCATGCGCTGCTCTGGTTCACCAGAAGCAGCTTAGTCATGACCCGGAAGCTGTCTGCGGACAAATGCCGGCTCCCTCAGCCAGTAAAGCGAGATGAGCGCCGCAACCCCAGAGTAGTTCGCAACTGGACTTAACAGTCAGGGGTCCCTTTACTTTTATGATTATTACAGTTATGATCATAGGATATTTTAATCCTGCTCTGCTCCCAAAGCAGCTTGCAAATATCTAGGAAAGGGCAGGCCGTGAACCTTGGGTGGAATCTACACACATATAAAAACCGTTCTGAAAATGCCTTTTAAAAAACATTTTTAAAAATACATTGAATTTCCCATAGGGCTCACCATCGCCATCTAGTGTCACATTGTATATTGCACTTAAAACAGAATGTTTTATTTGCAGCTGTATGGCTGAGTCCGTAAAGGAGAAAGGGACCAGGAAGGAGGAGGGAGAAAACCACTTCCAGCATTAATTATTCCTTACAACAAGTTTGTAGTTTGTTGCTGCCTAAGGGAGTACGGCTCACTGCCCATCAAGAAACCCGTTTGCTATTAGCAGGCATCCTGCAGATCCAGAAACTGCTGAGCTTTTTGGATACCCAGGGGTCTGATCCATGCCCCCCCCTTCTTCAGGCCTGATCCACCCGGTTGATGCCTACAGGACCAGGCCTCTCTTCAACTTAGCTAGATCCACTAAGTTTGTTCTGGTTTTCGTGTGCATGCACACGTCTTCAGATACCCAAAGAAGCTTATACCCAGAAACAAACTTAGTTGGTCTCTAAAGTGCTACTGGGCAATTTTTTAATTTATTTTGACTGCGTCAGACCAACACGGCTCCCTACCTGAATTTAGCTAGATCCCTTATCTTGCCTTCTCTCTCTCCTTGCCTCTCAGCAGTATTTGTTCTTAGGACCCTTGCAGGAAGCGCAGTCTGTTTTTCAACCAGATTAGTGTTGCTACTGGACTTTGGCTCAAGGGCCACCTCAGGTGTGCCCCCTCCCCATCAATGCATGAACCTTGCAGTTCCTCGATCCCTTGGGAGCCAACTCCTTATCGCTGACAGAATAACCACCCAAGAACTCCAGAATTAGTCTATGCTGAAATCCCAGAAGCCAGCCGTGCCTGCGAACCAGGAAGACACACAAAAATGCTTGGGAAAGGTAATTACAGGCGACTTTCAACCTACATTGGGATCATGTTCCAGGGATAGTGTCTAACGCATGTTCAAAATCAGGCTCAGTGGTGGGTGGGATTGCCAAAGTCTTTTTTCCCAGATACCTGCCTCCTTCCACCGCTTTAAAAAAAAAAAAAAGCCAAGTGTATAAAGCCAAGTTACATGCGCTTAAGTTGCGAGTTACTGCACTGACACTTCATTTCTCCCTCTGATCTCTACCTTCCCAGGTCTCACTGTCTTTCTACCTGCACATAATCCAAACCCCAATCAATGGCACTTGAAAATCCCCCTCTGGTGTGCCTGCAGGGCCTCTGGTTCTGCTGCAGGGCCTCTGGTTCTGCTGCAGGGCCTCTTCTGCAATAGCCACTCTGGCACAAAATTCTACTTCTGCAAATACGTGTAAACAGAAGTACCAGCAATCCTACTGGACTTGATGCAAGTGGCCTTGGGCCAATGCATCAACAGGAAGAAGAAGAAGAAGAGTTTGGATTTGATACCCCGCTTTATCCCTACCCAAAGGAGTCTCAAAGCGGCTCACAATCTCCTTCCCCTTCCTCCCCCACAACAAACACTCTGTGAGGTGAGTGGGGCTGAGAGACTTCAGAGAAGTGTGACTAGCCCAAGGGCACCCAGCAGCTGCACGTGGAGGAGCGGAGACACGAACCCGGTTCCCCAGATTACGAGTCTACCGCTCTTAACCACTGCACCACACTGCTGCAGAGTTTGGACCATTGCAGAGCCAACCGCTGAGCTGAAGGAGAGACATGGGCTGTGCTTCTCTCCAGGGAAACCTTGGGGTGAGACACCATCAAGCTTCTGGGTTAGGAACATGTGGGAAAGCATCTCCTACAGCTAAAAACTAACCTTTTACTTTGGAAGGCATGATTTGGGTCTGGCAGTCCAGCACAGACAGACACTGTAAGCAGAAGGCATGCATTTGTCATTCTGGTTTACCCATTAAAAACATTATGTACTAATCACTCAAGTACAGATCTCACCAGAATCACATCTGTGTATAAAAACTGATTATTTCAGAACGTGCAGCTGATCATAGGGAAAGAGCTGCATATCAGGGATTACTTGCAGGTAAACTGAAATGTCTGACATTCTCACATTGAGAGCACCTAGCAGATGCAACTTCTGAATTAGTCCTGAGAGGGACAGGGTTTTTTATGGGGTTTTTTTCTATACTGGAGTTTGAAGCCAAATGACAGGAAGGGGGAAGATTGTTTTTGGTGTGGGCAGAAATCTGTGCCAAGAAGCCAAGAGCAGACCTAACTAATGGTGTGTTTAGATTAGAGCACTAATTTCTTATATTCCTGGAGTTCTGACCCATGGAAAAACAAACGAATGAAACTTTCTCTCCCCTCAAATTAGAAACATTCACTTCTCAAGAGGAAAAAAAATAACCATTGAACTAAAAGACAAGATGACGGTGTTTATTCTCTTGAACTTCCACATGGGCAGCTGCTTAAACAATCCCTTCAGTTGCCTGATTCTCCGAGGAATTCTAAGGCACTTCAAATGAGACACGGCCCTCTTGGGCAGGGCTTAAACTTAGCCGTGTCTCTTCTGCCTGGCTTTGCTACTCAGGAACCTCTGCAGAAGTGTGGACCCCAGGCAGGAGGAAAGACAGAATGCCCTTAGAAAAAGAGACTTTCCTGGGCCTTTTGTCCTGTTCTCAAACCCAGAATTCAAAACCCACAACTCCAGTTGTTTTGAGTCAATCAGAAATGGTAATGAAAATGGTGACAATTCAAGATGCGGCTTCTGGGGCTGCATGGCTATAATCCTTTGGGTCCTCCCTCTTTCACTCCCAGTGGGATCCAGGAGTCAAACACAAACAGCCCAAGTGCCCAGGCACACCTGCAGCCTGCTCACACCAGATCACAGCCCATGGCCATTCAAGAATCTTACCGGGGTGAATCAAGTTCTCATCTGGATCAGCACACGGATATGTTTAAGATGGAATTCGGCAGTGTACATATGCTCCACCTTTTTGGAAATGTCTACAAGGTGGGTAGACCCTGATGTTGGGAAAGATGGAGGGCACAAGGAGAAGGGGGCGACAGAGGATGAGATGGTTGGACAGTGTTCTCGAAGTGACTGGCATGAGTTTGGCCAAACTGCGGGAGGCAGTGGAGGATAGGCGTGCCTGGCGTGCTCTGGTCCATGGGGTCACGAAGAGTCGGACACGACTGAATGACTGAACAACAACAACAAGGTGGGTGGGACACACTAAGAGCGAGTATTCTGGTGGCGAGGGCCTTCCGGTGGTTCCCTCACTCCAAGAAGCTAAGTTACAGGGAACCAGGCAGAGGGCCTTCTTGGTAGTGGCGCCTTCCCTGTGGAACACCCTCCCATCAGATGTCAAAGAGATAAACAACTACCTGACATTTAGAAGACATCTGAAGGCAGCCCTGTTTAGGGAAGTTTTTAATGTCTGACGTTTTAATGTATTTTTAATCGTTGATGGAAGCTGCCCAGAGTGGCTGGGGAAACCCAGCCAGATGGGTGGGGAAGGAAGGGAGGAAGGAAGGAAGGGAGGAAGGGAGGAAGGGAGGAAAGGGAGGAATGAATGAATGAATGAATGAATGAATGAATAAAATTTCATTGAAGCCACTCTGATGCTTGGTGCAATTAACATGGATGGGCAGAAGAAAGCCATGGCCTCTCCAAGCTGCAATCTTGTTAAACTGACGGTGCGAGGGATTGAGAACAGAAACCACCCCTTCCCACGTAAAAAAATAAATGGCCTCCATAGCTTTGCAAACACCAATTAAAATTATCCACTGTTATGTCTAGATCACCTACACTTACAATTCCATCATAAAAAAACACATGACTTACTCCTAAGTAGAAAGAGTACTTTTGAAGGATCTGTACCGCCCACGGCAATCAAAACATTGCTGTGAACCACCCTGCGATCTGTGGATGAAGGGCAGTATGCAAATTAAAAACTAAATAAATAACGTCAGAGCAGATTTGAGAGTAGAAAGTTGTCCGAGGACAGAAATTGTTCGAACTCTGATACATTATGCCATTGTGCTGTATTGTTTTTAATATTTTGTTGAAAGCCGCCCAGAGTGGCTGGGGAAACCCAGCCAGATGGGCGGGGTATAAATAAAAAAATATTATTATTATTATTATTATTATTATTATTATTATTATTAGCTTTCTGATGCACAAAACATGCATTTCCAATACATGCGCACACTCACACATATACAGACATTCTCGGTGGTCAGAAGGTGTTTTAGTTTGATTGCGTTTAAAATTCTAGCACCTGAAAAGCAGTGGAAGCAAAGCGGGGTTTGTGTTCCCTTATCAGCGGCTCTCTCTTATCACAGACACCTCAAGGATAATTGGGAAAGGTGAAGGCACTCCATACTCAGACACATGTGGGGAAGAGCAAGCAAAGGAGGGAGGAAAGCTTGCTGGAGAAGGTAAGATTTACACTGGGAGGAAGGAGGATTTTGAACACCAGGCGCCCCAAGGGCGGGGGTGGAAACGGAGGTCATTTGGTATTCGCTTCATATATGGCTTTAAAGAAAAACTGGAGAGCCACCAAAAACGTGTGGTAAGAAAAACACCATTAATTTTTAGCATGTTACAACCCATTCCGATATTCTAAAGTCCCGTCTGGCATCTGAACTTTGAATGCACCTTTTAGCCAGACATTAAAAGAATTGCTCCAGCACTACAAAGCACTTCCTTTCGTGAAATGCACTTTAAATGCCTCTCCAAGTGCTCCCCGCTGGATCGAAATGTCAGCAAGACATTCAAAGCACGACCCCGCTGCATACCAAAGAACAATTTCAACCCTCTCCGCACACTTGGATCGGGCAGCACTCGGCTCTGTTGTCTGGCAAAGCCATTTTTCAAACCAGAGGCTTCAATCCTTTATCCCTCAGCACCATACAGCAGAGAACAATCTTTCATGCACGAGGCCTGGACACAATAGGCTTTGTCTTGTTAAATAAAAGAACATGGGCTTCTCTTCAAATCGCTTCCAGCTGCTGGCACATGGCTTCACAGGGTCCCACAGCCACCCAATGCACAGCCTCTGGCTGCCTACGTGCAACGCAGGCAGAGGGAAAACCCTGAAGGGTCTGTGGTCATTAAGCGCTGTTACGGAAAAATCCCAAGTGTGCTTGTCCACCTGGCCCTATGAGAGAAGCCCACGGGTTCTGCGGAGATCAAGGAGGAAGCCAGCCAGGAGCAAAGTAAAGCAAAGAAGCTTTATTGCGCAACAGGAGCAGCCAAGACTGTTCAACGGGGAAAGGGGTGACATGGACTTTTAAAACTTCACAAAACATCCCAGAATACACTTCAGGAACGTCATCATCACATGGGGAAAAACGTCAGATGATTGACAGGAGGAAGGGGGGTTTTCAGGATCTGCATATGGGGAAAACAAGTTTAGCATAACGATCAAGGTGGCAGGAACAGGTAAATGGTTTAAGGGTGGGTACAATACACATGGAGAGTTTCCACCGGGGAAGAACAATAGGGGATCCTTGGGAGGATGTCTGCTACTATGGTAACTGATGGATGGAGCTTGAGTGGATTATTGGGAGGGGTGCATTTCCTCCTACATCTGGATGAGGACGTGACTGCCCGCTGAAAGGATTATGAAGGTCATCGACACAAAGTCCAAAAATTATATATGTTCAAGAAAGTGTACTTCTGATGGTCGGAGGATGGCGGGAACCGAGGGGATGGAGAGTCCATCTCCTGAGGAGAAGATAGACACTCGAACTGAGCAGATTGGACACTGCGTTCAGGAGTTATGGATTTTACAATAATAAACATTTCGAGCTGTCAAAAACAGGCCACCCAGCATCTAAATTGTCCATTTGATACATTGTTGCAAGTTATAATTAATAGTTTCCCCAACTAGATACATTTTGGTTTCGATTCCATTGTTCTCCCAGCAGGGAGCCTGTCAATACCCACTTAGCGTTCAGTCAAGCGTGAAGGTGATGATTGAATCATAGTAGCTGAGCTGAACGTTCCATTTTGCAGGCTGAGTTGAATGCATGCTCCTGATTGGCGGGCCTGCCGCTCATTGAGAAAATGGTGTGTAGCGAAGCGCTTCTGACAGGCGAAGCGGTACGGGTTTTTTAGGCTTTATGTACAGCCTTTTGAAGGGGTTTTGGGGGAAAATCAGTGTGCTGCTTGTGAGACCGTGTGGGGAAACATGCGGAGGGGTTTCGGGGGCCCAGGGGAAGTGTCTTAAAGGCGATCCGGTGACTCCCGGCTGGCCGCCTTGTCAGCAGGTCTCCGGGGGAGAGCGCTCCCCCTGCCGGTTTCCCTATCATATCCCCCATTCGGAGAGAGGGTTGCGGCCCGTTCCGGAGGAACAGCAACCCCTTCTCTCCGCACCTTCACAGTTCGGTGATCTGATATTCCCCTTCCCCCAGGTGCCGCATCTGTACGTATTCGGGGAAGGGAACGGCGGTACGGGAATAGGCTCTAAGGGGAAATACAGCGTTAGGGGCTTTCCGGGAGGGACAACGAAGCAAAGAACAACACGGTCCCCAGCAGTGAGCAACACAACAAAAGGTCACAATGCACACGGTAACGACTAAAACAATCACAACTAGTCCCTTCAGGAGTTGCTTCGCCCAGCCCAGATCAGGCAACCAACCCCACAGGTCGAGCCCCGACAGTCCTTCATGCTGGATGTCACGCAGGGTCCCAGCAAGTCTATGTATGTTGTTTAGGTGTCCCGTTATGTTTAGGGTTTGGTCGGTTACATACGTACAGCACTCTGAACCAATCAGAGCACAAGTCCCGCCCTCTGATGACAGTAAAAAATCGGTAGCAATCCGGTTTTGGATCGATAATTGTCGTACCTGGGAGAGCTCAGTGGTTAGAGCATCGGTGACCTGTTCGGTTTCTCGCATGAATTTGAGGAGGATGTCCGTGAGTTTCAAGATGTCAACGTGATTGGAACCCGCTCCGTAGGCAGGGAACAATGCTCTCCCCCACGTCTCTCCGTTAGCGGCCACATCGGAGAGGTCCGAGAGAGCCTGTTCCTCTCTTTTGTTCCTTTGTCTCCCGGTAGGCAGGTCATGGGTAACTCGGATGCCCGGGACAATATATCCGATATAACAGGAGCCAGACATGTGGGGGCTGACCCACCGGTACCCGCGGTGAGCACAGATCCACCACAGGCCCGCGAGGTAGGACTCCATCCGGCCTGAGGCAAAACTTTGCAAGAGAGCGGGGTTCGGCTTTCCCACGGGTCCAACGACGGTAGTCCAAGCGGCGGAGAGGTCGGAGGCAGTCTGCGTGCCTCTCGGGCTGGTGATGATAACTTGCCCTGTCTCACGGAGTTCCAGGTTGATGTCGCACACACTGACCCCCACGTTAGGTCCTTGTCCAGTGAAGCGGCGGCAAAGGGGGCCCCTGGTTGGACCTGTCAAGTACAGGTATTGGTGGGTGAGATTCAAGGCTGTTAGGTTCCATGAGGCAACGTCCCCTGACCGGAACTGTTCCAGGGTGACGGCCACCGGAACCAGAGGTAGCCCTTGTCTCATATGGGTTGGAGCATGAGCACAGATCCAACAGTCCCGTGTAGTGGTCTCCTTTGCCACCTTGCTGAGGAGTTGGATGAAAGAGTTCTGCTCCCAGGAAGAGAGGAGGTCCGGTTCTATGCCAGACTGGTTCAGTCCTAATCGTCGGGGAGCGGTGCCTATCGGGTGAAGGGGGTCAGTGGAATTAAGGAGGCTGACGCTGGAGGCAATGCCTCCACATCTCGTGGGTCCTGTATGATCCCAAGCAGGAGGATGGGAAGGGGCTACTGGGTGATGCCACCCTTCTAAGTACTCTCTCCCTTTCCAGTTTCCCGTAAGTCCAAGGTCCCAGAGGCAACAAAACCTCCTGAGACATACGCCTTGCAACTGGGATCTATGGGGTCCCGGAACCATACGGAGGCATTGAAATCCAAAGAGGAGACTCTCAGAGGGTTGGTGGGTGTCCGTGTAGGCGTGTGAGGCTCCACCATGCGCCACCTCAGTCCAGTTAGGGAGCCTGGTAACTTCCCCTCGTTCGTAGAGGAGGTAGGACCCATTTATGCATTGCAAACGGTAATGCCCATGGTCCAAGGCAAGGACAGCGGCTCCAATGCGATGGAAGTATTGGGTACGGATAAAGAGTTCCCAATACTGAGAGTCAGAGAGTTGGGGTACTGCAGAGTGACGCAAGAGGGTCCGGGACTCAGGAACACAAAAGTCAAAGTCCCCCATTCGATCCCGGTTGTCCCTACCCCCTAGGTCAACAGCATGGAAGTCCAGGTAACGGTAGTCGGTGTGCAAGTGCACGCAGTAGTTGGCTGCGAAGGTGACAGTCGCAGCAGTTAGAACAAGGGTTAGAGTCCGGGGAGAGCAGAGAAATTGGGGCGGCATGGTGGAAGTTAAAGGTGGAGCTGTCAGATAGCTGTCAGCTGTCAACGAGCTGTCAACGAGCTGTCAGAAGGCGAGGCGAAGCGAAGGACGAGCTGTCAGAAGGCGAGGCGAGCTGTCAACGAGCTGTCAACGAGCTGTCAGAAGGCGAGGCGAAGCGAAGGACGAGCTGTCAGCGAGCTGTCAGAAGGCGAGGCGAAGCGAAGGACGAGCTGTCAGCGAGCTGTCAGAAGGCGAGGCGAGCTGTCAACGAGCTGTCAACGAGCTGTCAGAAGGCGAGGCGAAGCGAAGGACGAGCTGTCAGAAGGCGAGGCGAGCTGTCAACGAGCTGTCAACGAGCTGTCAGAAGGCGGGGCGAGCTGTCAACGAGCTGTCAACGAGCTGTCAGAAGGCGGGGCGAAGCGAAGGACGAGCTGTCAGAAGGCGAGGCGATCTGTCAACGAGCTGTCAGAAGGCGAGGCGAGCTGTCAGTCGCGTTTCAGGCGTAGTTTAATACCGGTGTTGCCGGGAACGATCTCGGAGGTCCAGATGGCGCCCGGTCCGGTCTGTTGGACCCGATCCTGGTCCCGATCCTGATCCGGTGGCGAAGGCTGTTGGACCCGATCCTGGTCCCGATCCTGATCCGGTGGCGAAGGCTGTTGGACCCGATCCTGGTCCCGATCCTGATCCGGTGGCGAAGGCTGTTGGACCCGATCCTGGTCCCGATCCTGATCCTGTGGTGGGGCGATGTGTTCTCCGTCCTCGTCGTCTATATAGGAGGCTGCAGTGGGAGGTGGGTTATCAAAAGTATAATCCTCCCCCCCGCTTTCCTGTGTCTCCTGTGGCGGTTGTGTGGCCTTGCACCTGGTATGGTGAAGCCAGGCATTTTTCTCCCCCACTTTTAGAGCTGTGAGTGAGACGAGGAGGACCTGATATGGACCCTCCCAGGCTGGCTGCAGTGGGAGTTTCTGATAGACCTTCACTAACACCCAGTCTCCTGGTTGGAATGAGTGAACGGGGGCATCTGCTGGCAGGTTCTGGCCTTCTATGGCCGCATATTTATGAAGGCTGCGCAGCTGTTTCTGCAGTTGTATCACATAGCTGGTAAGTTCAGCTTCCCCAATGTCCAATTCTGATAAGGGGAACTGGGTGTTATAGATAGGAGGGGGTCGTCCGAAGAGAAGTTCAAAGGGGGAGAGTTTTAGGGGTCCAGTGGGGGCGCTCCTGATGTTGTGAAGGACTATTGGCAGTGCATTGACCCACTTCAAGCCAGTGGAGCTACAGATTTTCCCCAATTGGACCTTTATTTCTTGATTCATGCGTTCGACTTGCCCTGAGGAAGCGGGGTGGTAGGGGGTGTGCAGTTCCCACTTAATGCCAAGAGCAGATGCCACATGCTGGACCACAGCCGCTGTGAAGTGGCTCCCCCTGTCGGAGTCTAACTTGCGTGGGATTCCAAATCGTGGAATGATCTCATGGAGTAGGGCTCTGGCCACAACCGAGGCTGTAGCCCTTTTAGCAGGAAAAGCCTCAGTCCATGAGGAGAATTTGTCAATTATAACCAGAACATGATGAAAGCCCTGACATGGGGGAAGATCAATAAAGTCCAATTGTAAGTTTTCAAAGGGGACAAAAGCCCATGGTCTAGCCCCTGGTGGCCGCCTGGGCTCACGTTTAGGGTTATAATTTTGGCAAGTGACACAGTTCTTAGTAGCAGCGGCTGCTGCCGTGGCTGTCCCAGGGGCATACCAGGATCTTTGAACAAAGTCTATCAGCTTCCCTTTGCCCCAGTGGGTTTGTTGGTGGAGGACTCTGACAAACTTAGGGGTCCAAGCCCTGGGCATGACGACTCTCCCATCTGGAAGAGTCCATACGCCATTGACCTTTGTCGCACCAATGGTAGTCCACGTGGATTGCTCCTCCTCAGGGGCAGTCCTATACATTAGATCAAAGTCGAAGTCTGCAGGTATTTGAATGCATTGGAAGTCTGCCCCCTCCCGTGGGGTTTGCAAGGCTGCCATTTGGGCGGCGCGATCCGCCCTCCTATTGCCTTTTGAGACCGGGTCCCTCCCTTTGGTGTGGGCCTTACAGTGGACGACAGCGATGGAGGCCGGTAGGTGAATTGCAGACAGCAGTCTTTCCACTAGGGCGGCGTGGGAGATTTGCGATCCTGCCGCCGTTAGGAAGCCCCTTTGGAGCCATATCTGCCCCGTAGTGTGGACCAGACCGAAGCAATATTTGCTGTCGGTGTATATGGTGGTGCGCTTTCCCTCGCTAAGTTCACAGGCTCTGATGAGGGCTACTAGTTCGGCCGCCTGAGCACTGTACTGGGCATGTATGGGACCCGCTTCTAATACTTCGAAATCAGATGCTACCGCATATCCAGTCTTTCTCTCTCCATTCACTATCTTAGAGCTGCCATCTGTGTATAATATGAGATCTGGGTTCTCCAGGGGGAGGTGATCCAAATCCTCTCTAGGTTTTTCAGTTTGTCTGACAATTTGAGCGCAATCGTGATGGGGGGTGCCATCTTCCGGCAGTGGAAGTAGGGTCGCTGGGTTCAAGGAGTTTACTCTCTTGATGACTACGTTTGAGGGAGCCAATAGGAGGGCTTCGTAGCGGTTTAGACGCGGATTGGAAAAATGGTGGGTGCCTTTCATAGATAGGAGGGTGGAGACTGCATGGGGCACATGGATGGTAATTTCATGCCCCAGTACTGTCTCCTGCGCTTTCTGGAGGAGGATTGCTGCAGCGGCTATGGCCCTAAGGCAGCTTACGGCTCCTTTGGCGGTGTTATCGAGCTGCAGACTGTAGTAAGCCACTGGCCTCTGCCGATCCCGAAAGGATTGAGTTAGGACTCCCGAGGCCACCCCCATCTGTTCGTGGACGTATAGATTGAATGGGATGCGGTAATCTGGGAGGCCTAAAGCGGGGGTGGAACGTAATTCCCTCTTGAGGCGCTCAAAGCAGGCAAAAGCCTCCTCGCTCCATATTAACTTATCGGGGTGGTCCTGGCGGGTCATGGCCGACAGGGGCTTCGTTATTTCGCTGTAGGCTGCGACCCATTCTCTACAGAACCCAGCCATCCCGAGCAGCCCACGCAATTGTCGTTTAGTCTGAGGTAGGGGTATCTTCGTGACTGCATCTATTCTGTCGGTCGCCAGGCTCCGGGTGCCCACCCCTAGGACGTGTCCAAGATATCTGACCTCCTGCTTGCAGAATTGTAGCTTTTTGGGGGAAACTTTGTGTCCTTTGTAGGCTAGGGCGACAAGGAGGTGTTTGGTGTCCAATTTGCATGCCTCCTCGCTATTAGAACAAATCAATATATCATCAACGTAAAGCAGATACTTGGATCCAGCAGGCAGTACTACATCCTGTAGATCTTGGTGCAAGATGGCAGAGAAGATGGCCGGCGACTCCACATACCCCTGGGGTAGCCTGGTCCAAGTGAGCTGGCCGGGTCCCCAGGTGAAGGCAAAGAGAAATTGACTTTCAGGGGCCAGGGGTATGCTGAAAAATGCAGAACATAAATCTGCAGCGCTGTACCAGGAGGTGCCCGGTGGTATTGCATTTAGTAGGGAGTTTGGGTTCCCCACCACCGGGTGGCGCGGCACCACGAATTGGTTAACTAATCTCAAGTCCTGTACAAAGCGGTAACGGGTTGGGGCGCCCTCTGTAGCGGCCTTCTTAATGGGGAGGACTGGCGTGTTGCACGGGGAGGCGCAAGGTACTAAAATTCCCTGTTGTAGGAAATCCTCTATCATGGGTGTAAGTCCCTGTATTGCAGCCTGTGGCAGTGGGTACTGCTTAGTACAAGGGTATGGGAGATCTGCTCTATAGGTGATCTTGACAGGCACAGCGGATTTTAAAAGCCCTACAGAGGTGGATTCTGTCCCCCATAGCCAAGGGGGTAGTTCCAATTCAAGGTCCAAGGGGAGATCTGGGAACTGACGCTCCTGGACTGCTTCTTGTACAAGTCCCTGGAATGCAGGTACAGATTCCTCAGGCATGTGCAGATATATGCCGTCCTGTGAGCATTTAATAGTCGCTCTCAGCTTGCAAAGTAGGTCCCTCCCCAAGAGATTCACTGGGCTGCTGGTTAGCAAGAAGGTATGTTCCGCTAATAGGGGTCCCAGGGTGACCTTGGCTGGCTGTGAGAGTGGGCAGGTGCGGGGTATCCCATCCAGTCCCATGACCTTCTTGGTTTCCTGCCCAGGTTCCAGATGGCTGTTGGCCAAGGTGGAATAGGTCGCTCCGGTGTCAAGAAGGCACTCATAAGGGTGCCCATCGATCTCGATGGTGCAGATGGGATCTTCCGGAGAGAGCGCTAGGACTGGGCAAATGGAGTGGGTCTGGTTGGGATCCCCGGCTGATTGTCAATACTGATTTGCTCCATGCGACTGGGGAGGGAGAGTGGCCGGTGGTGCTGCAGGATTCTGGACCCCACTCTGGTGAATCGGGGGGCGCATATTGGACTGGGATGCCTGCGGTGGTCTGGAAGGTGGTTGGGGCCACTGTCCTTGAGTCGCTGGGGTTTGGTTCCCAAACCCTGGGGCAGCCTGTTGGTTAGGTAGGTAGGGCGCATAGCTCGTTCCTCTGTGGTGGGGAGGCCTGTTCTCTTGTGTCCAATTAGTTACCGGATTAAGATATGGACAAAATTTGCGTATGTGCCCTTCCTCCTGGCAATGGAAGCAGCCCCCTCCTGTATAGCCCCAGGGTCGGTTTGTGACTTGTGGCCCCCTTCCTCTTCCTCGTCCTCTTCCCCTGCTTTGATACTGAGCCGGTTCCATGCTGAGGGCGAGCACATGGTCGTCCTCTGGCCTTGGTTCTCTCCTTTTCTTCTCATCCCTAGTGTTGAAGATGGTTTTTGCGATGGAGAGGATTTCGCTGAAACTCTTTCCATCGTATCCTATCTGGAGGCTTAAAGCCTTTCTTATGTCCGGGCTGGATTGATCCTTAAAGAATCCTTTCACTATCACTGAGTGCTGAGGATTGTCGGGGTCTATCCCGCCCCAGGTCTTTATCGCCGATACCAGCCTAGTATAATAATCTGAGGGGTGCTCATTAGGTCCTTGTAGAACCGACTGGACTTTAGTCCAATTCACGGTGCGCTGGCCAGCCGCTTTAATCCCATCTAGGATGGCTTTCTTGAAGATTTTTAGGCGCCACACGCCGCCAGGGGTGTTGTAGTCCCAAGCAGGCTCCGGCTCAATCCTAAGATTTTGGGCTGTCAGCGGTTCAATACCGTCGGGTTTGTTTTGCTGGTAGTTTTCAAGCTCTAGTGCTTCTCCCGCCTTGGCCAAGATATCTGCCTTCTCCGCCTCATTAAAGAGGGCATTAAGGAGAACATGCGTGTCAGCCCAAGTCGGATGGTGTGTGGAGAAGATAGCGCTTATTTGGCGATAACATTTATCAGGGCTATCTCTTAGAGACGGCATCTGGCTTGCCCAGGCCACCAGGTCCGCTGTATGAAACGGTTGGTGGGTGTAAATCATACGGGGTGGGCCATCTGGTTCTGCCGGTGGTATGGGCAGTGCTCTCAAGGGCATCTGTATCTCTGGCTCCCCACTAGGCTTAGATGTGCTGGGGCCCGCGCCTGATGATGGTGGCGGCTGTTTCCCAGATGTGCTGGGGCCCGCGCCTGATGATGGTGGCGCTTGCTTCCCTTTTGTTTTATTCCCGCTACGGAGGGCCATCCCCTCCTCCCCCTCCGACTCCTCATCCTCTGAACTTGTCCCGAGGTCTGAAACGGGTGCTGTTGCGCCCTGGTAGTAGAAGGGGATTAAGGTCCGATCTATGAGTTCTTCATTTGAACGTTCCTCGTAAGGGGGAGGGAGCGACTGGGCTGGTTTTTGGCGCCTCTTCTCGCTGGGCCGCCGATTAGGCTTGATGATGGGAAGTTGCAGTGATGGGGCAGTCTGCAGGGAGCACAGAACCTGCTGGACTGCCTCAAAGGCAGCCAGGTATTCTAGCTGGCGGGGTTTTTCTTCTAATAAGTACTTCTTCAGAGAATTAAGTCGGTCTTTATTGAAAGACCCGTCCGTTGGCCAGCGGAGCTCGGGTTTTAAGGTGGCAGTAGCATTTGGCCATAGATTCCTGCAGAGGTCTCCTAACTTCTGCTTGGATAGTAGTTCGTGCCCTGGTATTTGCTTCCAGTGGGCTAAGACGAACTCAAGAGGGGAGTCGGGGTCCAGCTGAGAAACGG
The DNA here is from genome assembly GCF_009819535.1 of Lacerta agilis. Taxonomy (NCBI): domain Eukaryota; kingdom Metazoa; phylum Chordata; class Lepidosauria; order Squamata; family Lacertidae; genus Lacerta; species Lacerta agilis. The sequence continues at coordinate 73,687,725 of NC_046320.1, forward strand.
AAGGCTTCCGTGAAGCTTTCCTCTCAGAGGGAGCCCGCTCATGCTTCGAAGCTTTAGTTCCCATCTCGCGACTTCGGGGTTCGGGTTCCTAAGAACGGGAAAAAGGGTAGGGGTTCGGGTTTCTTAATTGGATATCCTTAGTCCTTCCTTTCCTATTCCTAACACTCAACTTCAACTCTGGCGCCTATTTCTTCCACCGTCGGGGTTCCTTCCCCAGACCTTTTCCTTTCCAAACAACCAGGGGTTTCCTCACCACTCTGCCTTGTCTTGCCCCTCAGGCCAAGCTCTCCCTCCTGGCAACCTCCTACCTGACGTTACAACTTGAGAGAGAGGGCCCTACTGGACGCCCACTTAGCGTGGTGCCAGATCAGGTAGCCTCTGGATAGAGTTTTCGTTCCGGAATACCCCCCTTGCGTTTGGAAGCGGGTTCACACGCGACAAGCGCGTACACGTGTCCCGACCAGTGCGGCTAGGGTAACGATAGAAAGGAAGTCCCCCTGCCCCTCGGCTGGTAGGTCACCCGTTTGCGGGGAGGTGGTTGTTTAGGCCGTCCTCCCCGTCTTATTTCTCGGGTTCCACACCAATGAGGAAGACAGAAGTACGAAGAAGAACTCTGGCCCCTTGCGTTCGATAGGGTACCCACAGCGGTGAGGTGGTTGTTTAGGCCGTCCTCCCCGTCTTACGTTCGAGTCCCGTCTCGGTGCGGCTGACCAGAGGTTTAAGGGAAAGAAATAGAGCTCAGGACTCCCCTGTCGAGTTGAGCATGGGTCCACGCGTTGGACCAAGAGAAAGGCAAGAAATAACGATAGGTAAGAGGGCAGAGAATTGGTTGCCAGGAGTCACCACCCCTCTCCCACCGATGCACGGGGATTCAACCTATACTCACGTCTCTGGTCCTGTGATCCCGGGATCAAGAAGGTAGCCGGCGAGCTTTCCCTTTGCTCCCTGGTTGGTCCCTCGGAGACTTGCAATTACCGCCCGGAGGATGGCCGGAGGTCCGGAAAAACTTCCCAGGCAAAAGGGCCCGGTGCCGGCTGAAGGTTTTGGGGTCCCGCGGCCAGCCACACGGGAGCACCGCAAGACTCCCGGGTTTCGGCACCAGCTGTTACGGAAAAATCCCAAGTGTGCTTGTCCACCTGGCCCTATGAGAGAAGCCCACGGGTTCTGCGGAGATCAAGGAGGAAGCCAGCCAGGAGCAAAGTAAAGCAAAGAAGCTTTATTGCGCAACAGGAGCAGCCAAGACTGTTCAACGGGGAAAGGGGTGACATGGACTTTTAAAACTTCACAAAACATCCCAGAATACACTTCAGGAACGTCATCATCACATGGGGAAAAACGTCAGATGATTGACAGGAGGAAGGGGGGTTTTCAGGATCTGCATATGGGGAAAACAAGTTTAGCATAACGATCAAGGTGGCAGGAACAGGTAAATGGTTTAAGGGTGGGTACAATACACATGGAGAGTTTCCACCGGGGAAGAACAATAGGGGATCCTTGGGAGGATGTCTGCTACTATGGTAACTGATGGATGGAGCTTGAGTGGATTATTGGGAGGGGTGCATTTCCTCCTACATCTGGATGAGGACGTGACTGCCCGCTGAAAGGATTATGAAGGTCATCGACACAAAGTCCAAAAATTATATATGTTCAAGAAAGTGTACTTCTGATGGTCGGAGGATGGCGGGAACCGAGGGGATGGAGAGTCCATCTCCTGAGGAGAAGATAGACACTCGAACTGAGCAGATTGGACACTGCGTTCAGGAGTTATGGATTTTACAATAATAAACATTTCGAGCTGTCAAAAACAGGCCACCCAGCATCTAAATTGTCCATTTGATACATTGTTGCAAGTTATAATTAATAGTTTCCCCAACTAGATACATTTTGGTTTCGATTCCATTGTTCTCCCAGCAGGGAGCCTGTCAATACCCACTTAGCGTTCAGTCAAGCGTGAAGGTGATGATTGAATCATAGTAGCTGAGCTGAACGTTCCATTTTGCAGGCTGAGTTGAATGCATGCTCCTGATTGGCGGGCCTGCCGCTCATTGAGAAAATGGTGTGTAGCGAAGCGCTTCTGACAGGCGAAGCGGTACGGGTTTTTTAGGCTTTATGTACAGCCTTTTGAAGGGGTTTTGGGGGAAAATCAGTGTGCTGCTTGTGAGACCGTGTGGGGAAACATGCGGAGGGGTTTCGGGGGCCCAGGGGAAGTGTCTTAAAGGCGATCCGGTGACTCCCGGCTGGCCGCCTTGTCAGCAGGTCTCCGGGGGAGAGCGCTCCCCCTGCCGGTTTCCCTATCAGCGGTGGGCGGCCCAGCTGAGCTGGCCACTGGGCAAGGTCTCCAAGGGCTGCTCAAGACTCTGCGTGGCGCCTCCTAGGCAATCTTTCTCTGCAGGGTGATAAGAGCTTGCGCAAGGGCAGGCTCCCTCTCGCCCGCCATCTGCAAACCCACAGCCCTGGCACCAAGAGAACAAAGAAGCCGGGCTTCCCCATCTGCCCTAAAGACACATTCCAAATAAGTGGGGTGCTCAGACCCCCGTGAGGGTTCATATTACGCTTGCGCAGAGGCAGGGATGTTGAAAGCTCCGCAGACGCATCGCCCTGAGCAGTCGAAACTGAAGTGCGGAGACCTCCACTGCGGTACTTAACATCTTTTTTAGATGCAAAAGTCACAATCTGTTTATCGAAGGAAAAAGCTCGAAAGCCTAGACAGCTCTCCCCTGTCAGTGACCATCCCCGAGATCACCACCATACAAGGGGTCTCTGTGCAACAGCAACCCCCTCGTGCAAAACCAGCAAGCCCACTCTCTGTGAAAACAGAGGAGCTGGGACCGGTCCCCCAATAAAGAAAGGGGGGAACTCAGGAAGCCGAGGGGATGCCAGCAAGCCACTAGCAAGTTGAATAAGTGGAATAACAATCCAGTTGTCTTTATCACTTTCAGACCTGGAGCTTCTGTTTAGAGAGCCAGTGCTTCAGTTGCCGTATGTTTGGGTGACGGCAGTGCTGCTTCTCCAAGCCAGGGAGGGTGAGGCTGTGGAATGTGCGGCCCTCCAGAGATCAGAGATGGGGAACCTGTGGCCCTCCAGGCAATGCTGGACTGCAGCTCCCATCATCCCTGAGCCCTGGCCAAGCAAGTTCCCTGTCCCTGTCCCTGCAGTCATGGATGGAGACTAAATGGAGGATAAAATTTAAAAACTGGGCGAGGGGGAGAGAGTACGAGCTTTTAAAAGCCAAAGTCCCCAAGAGCAATCTCTCGAAAGCCAAAGACAAGCGCCCGTGGCCCGGTGGCTCCTCCGCATCTTCCAAAGCTGGACGTCTCGAATCCTCAAGTCAGGACAGATTCACCTCGAGGGGCAGAAGCCCACACATCTGCCAGCGTTTTAGTCAGGCTTTTCCTGTTAAGGGTAATGAGAAGCATCTAACATTGCCCAACTGTGTTGTCCTACTTCAGGAGATTTATGGAATATGGAAACTATTAAAATACTCACTTTCGCTCTTTAAAGAAAGAACGTAGACCTATAAACAAGGCCTTGGGGGCATTTCGGCAGCTTAATCCGCACAGGGAATGTTTTGTTGTTTAAGTCAATCAGAAACGGTTGGGCCCAGGAAGCCGTGAGTGACAAGAACTTGGCAAGGGTGGCAAAAGCCCAGGTTTTATTGTGCGGTTTCTAAGATGCAAATCGCTCCGTGCTTGTGGAGAGCCTTGTTTGCGATACAGCTCAGATGTACACAAGCTGTCCTGCTGAGCTGCAAGGAACAGAGGGCAGAGGCTGCTTCCCTCAGATACACAACTGGCACCGGGAGACTGCCAGGCCTCAGGATCCGTGCGCAGCCACAGCAGCCCCCGCAGGGGCAGAGGCGTGGGCAGAAGAAGAGGAACGAAACAAGGCCTGAAGTCAAAGGGATGCCCGTCCCCTGTCTAATGCACCATCGAATCTAATGCGCGCCTCAGTTTTCAGAACCTTGAAACCAAAAAAATGTATTTGCTGGCAAATGCAAATGCGCCATCAAATCTAATGTGAACCTTAATTTTTGCAACGTAATTTGGGCAAATAAGGTGAGCGCTAGATTCGCTCCCCTGTGCTGTACCTTCATAAGGTGCAGGGGTGGTTTGATCAAACACACTCAATGGGGAAAGAGCTGGTACTGTGCTGGTTTTTTATAATTATCTGTATGTTTTTAATAGATTTTCTAGATGCAGATGTCGATATATAGATATAGTTTTAACTCTAGCAATGTTTTTTTTTCTTCTCATAATCCTTTTTATTAATTTTTACAAACATACAATATATTTACAATTTATTACATCTGAAGAAGTGTGCATGCACACGAAAGCTCATACCAAGAACAAACTCAGTTGGTCTCTAAGGTGCTACTGGAAAGAATTTCCTATTTTGTTTCCTAATTTATTACATGTTAAACATCGTTTCTTAATAATTGATTTTTCCTGCTCTCATTTTTATCTGTAAGCTGCCTTGAGTCCCTTATCAGGGAAAAAGGTCGGGTATAAATAAATACATTCTTCTTCATCATCATCATCATCTCCTGGCTGCTGAAAGTCACTCGGGAGAGCAAAACTTTCCCACAAAATTGAGATTCCGGCATTGCAGGGGGTCTGGCCCGATTATGCTCAGGGGCCCTTTCCAACTCTACAGTTCTACGAATTGCCAGACAAACCTCCACATTCAGGGGCAGCTTGCTAAATACTGCTGGGGTGGGGGTGGGGGCAAAGGCAGCAAGGGTGACCTGCCACTTCCTTGCCTGGCTTCACGTGGGCTTCACCTCTCTGGCCGCTGTTGGAAATGGGGCCCTCGGCCTGATCCTGCAGACGATGGAAGGGCCACTTAAACAGCATCCTCTGCTCCCTCTTTGTCTCTTCTGAAGCATCGGGTTTATAGGGCCACACAGGTGGCTAATAAAACCTGGGCTTTGACCGACTGCCGCGTCTCGTGCAAACCGAGTTTGCAACCTTTCGACTGTAAGTCAGGAATGGTTTGCTCTCCGGGGCTCGCCCAGTTCTTCCATGACCTCTGCCAGAACCTTCCAGAAATTACGTCCTTGGCCCTCAGTCAACACCCTCCGCCACCCAAGGGGTTAAACCCAACCCCCGAGAGCCTACCAAAAGGGTTATTCACTCTGAGGCAATGCCACCAACCCTGAAATAAGATGAAACAGAAAACAATTGTGTTTGCCAACTTGGCTAGGAACAAGGAAGGTTATTAGAAACATATTCCTATTTGCTGCTAATAGAAACAGGGCAGAAGAAAAACATTTTAAAAACTCCTTTTCGCTCGTTAATATATAAAATTTATAATATACAACAAATTTATTTGATCTGGAGACGCCAAATTCCCTTTTTCTTACAAATACACTCATTAATGTTTTCAGCACCCCACGGTTACACCCTGCTGTCAGCCAAGAAGCAGCGAGACAACCAAAGCCATCCCGGCTTCTTTTGCTCTCGGCGTCGATTCTGGATGGTCCCGAGAGCAGCCGGGGCAAGAGAAGCCTGGCCTGCCACACAGAGAGATCACTCGTCATCCAGAGATCGCAGAGAGCTTCAAAACACCAATTAATGGTGGCTCCACAGCACTCCGGGAGCTGGGTGGTAAGGGCAGAGTCACGGAACGGCGAAGCAACTTGGCCTCTGAAAGTCACGCAGAGAGGCAACGGCAAAGCTGAGAGCAGGAAGCTGAGCCGTGGCAACCCCAAGGCCAGGCCCGCCCACCAGCTCCACCTGGCGAGGAAGGACCTGCAGATTCAGAGCAAGCAACCATCATTGGTGCCCAGGCAACCTCAAGGGGCAGCTGAAATGGGGCTGGTCGTGGGCACTGGATGAGGCAGAAGAGCAGGACTGACTTCGTGTTGGGTGGGATGATGAGAAGGTGCAACCGCAATCTCTGCAAGGACCTCCAATCTTCTCTTCCAGGCCTTTGACATCTCAGGGGTGAGCTTTACGCACCACATGCAAACATGTGAAAGAAGCCCCAGGGGCCTTTTCAATAAAGAAGCGCAGCTTTGGGAGGCTGCAAGTGGGAACGAAGAAGCAGTGTACAGGGAGGGGTGCACTTCACCCCTCCCTTGCCGGCTGTTTTTCTACCTGACATCGCTCACGTCCACACACAGGTGCTTCTCTCCCTCCCCTCCCCTCCGCAAGCTAACACGGCTTCGGGGAAAGGGAGGGGAAGGCATCCCATGCTGCGACCATAACTGCTTTTTGTTTAAGGAGATGGTCACTGACGCTTTCTTCTGCACCAAGCATGTGTTGCGCCCGCCCATGGATAAGGGCAGCCTCATCACCTGCATTCCTGGCAGAAGGATTCAAAGAAACGCTATGCTAAATATCACAAACAAAATAGAAAATTCTTTCCAGTAGCACCTTAGAGACCAACTGAGTTTGTTCTTGGTATGAGCTTTCGTGTGCATGCACACGAAAGCTCATACCAAGAACAAACTCAGTTGGTCTCTAAGGTGCTACTGGAAAGAATTTTCTATTTTGTTTCGACTATGGCAGACCAACACGGCTACCCACCTGTAACTAAATATCACAATCCAAGATAATGGCTTTCCCCTGTTGGATACCCCACTCCTCATTCCTTAAGAAGAAAAGTTCAAAGAGTGCAAACTATGATGTGAATTAGGCATTCAAGAGATTGGAGAACATTAACTCTGCTTCCTTGTTTTCTTCACCATGATTGAAAATATAAATAGCATACAGAAAACCAGTTGTTACATCGTAAGCACAACTCTTACACAACTCCAGTGTGGTGTAGTGGTTAAGAGTGGTAGACTCGTAATCTGGTGAACCGGGTTCGCATCCCCGCTCCTCCACATGCAGCTGCTGGGTGACCTTGGGCTAGTCATACTTCTCTGAAGTCTCTCAGCCCCACTCACCTCACAGAGTGTTTGTTGTGGGGGAGGAAGGGAAAGGAGAATGTGAGCCGCTTTGAGACTCCTTCGGGTAGCGACAGAGCGGGATATCACATCCAAACTCTTCTTCTTCTTCTCTGATTTTGCACTCAGCATCTTACTGGCTTGTGAGGTGCTCAGGTTTGTTTATTTCGCAATGATGTGGCTTCAATATTTCTGCTCCGGTTTTTCTAAATTTAACCTGAACAAACTGTAGAAGGAAGGAGTGAGTGGCCACACAGAAAGCGACAAGAGAGTCCGTGGTGGAGAGCTTCTCGCCATGGAAGGCACAGCCGCCACCACTGTCCAGCCCTCAGCATCTCCACTACCTGCTGGGCCGCCTTCTCGACTAGGGATCCCTTGCACAATGTAGAAACAGCCAAGGGATTCAGGGCCGCCCAAGCTGCAAGAGCTGCTCTTCCTTCAGGTGTCCAGTAGAATTTGAGGCTTGCCATTGTCAGGAAGCAAGGCCTCTTGTGGTCAAGACATTGGGGGGGGGCGTGATCCCACCAGTGTTTTCTTATGAATGTTTGGAGCATGCTTTTATGCATCTGTTTGGAGCTCACGCACCCCACCTTCCAGGCTGAACAATGAACCCCCCAAGGCGGCCAACACAATAAAATCAAAACACAGTCATACCACAACGACTGAAACAGAAAGTGGCACCAAAAAATGAAAGGATAAAAAGGAGGCGGCAATAAGGAAACAACTGTGGCTTGTTTTGAACTTCAGCTTTTCCCTATTTATTGTGGTTTGTCTTTCTCACAATAAAACATCAGAAACCTTCCCTGAGTATTGAGAAGTCAACCACGTTAGAGACCTAAAACCATTCTTGTTCACGACTGGTTGAGGTCTGTAATACAATCAAGCGGCATATAAGTTTTACGAAATAAGCAAATAAACAAAATAATTCTAAGGAGTCAGAAAAGAGGGATTAACTTTATCCATAGGACCAACACAAGCACGAGGTGGAGACGGTCTAAAGTAGCATTTCCTGTCTGACTTGCCCCTCTTCTGCCAGTCTCTGAATTTGGGCTCATCCAAAAAGGTCACATTTCACCCACAGAAGAAGAAATAAGCAGCTCTCAAGACACTTTGATGTCTTCCTCCGAAAAAATTAAGAGGACAACTAGAAGCCACGGTTCAACTCTGGCTCGCCTTCTTCAGAACTATGCAGACTGCATTGTAGGCAGCAAATTTCAGCATCACCACACAGGAGTTAGCAGAAGAAGCCCCAGGGTCCCCCCACTTCTTGAAGGATTTGAGACTCTTTCAAATGCTTCAGAGCATGTTGGTTCTTGGACCACCAGCACTGATGGGGCGGCAAACAGAGCTTGAGTGACACGGGAGGACTTGGAGGGAGAACCCAGCCATGTGAAAGCCAACTGCTCGGATGGTCCACAAGGACCACAAGACTTTTTCACCAGTCCGTCTGCAGGGTCCTGGGGAGGGCTCCTGGTTGAGGAGTATCCCAGGCACCGTGTAAATTGTATTTTGATGAAATGGTATGAGGCAAGCCTATTTTTCATTTCAACCATAGGCCAGCCTTGGTCACAGAAAAATTCAAAACATACGCAACGCCAAAATTCAACAAGAGACCAAATGAAGGAAAGTCACCAGGGTCCTGTGCTCCAGAATGAGGCAAGAATTACAATCAAAAGGAACACCAGGAGGAAATTGTGGCAGGAAAGAGCAGGGGGTATCACAGCTGCCCAACAGGACATCAGCTTTGGGTGCCAAAGGTTCCAAGTCCAACCCCTGGCAGAATCCCCAGTTCAGAAACAGTGGTGGGGAGAGTCTCTCTTTGTGGCATCCTGGAGAGCCAGTTGCAAAGCAGCAGCACCCTCACAAGCACATCCCTAGGCAGACAGGCTGCTCAAACGTCACCTGAACCCTACACAGGTCTTAAGAGAAACTGGGCTCATTTAAAGTCCTCCTTTTTTTCTTTCTTTTTTTACAGCTGCCAAACTGAAAGGCAGAGCAAGTAATACACGATAAAAGGCTCACTATTACTACCATATGGGCTTGCAAAATAAATGGCGCTAAATTAAAATACCATATGAGCAGAGGGCTCACCAAGGCCCATGCAGAACGCCTGTGCGGGCACAGCACGCCTCAAGATGCCTCCGACTGGGTGTCCTTCCCACCCTCCGGCCCCCATTTCATCGCTCGGCGCAGCTCAGGCGAGCCTTTCAGCCCCTCTCGGCTGCAGCAAGACATTTCCTTGCATGTCGTTTGGCAGATGTGGCTGCAGGGCCGCGAGCCAACTCGCCCCCCAGCCCTCCGTTTTAATCAGTATCGCATAAAGTTTAACACATGCTTTGAAATGCGCACCAGATTCAAAGCGCAGCCTCGAGGGGGTCTTGCAGAGTAACACAGACCATCCCAGCCACTGCTCCTCCTCCTGCTAAGCCGCTCTCAACTTTGGCTGAACCACCCGGACTGTCAACGCCAGCGCGCTGCCAACCGGAGGAAAGGTTGCAGGGTCAGAGCCGAAAACAAGCCTCCGAGAGGCTGGAGCGTGCTCAGGACAGGACAGGGTGTTTGTTTATACTGCTGTCTGCTCAGGCGGGGGAGCTCTCGGGAGGCCTGCTTCAGGGCCAGCTCACCTACCAGGAGCACAGAAAGGTGAGCCAGGCAAAGCCACATCAAATGCCCCCGGAGCCACGGCTGGGAGGCCAAGCGCCAGGGGGTGCTGCTGCCATGTCAGAAGCGGCGGCTCTCCCAAAAGACACAAAGCAGAGCTGGAGGACTGGAGCCCCTAGAGGCAAGCTAGATCGTGCACCACTTGGTACAAGACTCTTTAGCTCCTTCCAACCAGCCGCCTCATTTATCCTGCCCGCCCCCCAGGCTGGCAAGGTCACTTTTACTCTCCGGCCGGGCTGGGCAGGGGTGGGGGGGGAGGATGGTCAAAGGCCACAGAAACAAGGGAGGGGAAGCCTGGGCTCCTGCTGGATGTTGCAGGCTGCTCTGGGCCTCCAAATCCCAATGGCAGTGAAGAAGCAGGCATCAAACACAGAGAAAAGAGCTGCCCAGTGGGAGGTCCAACGGTGACTCACCCAGAAATGGCGAGGGGGCATCTCTCACCGTTTGCTACCTCTGTGGCTGAGCTGGATGCTCAGTGCGGACGGCATGCTGCAAAAGCTGGTTTTGTGGCAGCTGCTCCAGACGCTCTGCAGCTCCTGTCCTGGGTCAGGAGCTGAATGAGTGGCAGGAAGCACAAGGCAGGAATGCTATTCATTCCTCTATTATTATTTGTTAAAATTATAGACTGCCCTTCATCCAAAGATGTTGTTGATAATATATGTACTCCTATGTATTTATACGGGATGCGGGTGGCGCTGTAGGTTAAACCACAGAGCCTAGGGCTTGCTGATCAGAAGGTCAGCGGTTCGAATCCCCGCAACAGGGTGAGCTCCCGTTGCTCGGTCCCAGCTCCTGCCAACCTAGCAGTTCAAAAGCATGTCAAAGTGCAAGTAGATAAGTAGGTACCGCTCCGGTGGGAAGGTCAACGGCGTTTCCATGCGCTGCTCTGGTTCGCCAGAAGCGGCTTAGTCGTGCTGGCCACATGACCTGGAAGCTGTACGCTGGCTCCCTCGGCCAATAAAGCGAGATGAGCGCCGCAACCCCAGAGTCGTCCATGACTGGACCTAACGGTCAGGGGTCCCTTTAGCTTTACCTATGTATTTATATACCTGGCCCTTTTCCCTGACAGGACTCAAGGCAGCTTACAGATAAAAATAATAACTGCTAAAAACACAGAAAAGCCTATCATTAAAATAAATGTTGATACAAATTGAACTATATACATCTAGATAATCTGTTTAAAACATACAGATAATTACAATAAAAGCAGAGTGACACCAGCCCTTTCGTTAGAAGCAGTCAGTTCCGAGAGGCCTGTTGGAACAAGGAAGTCTTCACCTGCTGATGGAAAAAGAGCAAGGAGGGAGCCAGTCTGGCTTCTCTTGGGAGGGAGTTGTCGGGGAGGAGCCACCACAGAGAAGGCCCTCTCCCACGTCCCCACCAAGCGTGCCTGTGAGGGCAGCAGGACCAAGAGAAGGGCCTCCCAAAAGATCTCAAAACTTGGGCAGATTCAGACGAGGGAATACAGTCTTTCAGATAGCTTGGACCAAAGCCATGTAGGGCTTTATAGGTCATAACCAGCGCTTTGAACTGTGCCCAGAAACAGACCATGAGAGAGTTGTCTGCTCCCTACAAGCAGCACCAGTCAACACTCTGGCTGCAGCTTTTTGAGACAATTGGAGCTTCTGAGCCCTTTTTAAAGGCAGCCCCGTGTAGAATGCATTACAGTAGTCCAGACGGGATGCAACTCAGGTGTGAATCACTGTGGCTTCAACTCACCCTTTAAGCTTCACTGGAGCAAATCTGGCAACTTGGAGCTTTCCGTGGTGCTGCAACTACCGGCCTGCCTTGCCCCAATCAGGACACAACAGCACCTGAATGACCGTGGGAATAAGATGGCACCCTGGCCACTTCCCAGGGGTACCAAGAAGCAGCGCCAGGCATGGCCTGATTTTCAAAGCGCTCTAGCACTCGCGTTATCGGGAGCAAGGCTGCATGGGAATTAGGGCTCCACTGAATTCAAGGCGAGAAAGGGGGCAGCCCCTCTCCATTCCGTGAAAAATGCAAGATATTCACCAGCTCAGAATAAGTTGTGCGGGGGGGGGCGCTTAGTTATACACTGGCCCTTCTGCTGCAGAATTTCAGCTCAGGTTGGGCACAGCTGAGCAGCACAAGGTAGGCCGTGTTCATGCGCATGTCTCCAATTATAATCCTTGGTGCCAAAGGCATCACTCGCATGCACCTTTGCAGAGGCCTTGATCTCCATAGAAGAGGCCACTGCCTACATAATAAGATTTATGAAAGTGGCCAGCTCCCCTAAGCCTATCCACGTCCACAGCAAACCACACTCAAGGCTTGCAATGGTGGCGTGACTCTTTAATTCAAACACATCCAACTACAGCCGTGAAGAGGGTGTTCCTCCCCCGGCTACAAAACCCACTTTCCTTGGAGAATCAAGAGGAGGGGGGAAGGGGAGGGGGGAACAGAAGCATAGCAGCACCTCCTGAAGAAAATCTGTGCTAATTTCCCCTTGTCTGTGCCATTAAACCATCAAGCCGCGAGGCTTTCCCAAGTCTTAATGTTTCATCTGAATTTTAAAAATCTCCATTTTCCAACAAAATACAAGGTTTGGGCTCACTGCAGTGCTTTGCCACATGGCAGTCATCCTGGCACACGCTGGCAGAGTCAGGCCACATGAATGACATGCTAAGAGTTGCTCTGAAAAGGGCACCCTTTTACACAGTCCTTTTGCAAGCCGTGCAGCAGGTCAATTCATTTTGGATGCACCCACATTTCTCAAGCTGCAAGCCGTCCAGCGACGAGACGACTCCTCAAGCCACACGTGAGACAGAGAGGGGTCCCAAAGAGAACCGGTGAGCTACGTGGGGAGGGGGGAGCAGAGGCTGAGCACCTGTCAAGCAGATTCCTGCTCAGCCATAGCCGGCATTGCTGTGAGGGGCGTCAGAGACAGAAGGTGAAGCCCAGATCCTTGAGTCTCAGCGACATCCACACATTGGCATGTTTTTCTGGGACGTTGGCTGAAATACCCTGGGAGCCAGGAAAGGGTGATATGTGGCTGGGGGTGGAAAGGGCTCCCCTAAAACCAAAAGCAGAGCTGTGGCCACCTTGTGTTTTCTGTTACAAAAGCAGCAATAGTTTGGCCCTTTCTGGCTGAAACAACAACAGGTCATTTGGGGTGGGGTGGGGGTTTCGCAGCACCTGGACCTGCCCAACCATCAAGGGCAGGCATAGGCAAACACGGCCCTCCAGATGTTTTGGGACTACAATTCCCATCATCCCTGACCACTGGTCCTGTTAGCTAGAGATGATGGGAGTTGTAGTCCCAAAACATCGGGAAGGCCGAGTTTGCCTATGCCTGATCCAGGGCCTCATCCCAAGGAAGCTTCACTTTTTATCCCAATGTGCTCCCCATGGGCCAGGGTGTCCAAAAGTGGTTGACAGTGACACAAAGGTCGACGAGACCCTGCAGGGAATGAATGAAGGCCATGGGGTGGGAATGGACTTTGGGAGGAATGGTGTGAGAAATGTCATTAGGAACCATGAGCCTCAGAAGTCAAGGGCCTTGGCCATGTGCAGAGTGGAGCTCCCTCGCCAGTGAGAAGCATCTGTATTGAATCAGATGATTCCACAATACAACAATTTTTCACATTTTATTATTCCTGGTAATGGTAATTGATGGTTAACAAATGTTGGTTATATATTGATATTCCTTTTATATTCGTAAGGATCTGGGTTGGAGGCGGTGGCAACTTCATAAGCTCCCTGAGGGGTCAGTGAACTCAGAAACATGGGGAGCCCTGGGTTAGGCCAACGCTGGGGACCAGCCCCAGAAGGAAGCTTCGGGGGACTCAGAACAAGGGGACTTCCCAGGAGGGTTTCTCGTGGCGAGAGGGGAGGGGAGCAGCCCTACAACCAGATCCTGAACCCAGAAGTGAAACTATTCCCACCTAGGGAAGCACACCTGGAACCACAGCCTTGAAGCGGCGGCTCTGCCATTTGGGAACGTAAGAAAAAGAGCCTGCTGGATCAGGCCAGGGGTCCATCAAGCCCAGCCAGGTGCCTGTGGGAAAGCAGCAAGCAGGATTCAAACTCAAGAGCAGCACTCTCCCCTCCTGTGGTTTCCAGTATACTGTGGCAAGCGGCCATCGATCGCCCTCTCCTCCTCCATGAATTTGTCTCTTCATCTTCCTTTGAAGCCATCCAAGTTGGTGGCCATCGCTGCCTCCTGTGGCAGGGAGTTCCAGAGTTTAATCATGTGCTGCTGTACCTCCTTTTACAAAGAGAGCCTTGTGCTAAAGCCCCCCCCCCCCGAAAAAAGTCACCCTCCCTTCCCTACTCGCTGTCCTCTGCCCATCCCTGCGTTCCACAATATGGGGCCCTTTGGAGCAGATGACTCCTCTGAAGGAGGCCGCCTGCCATGGATGCTTGAGCTGCGATTCCTGCGTTGCAGGGGGTTGGACTAGATGACCCCCGGGTTCCCTTCCAGCTCCACGAGTCTAGGAAGAGAAGCCCACTAGAGCTCGGCCACCAGGGAGCCAGATGCTTGCCGCCCAGGGCAGAGGGTCCCCCCGCAACGTGCCTTCCGCCCGAGCCCATATGGACAGCAGGGGCGTGTGGGTGAGATCAATGGGAGCCTGAGGGTTTTGCAGTTTCTTTTCTGAGGTCATAAAAACAATACGGAGGAGTACCTGTTAATACATTTCTATAAATTATAAGAGTGTTATAAACACAGACTTAAAGGAATAGAATTCCCGTTAAGCAAACATGTGAGGTTTTCCGCAGAAAGCCAAGTAGTGTTCAAATAAAGAGCCTTTATGATAATAAGCACATTTGTGCTCTGATCCTGTGATGTGGAGTGAAATGGAACCGGAGGGAAAACAGAGAGGCACGAAACCCTCCAGCAGCACTGCGTGCCCAGAGATCGGGAACATGTTTGCGTCTGCAAATCTGACGATCACCACCACCTCCCCAGCATCCACCAACACACTCACACACCCGGTCCCCTGGCGCTCGGCTTCCTCTCCTTTCCAGGAATTTCTACCCAGATCCTTCACCGTCTGCTTCCCTTTGTAGAGATGGAACTCGCGCGGCCCCAAGAAGCTGCCCTTCCTGCAAGCCAGACTTTGGCCCAGCTGGCCGAGGGTTGCTTGGTCCACCCAGAGACTTCAAGAGAAGGCCTTTCCAAGCTCTGTTCTCCAAAACCCCTCCAACCCAAGTTCGGCCCAGGGACTGTGGTCTTCTGCATGCAAATGCCATTTGTTTTGCCCCCAGGCAATGCCTTCTTGCCCCCATCTGGAAGCCAAGACCCCACCACCACCACCACCCATGTAGGATGGTTTGTGCAAAACAACCTGCCCCGGCCCAGAGGCACTTGATAGCTAAGAAGCAGCCTAGCTAAGGGGAGAGATCCAAGGTCAGGCAGCTTCAAACCCAGCACTGAAGCTGGGCTTAGAGGGCTCTCTGGTCCAAGGCCCATCCACAGGGAAGGGGCAAGGGCTGCAGGGTCTTGACTAGCTCCCTCATTAACTTACAGCAAGCGGCAAAGCCCTCCTATAAGACCAAGCCAGGCTCTGCTCCTTGTCTATGGCCTGGTGGACCCACCCTTCCTCCAGGTCCAGCCATATGAGGGACTCACAGAAGCCAAGGACCTCCTGAGGAGCAACACGTCCAGATCGGAAGCACTGAGCTGGGAGGCCAGGAAGCAGCCCCTTCGACTCTTCCATGCTTGGGTCTGAGGGGCGAGGCAACGGCTTCCTGCTTCTTTACAGAAGGCATGTTATTCAGCAACGCTCAGGCGATTCAGTTGCTGCTGGTGTGAACGGCCACTGCCCTTATTCTGCATACATTGAAGCACCAAGTGAACTGTCACAAATGGCATCGCCTGCATCCCAACACCTTCTAACTACAACTTTTACCTTTCCCCCGTTACATTCATTTGTAGATATGCATCTGCCCCCCCCCCCTCGGTGCGTCTGAGGAACAGGGCTCTTCAGGGACAACAAGAGACTCTGCTCTGCTGCAACAGGCTCACACTGGAGGTCACCCCACGCTCTGTGCCCTGGCCATGCACACCTGGTGGGAGGGTGTGCCTGTTCACCCCCAGGTGAGGTGCTGACCTACATTTAGGAATGGTGGGAAATGGGGCCACCCAGAAATAGGCAAGGCCTTCTCAGGCACACAGAAGAGAGAGAGAGAGAGAGAGAGAGAGAGAGAGAGAGAGTAAATGTAAAAGGGCAATGTCTTAAAAAGCATGAAAACCCCAACCTGACGAGGATCTGTGGGCTTTTGAGACTGATGGAATGCCGAGGTATCGCTTGAGCGGGGGGGGGGGGAGCGAACTGGAGGGTGGAGAGAAAAGGGGGGTCAGGCTGTTCAAGCGGGGTCAGGGATGGGGAGGGGGTGCATTCCACAAAGTTACAGAACACACAAGAGACAGTAACTCAAAGGAAGGTTCAGGGCGAAAGGGAGACATGACATGTTTTCCCTCTCCCACTGATTGGACACCTCCCTCCCCACCCACCCCCAATATCACCACAAAATGCTCAGGTCTGGGGTGAGAAGCCCTATAGCACAACATGTTCTTCCTTCCCCTTCCCCAGGCCCACAAGGCTTGAGGAGCAGGACATGGCCCCTGACCCAAGCTGTCAGGAGCCCTCCAGAGAAAGCCTCTCTTTAGGGGACAGGAACACACTGCAGCTAAAAGCACAGGTATGTTGCCCCCAAAAAGCCAGCCTCCTTATCTCACCAAACCAAGGCAAGTTCAACATGTAGACACACTCCACCCGCATCCTGTTGGATGAGCGGCAGGGCTTGGCTGACTTTGGGATGCTGCTACTAGGAGGGAAGATTCATGCCCCACCTTCTGAAGCATAGAGGCCAACACGTTTTCCATATTATTCTTGCCTGTATTGGACTGCTTGTGCACCGAAGTTCAACTCTGTTTGGAGAATTTATCGGTCACTTCAAACATGAGCTCCCGGTGATCGAAAACTATACATCATCGCTTCAGCTCCCAAGCAGCTCCCGTTCCTCTCCAAAGAGGGTTGCATGGGAGGCACGGCTGTGCTGAAGACCTCAGCACCTTCTCAGCCTCAGGACATCCATTCACCAGGACTCTACGAGAATGCAGGCGCCCATCTCACAGTCGGCAGCACCCTGTAACTCAGGGGGCCCACAGACTCCCAGCTGCAAAGAGCCAAGCAAAGGGGGGTGAAGGAGCCGCCACGGCCTGCCGGCCTGCCATTGCCGCTGCCAAAAGCCTGACAAACAGTAAGACAAGGATGTCGCCTGCACGAACAGTTAAATCTGATTTTCTACAAAGTATACACAGAAAAGGGGGGGGAGCCCCAACAACTTCCATCTGAATTGCAGGAGATTACACAAGGTTTGAAAATCTTCAGCTTGCGGATAATTAGAAACACCGCCCAAGCGGCACTTTTAAACATTGTTCCGGGCCGCTGAGAGGCCAGCCATCAGCATCTGGAACGCGAGTGGCGTTCAGCGAATGTGTCATTCCATCCACCACATTCTCAAGCGAGGGGTGGGGGGGTGGGATGGCGCACCAGTGGCTCTGCACACATGGCGCTGGGGAGGAAGAGCACAACTGGCCTGGAAACAGAGCCCAAATGGAGCCCAGGACGAGCAACGTGCCACTTGCCAGGGCAGCAGCTGTGGCGACAGCAGGGATTTCAACACACAAGCAGCTGAGGAAAACTTCATTAGCCTCTCCCCAGACACAGGGAAGCCACTGCCAGCAGGCAACGGCACTTCCCCACTCAACATCAAGGCAACTAGCAGCCACCTGACGAGGGGCACAGAGGCATCACCTGGGCACACCTCTCTTAGGCACAAGGGACTGCAATCATCCAGGGGCGGGGTGTTGCTGGGCACCCTCCTGGAAGAAAAATAACCCAGGAAGCTGTTCTCAACTGCAGAGATGGGGAGGAAGAGGAGGCAAGCTGTCCGGAGGTGGGGGACAGAGATGGTGAGGGGCCTAGAGACCCCATGGGGAAAGGCTGCAGGGATTGAGCATGTTTAGAATAGAGAAGAGGCCATTCATTTACTATTTATTTAAAATATATCCCATTCCATAGCCCCAAGAGGTTCCCAAAGCGGCTTACAGAAAGATTCTCCAAATAAAACCACACTAAAATCTAGTACAGGAAAACAGAAATGCCGCGGTGCCCGTAGGTAGCCGTGACTTCCCAGGCAGCATTCCCTGGTCCTTCCCGGGTGTGATGCCCAGCAGCAGTTCCCACCACAATCCTTGGTGGCCAGGGAGTGGGGCTGAGCACCTGAACTCCATGCTGAAAGCAGCCTCGCCCTGCAGGAAGCTGGCACTTGGCAGGAACCTTCCCCCTCCAAGGTCCTCTGGGACAAGGGCGGGGGGCTGGGCAGCTGGATTAGGAGGCAACATGATGACTTTCTTCAAGTATTTGAAGAGCTGCAGCACAGGTGGCGGGGCAAAGTTTTCCTCTGCTGCTCTGGAAGGTAGGACCAAAACCAAAGGGTTTCGAATTAACAAGAAAGGGGATTTCAACTCAATGTTAGAAAGATCTGCCTGACAGCAAGGGCTGCTCAACAGAGGAGAGGGTGGCCTCAGAAAGTGGCTGACTCTGCTTCGTTGCGGGCAAGAGTGTAAGAAGAGCCTGGCTGCTGGATCAGGCCAAGGGGGCCTCCCCAGTCCATCATCCTGTTCGGAAGCCCCGAAACTGGACTTGAGAGCAACCACTCCCTCTCCACTTGCGTTCCCCAGGAAATGACACCCAGAGGGAGGCTGGCCCTGCCAGTGCACAGCCATCATCGCTGGCAGCCCTTACTAGCCTCCTCCTCTTCCTCCATGAATGTTCCCAGTGCTCTTTTAAAAGCCATCCAAGCTGGTGAGCATCACTGTGTCTGCGTGGTTTAGGGTTTGCGTTGGGGAAAACAGGGTTCTTGTGCCTTTAACAGCTGCACCTCCACAATCAGGACTTCCCAGAGTAAGCATGAGATTGTCCAGGAAGCAGAAGCAATTATTGTTCTCCTTCTACTTTCGCCATGTCCCTCTCGAAATTCAAGGTGTGTCCAAAGGTTCTTAAGACACAGATCTTAATACAGTGGTACCTCCAGATACGAACTTAACTCGTTCTGGAGGTCCGTTCTTAACCCAAAACCGTTCTTAACATGAGGCGCGCTTTCGCTAATGGGGCCTCCCGCTGCTGCGCCGCCAGCGCATGACTTCCGCTCGCATCCCAGGGCAAAGTTCACAACAAGGAGTTAGGTTAGCGGAGTTCGTTACCCAAAACGTTCGTCAGGAGGACGGCACGTAACCCGAGGTTCCACTGTATAGAGATATAATATCGTGGGCGGGGGGGGGGGTGTATTGTTTTAGTTTGTTACTATGGCGTGAATTTTGTTTTTTATATTGTAAACTGCCCAGTGATCCTCAGATGAAGGACAGTATAGAAATTTAATAAATAATAGTAATATCTGTGAAGATAACTGTCCCAGTTCCGGGGTTCATGGCTGCCTGAATAATGCACACACAACAACCCTTCCCCGGGCAATCTTGGGGGGGGGGGAGGCAGCATTGCAGGCTTCCAAGCGACCCAGAGGAACTCCGCCATGCAACACCCTGGAAAAGGTTTTACCTTTGGGGCTCTCCGTTGAAAATGATACCAAATGCCTTGCTTTGAGAAAACACTCTACCCACAGGGAAGGAGGAAGGGGGTCCTTCTTTTCATCCTATAACTGCAGTGCAGCCAGGCGAAGGACAGTGAACAAGATCTTGTAGCAGTGCATTTTAAGAGGGCTGGGAAAGCAGCAGGGGAGCGCTTTGGTGCAATCCTCATTCCCGTCTGAGTCGACCTCGGCATCAGTAAACGACAGGAGTCAGTGGTGAATCGAAAAGTGCAAGTGACCCAGAGAGCTCCCCAATGGATGCTACTCAGAGGGAGACAGCGCTCACTCCCATCCGCCTGCCTGAAGAGGCAGAGCGGACAATTTTTGGCCGCGGAAACTAACTTTATCCGATAATGACTTCTGGAGTGGTTATTCTTGGCCTCTGATGCAGGAGCCTTCCTGGAGGCTCATGCTGGATGCTCAGAGGCAGCACTGTTTGGAGCGACCCCGTTCACATGCCTGGCATACCTCAGCTGCTACGCTATATAATAAAAATACATACCGGATACCATCAAGTGTTAAAGAGATGTAACTCACTCCCAACAGCCCTCTCCCGGGCAAGATCTAAGAAACCCAAGGAGGGCAAGGAGGTGAGAGTCCAAGGCAAGTTCAGGACACTCAGGTAAGGCATGTGAAAAATCACGAACATAGTCACGAACAAAACCCCGCATGCATACACACAGAGAGAGACAGACAGACAGACAGTTTAAAAGGCCATAGATTAAATAGCCAAAGGCCTGGGGAGAAGAGGAATATTTTCGCCTGTCGTGTAACAAAGGTGCCAGGCAAGCCTCCCTGGCGAGAGCACCCCAGAAGCGGGGAGCCACCACAGAAAAGGCCCTGTAAAAAACAAGCACATTTACCAGTAGTTCCAGCACTGTTGACAATTGTAAATATTGCCTTGCCCCACCCCCTTAAAAATATTTGTCCTTAATCAATGTTCAAGCCAGTGTCACTTTTTTTTAAAAAAAAACACACACAATTTTAATTGGTTATAAAACTGCTCTGGTAATTGGGAGGAGATGGAATTGCGGCTTCATGGCCACTGGCCAATAAGCCCGGTGCACATGGGCTTCTGCTGCAATTTGGCACAACCAGTTTTCCCCTGAGCTCCACCCTAGAGAGGAACAGATGCGCTTAAGCATAGCAGAGTGCCTGTACCTCCAGAGAGCAGCAACGGCCATTTGAATCTGTGTTTATTTGCACATAGCCTTAAGGAACTGTTTTCATCCAGCGCAGGAAGCAACTCTTTTTTTTATGGGGCAAAGGAAAACCTTCCAATATTCCACAGCACAATTTATCCCACAAGTTGCTACCAGCTTCCATCTCCCAAACACACAAACAATGTCCTGTTTGGAAGGCGGAATGAACACTTGCCCAACACCGCTGAAAGCTGTCCAAAAATGGTGCAAGATGTAGCACTCGGATCACCACAAAACAATTCTTTCAAGTGGCATCAGGGTTCGTGTTAACCAACATTGGCTTGCCTTGGCCTTTTTGAAGAAATCCAGCACAATCCGTGTGGTGCAAGCTGAAATGTGTTGAGCGTTCTCTCCACCACAGCAGCCAGCCTCTGCCAACAGCTGCTTATCGGTGCCAGAAGCTAATTTCAGGGGAAGATGCAATCGTCCAAAGGAGAGAGCTGCCAACTGTTGATGACCAAAAGAGGCCTCCGCCTCGCCATAATTGCATTGCATGCAGGAACTGTTCCTTTGTTCAGTGCCATCAATGGAAGAAATGTGTCCCCACAGAGCTCTAAAAACGTTTCTCCGCAAACGGTTCCAGTCCACGACAGGCAAACCTTCCCTTCGCCTCAATTCAACTGAGCATAATGCTTTTGCCATCTTACTCCAATTCTTGTGGAGTACCTGTGAAATGTCACCTTCAAGTGGCCTTTGTCCCAGACTCCACAGGCTTTCATGGGATTCTAAAGCTAAAGGTTTGGGGGACTCTCTTGCCTGGACTGGAAAAGAAGAATCCCTTCAGTTCGGACATCAAGCCTGCTGTGCTTGTCACAACTGTATATGTCACATTTCCCAGTTCAGTTCTGCACCATGGAATGAAGGGCTATGTTGATTCACAGACAGAGCTGGAAAGGGGGACCAGACGCTTGTGCAATTTACCTTGAAGCAACGATACATTCCGCTCCTCAGTGAAGACCAACCCAAAGCCAACCAAGCAACTGTCAGCCAGGGAAGAAGACAGACAAACGTATGCACAGACTCGTCCTGAGGCTGCCAGTGCTTCAGCGTTTCTGAAAGAGGTGGCATGGGCTGGGGATCAGGGGCACTGGACCTCAGGCCAAGACAGTTTGACAAGTCTGACATATTGATAACCGGAGGAATTGCAGGCAATGAAGCGGGTTGATAATTACAGCACAGGAAACAGAAATCTCACTCAGAGTTTGGTTAGACAGCATACGTTTCCAGGCACAATTCAAAGTGTTGGTGCTGACCTTTAAAGCCCTAAACGGCCTCAGTCCAGTATACCTGAAGGAGCGTCTCCACCCCCATCTTTCAGCCCGGACACTGAGGTCCAGTTCCAAGGGCCTTCTGGCAGTTCCCTCCCTGCGAGAAGCTAAGTTACAGGGAACCAGGCAGAGGACCTTCTCGGTAGTGGCACCCGCCCTGTGGAACGCCCTCCCACCAGATGTCAAGGAAATAAACAACTATCTGACTTTTAGAAGACATCTAAAGGCAGCCCTGTTTAGGGAAGCTGTTAATATTTGATGAATTATTGTATTTTAATATTTTGCTGGAAGCCGCCCAGAATGGCTGAGGAGACCCAGCCAGATGGGTGGGGTATAAATTATTATTATTATTATTATTATTATTATTATTATTATTATTATTACTTGTGCCTAACATGTGACACAGTAAAAGAGGCATACTTTGCTGAATCAACTGCATCCTCAAGTAGCTGTACAGCAGAACCCTTCAGGGCAGTTCGGAGGCTGCTGTCACTGGACCCCTGGAAGGCCTGCTATGACATGTTTGCCCAGCACTTCGAGGATAAAGCCACTCGCCTTTGAAACACTCTTGATGCTATGGATAAGGCAGTTCCTAGAGAGGTGTCCAGTCTTAATCTTGCCCTGTCTGGAAGGACCAGTTTCACTTAATGTGGACTGATGGCACAGCAAGGTGCTTGCAAGTAATGAGCCCAACTAAACGTCCTCTCAATTCCTGGCCCTTATGGCCAATTAAATCTAGCCACCACAGTATGAGAAGCTGGATTCAATGTGTGGGGAAGGAGGGTGAAATGAAATATTCCTATTTATTTATTTATTTATTTATTTATTTATTGACTGATTGATTGATTGCCTTCTACAACACCATCTCAAGGCAATGCACAATTCAAAGAGCAAAGAACAAAAATAATTTCCTGTAATACCACCAGGTCAACCTATTGCTGATCTTAAGCTGGCCACTGTGGAACACTGGAACTTCAACAGAAACGTCTACTGCGAAGCTATCGAATTGCAACATAATAAAAACGGAAATTCTATTCATTTGTATCTGAAGAGAGAGAATAGTTTTCTGTATCACTACAGGTGCTAATATATTCAGCAATTTTAAGATGACTTTGTCATCAATTATTGCTGTTGCAAAGAGTTAATTTGCATACATTTAAAGCGTGGCGCTGTGGGTTAAACCACTGAGCCTAGGGCTTGCTGATCAGAAGGTCGGCGGTTCGAATCCCCGCGACGGGGTGAGCTCCTGTTGCTCGGTCCCTGCTCCTGCCCACCTAGCAGTTCGAAAACACGGCAAAGTGCAAGTAGATAAATAGGGACTGCTCCAGCGGGAAGGTAAACGGCGTTTCCCTGCGCTGCTCTGGTTTCGCCAGAAGTGGCTCAGTCATGCTGGCCACGTGACCCGGAAGCTGTACGCCGGCTCCCTCGGCCAGTAACGCGAGATGAGCGCCTCAACCCCAGAGTCGGACACAACTGGACCTAACGGTCAGGTGTCCCTTTACCTTTACCTAAACTCTAACTGAATTGCCACGGATTGCACCTTTATGCCCGGGTCAACTGAGGATCACACTCCATGCATCTAATAGTCTGCAAAAGATTGTGTCATAATAAAACTAGTCTTCTAAGGTGCTGCAAAGCTCTTCTTAGAGGGAAAAGCTATCTAGGCACTGGCAACAGCTGGTTCAGGTTATTGCAATGTGAACAACCAGCAGCTGCCTTTGACAGTAGCTGAAGATCTTCAACTGAAGAGTGGCTACCTAACAATTTGAATAAATGAATGAAGAGTCCAGTTCATGGTGTGGTTCTCCAACAGGAAGCACAAAGAGGCTGAATTCAAGGCTTCTTTGCCTTGATCACCTAAGCCAAGAAGGGAAACCATTCTGTTAACAAGAGATTTTTAGGGGGCTTGCTCACCCACTGATGAAAAAGCCACCGGAAGAAACAAGCAAACAATACAATGGCAAAACCGAAGTGTTACTGGGAAACCACTTCGGCCGGACAGGCATTGCCTTTGTGGATGCATTCCCTCCCCGCCAGTCGGGCACCAAAAGACAAATGAAAGCTATTAGTACTTTCCATGAGCCCAACACAGAGCGACTTTTCCAGAAACATGGTTGCATTCGTGGCCAAACATTAAATATTTCCATAAACAATCAAGCTTCTAACTGTTTGCATCAGGTAAACCCGGGTCATTTTAATAAGACCAATTTAAATTCCAAGAGACAAAAGGCACTTCCTGGATCTTTAATACCTGCAACAGTTTATGGGCTTTCACAGGCTTGAAAGGATCGCCATGGTCTGTCTTTGATAGAGAAAGCCATTCTGGTGGGCTGGTCCATCAAAAGAGACTATGGAGAACACCTGGGTTATTAATGCACAATGGAAGAATCTATGGGTTGGATTCAACTAAGTACTACTCAGAGTAGATCCATGGAAATTAAGGAGCCTACGTTAGTCATGTCCATTAATCTGAATGAATTAATTATGAGTAGGACCAGCATTTGGGACACGGGTGGCGCTGTGGGTTAAACCACTGAGCCTCTTGGGCTTGCTGATCAGAAGGCAAGCGGTTCAAATCCCACAACGGGGTGAGCTCCCATTGCTGGGTCCCTGCTCCTGCCCACCTAGCAGTTCGAAAGCACGTCAAAGTGCAAGTAGATAAATAGGTACCGCTCCGGCGGGAAGGTAAACGGCGTTTCTATGCGCTGCTCTGGTTTCGCCAGAAGCGACTCAGTCATGCTGGCCACATGACCCGGAAGCTGTATGCCGGCTTCCTTGGCCAGTAAAGCGAGATGAGCGCCGCAACCCCAGAGTCGTCTGCGACTAGACTTAACTGTCGGGGTCCTTTACCTTTTTTTAGGACCAGCATTGACCATCACCCTGTGAGGGAAAGGGATGCTCCTTTCTTTGTTCAGTCATGTGTGGGGTTGGGCAAGGTGCCCCACCTGACATCATGCATGATCAAAGCAACGAAAGCAAAATAAAATAAAAAAAATATTCCTTCCAGTAGCACCTTCCAGAGCTAACGCATCGGCGGCAGCCTGAGAAAGGGCCTTTCCTATTACTATTCACCAGTGAGACTAAAATCTAAGACCACCCCAAAGGAAATTCATACCATGCAAAACCTTACAGGAACCAGTCCAAGACGACTTCCGGGGGGAACGAGTACCAGTGGTTCCTAGCCATCGTGGTCATGATTCTCCCTCCATGGTTGGAGGCAGCATGCCTCAGAGGGCCAACTGATGGGAAGGGAGGGAATAGGTGAGGAGCTCCTGTATTCTCATGCAGAATAAGGCCACCACCTCAAGAGGTTCAGGGCCACTGCTAAGGAAGTGGGATCCTGCCTTTTGTCCCCCAAAAGACTTGCCCAGTTTAACTCTTCTTATGCAAATGGCTAAGTGGTCTGAACTGGTGGGTGTCTCTTTTTCTAACTGAAGTTCAGAACCATTAAGAAGGTGGAACCATCCCCTTAGTAAACGTTTGACTGTAATAAATGAAGCCCCTTCACGGATCACTGCCTTGTCGTGGCGAAGGCGCTTGAATAACTCCAAGAAGCTATGAGCTATGCCGTGCAGGGCCACCCAAGATGGACAGGTCATGGCCAAGAGTTTAGACTAAATGTGATCCACCTGGAGAAGAAACTGGCAAACCACTCCAGTATTTTGCCAAGAAAACTCCATGGACATAAAAAAGGAGATGCTCTGAGAAGAAAGTTACAGGCAGGTAGCTGTGTTGGTCTGAAGAAGTGTGCATGCACACAAAAGCTCATACCAAGAACAAACTTAGTTGGTCTCTAAGGTGATACTGGAAGGAATTTTTTTTATTTTTTATTTTGACTTTGAGAAGAAAGTGAGAGTTTCTGTCAGGGAACTGTCCCCGGTTCAGAGCAAGGTGGTAGAAGGTTCTCGGGAGGCTACAGGGAGCCCCGGCCCCACCTGACCACCAGCACCTCCTCCAGTGGAGGAAGCAGCGAGGTCTCTAGTGGGGAAGGGCAGGAAACCTGGGGCCATGAGCATAGGGGCTCTGGGGATGCTGTAGAGACCCCGCACTCTCCTCGCCCGGGAGGCACGCCACTTCCGTCGCCTGAACCACGCAGAGGGGTGAAACGCAAGGCGGGGAGGCGGAGACTGAGGGTGCTGAAATTCTTATGTTGGGGTCACAACCAGAAGGGGCCACTCCCAGATTCTGCGAGTGATTGATACAGACATGAAATTGTAGCTCTGCACTGTACATAGCATGCAGAATAAACCTGCTAAAAGACAGGCTGGACTCTTGCCTCGTTACTCGTGAGCAACCACCACACGGACCTTACAGTTTCCAAGGCATGCTCTGGTTCATGGGGTCACGGAGAGTCGAACATGACTAAGACGACTAAGCAAAAATAAAGGGAGAGCCTGTTATTTATTCCCTGTCTCAGAATATTTGCATCAGAAATGTAGCTTCTTTGGCCATTGGCTCACACCACACTCCATCTAAGGAAGACGGATGTATTATATTGGCCTCTAACGCCTACGGCAGTGTGAGACGCTCCCACAGTCCCCCGTCCAACCAGTGACATGGGGCAGTCAAAAGCAACGGAAGGAACAGAAAAGTAGCCTCTCCTAACCAAGAGCTCCACAGTGGCATCCATGGCCACCTGCAAGTCACAGGTGCTTCAAACCTTGAAGGCAGACCCCTCCTCGTGACATGGCACCCGCCTAGTGCTCATGGCTCAGCTCACCTGCTTCATTGCTGTCTCGCCAATTTTGTCCGAGTGCTTGCGGATGCTCTCCAGGAAATCTTTGAGGTCGGACATGGAAACTTCCTTGATCTCCTCATGCAGTTTGGGAATGTTGTCCACCATGACCTTGCAAAAGCGATAATGGCTCACTTGAGGCAAGTGCAGGTGCTCCAGGTGCTCCAGAGTCTTCAGGGCAGGATAGTGTCTGGAAGAGAAGAGCAACGCTCATCAGAAGCAGGAAGGGTCACTCAGTTCAGCAGCTTCCCAGAAGGTGATGGTCAACTGGCAAAGCTTTGGCCTTCTAAAACGAGAAAGAGCCGGGTCCCATTCAGCTTCTACAAGCCTACTCACCCCACCCCTGTGTCTACCAGCCTACAAGTGGGAAGACAAACTGTGCAAGTGCCCATGGCTCCTTCTTGGGAAAGGGCTCCGGTTAGCATATGGCCCACTTTGCCAGTGAAGGAGGGCTTGTCACCCACCACCAGGCAAAGCAGCAGCCTTGCTATCAGAACTAGGTTACAGAGGCAGAGGAGGAGCCGAGAGAGAAGTGAAAGTTGCAAGTTGGAGAGAAGGAGCAAAGGCACTGGCATCCTGGACCAGAAAGAGAGGGGGGGCTTCTGGACATAGAAAGGGGGAAGGATTCAAGGAGACACAAAACGTGGACCTAGCAGCAGGCGGGACAATGATTCTAGTCAACACATTTTGAGGGAAAGTGAAGCATATCATGATTGGGCAAAGAATAACTGCAAGCAGGGGACACAATCCAGGAGGACTCTCTTGCACAAATTTCCCTTATAACATGAGCACCGCCCAAGCCCATTTACGATCCATTCTTTTTTGAAGAGAATTCCTCCGAAAGCAACAGTTTCTCAGTTCTCCTGCTGGGCCAAGGCATGCAACAGTTCCTTGCTTGCGAGTCCTGACAATCGGTGCACACAGGTGCATGCAGGTGGGTGGACTAGGAGACTTTGGAGAGCCGGAAAGCAGCCTGCATTTATTTCAGAGGCAAGAAAAGAGATTCTGCTTCTTACCCAACTTTTCAAACCCAGGGGTGAAATCAGTGGAGTTTCTGGGGGTCCTGAGAAAAGGTTTCAGCAGGAATGTAGCACATGCCAAAGATGTTTGGTCAGGACACTCTGGCGTTGACACCCCCTACCACTAAAAATGTGTCTAGTCAGAAAGTGTGCATGCCAGTTGAAAAATGCACACACAGAACTACTCAGATGTCCTTGTCTCCAAACAATGTTTGCATAATGTGCAACTGGAGGAAAGGGAAGTTGTTTTAACTGAAAATTGTAGAGGCCATCAAGAGCAAAAGTCAGTGTGCTGTTTACTCCAGGAATCCAGGCTCTGTTTGTGTTGCCATGAGGTTTAGGTAAAGCTATTTCCAATAAAATGCAGCTCCTCTGGAGAGAAAGCAAAGGTTACACGAGTAGCCAGACAGAACAGACGCAGGCCAGGCTTGCTTCATTTCAAGACACTGTTGTTTGAAGGATGACCAAAGGGACCTGTGGAGTTTGGCTACACTCGCCATCCAGGCCCCCCGATAGCCTGCCAGAGCAGCAAATGTTCTTCCCATTGACAGACATCTCAAGCCAGTGAGGTCATGTGGACCCAAACATGCCCCTGTCACCCGCCCGCCCGCCACCCCTCCGAGTGCAGCTCCCAAGCCAGGCCTCCCAACTGTGCCCTGCTCAGCCTCTCCACAGCCATGGCGCCTCGCCTCCTCCGCTCATGAGAGGAGCCTGGAGGCCAACTCGACATGGTGCCATCTTTCACCCCAAGGGACTTCCGGGACACCGTCCAGAGATGGATTAACGGCAGCAAAAAAGCCTGGAAGACTAACAAAGGCTAAAGACGTTCCGTTTATGCTGCATCAGACCAAAATGGAAGAGAGGGGTGAGGCCTGCTGACACAAACCAGCTGCAAAGACAGGAGGAACAGGCAGGAGAGTCCAAGGCATCCTTCAACTGTTAGAGAGACAGATCTTCTAACTAATTACCTGGCCCCCATCTGGCTGAGCACAGGAGAAAATAGGCTCCAGTCCCACTAACAGCCAAGCAAGTCAGACAGTAGTCAAATATTCTCCAGCCAAAGCGGCCTTTCTGGAAAACTAGTTTTTTTTTGTGGGGGGTGGTATTTCCCCTTGCAGCTTGCTTCGCAGGTGCGAAGAAAATGAAGCTGGCACATCGACAGGGGAACCGATTAAGATATAAATTATCACACGCGCTCTGCCTCAGTAGAAGGAAGGCAAAGTAAGACGATTAAAAAGAGACTTAAAATGGGGAAGATGAACGGCAGTATTATTAGAAGAAACCCTCAAATCCATCTCTACTTGAACATATAGACAAGAGGAGGAGGAAGAGGATGATGATGATGATGATGAAGATAATTTATTACTTATACTCCGCCTGCAGCCACTCTGGCAGGCTTCCAATATAATATAAAACAACAACAAAAACACCAGACATGAAACGCTGCCGGTGCAATGATTTTATGCAAGACACTTGCATCATTTAGAACGTGATTTGTGAGGACCATTGTCAAAATAGGTTTGGAGTGGGGGCGTTACCCCTTCTGCATTGTAGTGGCTGAAGGAGGGGGAAAGACAGATCATGGAAATATGAAACTTGAGTCAGGAGCTCAACTCCAGAAATCTCTGCATTGCACAGGAATATGTGAGAAGCAGCATGGCAAGAAAACCTCAGGAGGTGCTGGATGCCCTCTAGGAACACGAGGCCACAAAGAAGGGCTCTTGCTAGTGAGACACAGGAGCGGGGCATGTCTGGAAAAGGCAAATGCTTTTCTCCGCAGCCTGACCCCTAGCCTAGTGAAGTCCTCCCAGGCCCTTCTTAACCTGGTCATCAAGCAGCCCCGACGGGACAAGACCAGTCCTGCTCAAAAACACCATCACCACTGGCAGAAACACTGGCAAGCCTTACTCAAGATTAGGGGAGCTCCCCACCTGACTAAGTGTGGCAAAACACTTAGAGCCAAGTGGTGCACACAAACCTGGATGCACTCCCAGCACTCTAAATTCTTCTCCTTTGTTCTAGGTAAGCCCCCTCCCCTCTAGGTAGCCTCGTCTTTAAACTGTCTTCCATTCAACTCCACCCCCACCTCGGACTCAGTTTTCTTGACGTCTCTCCTGGGATTGCTCCAAGTCTCATCAGTTTAGGGTGGTGAAAAAGAACCAGATGAAAGATTTTTTTAAAAAAAGATCCAAGTGCAAGATGCTCTGTCTTTGTTGCTTGCAGCAGGAGAAGCAGTGGTATACAGTCGTACCTGGGAAGTCAAACGGAATCCGTTCCAGAAGTCCATTTGACTTCCAAAGTGTTTGAAAACCCAAGGAAGTTCCCGCAGCCAATCGGAAGCCACGGAAGCCCCGTCAGACGTTCGGCTTCCAAAGAACGGTCGAAAACCGGAACAGCCACTTCCGGGTTTTGATCGTTCAGGAGCCAAAACGTTTGAGAACTAGGCTGTTCGAAAACCAAGGTACGATGCATATGCATCATGGCAGCAAGGGACCCAGTCTGCTTTTGGCTGAGCAGCACCAAGGGGCTTCCCAGAGGCAGGCTTTCTGTGGGAAGAAGCCAGGCGGCAGCAAGTTCCGCAGAGTGAGAGGCAAAGATTGAGCCGTGGAGCACGATCCCCTGGGAAATGCCCCACTGAAGCAAGGGGGAAGTGGGCACCCCAATGGGGCTTGCTCTGGGTTGCAGGAAGGGAGCAGCATTCAGGTTTCCGGCCTCAGAGACCAAAGTGCCATTTGCGCTTCCGTTCTTGGGGTGTCTGCCCGTTTGTTTCAGTGAAGCTAAGACTTCCAGACATACGCTGTCACATTGGTCAGGCCGGCCACCGTTATGAGCTTACCTTTTAGATTTCATTTGCTCTCTTAATTTGCTATCCATTTCCAGAACTAGAGCAGGGGAGACATAAGGATACAGAAGTCAGTAAGAGAAGAAATGGGGTTACTGGTGCCCTATCTAGAGCCATGCAGACGTTCTTTGCTTCCATGTCAAGTCTCTCACCAGGAAGGCACTGCGTGAGCTTATCCACTGTGGCGGAAATATTGCGCTGCTGCAGCCGGCACTGTTTCAGCTCTTCCATCGCTCCCACCAGCTGCAAAAGAAACCTCCGTTTAACCACTAGCACTGCATTCCAAGTCAACTTCGCCCTGCTGACAGCAAAGCTTGCTGCATACCAAAGGCTCAAAGGCCACAGGACCATTTTCTGTTCCATCCAACCATCCATTCAGGATCAAGGAATGATGAGGGAAATGGATCAGTGTATTTCTGGCCTATGTGGACTGTAGCTGTTGCTAGCAAGCATGGCCTACATGAGAAGTCGTTTCATACATACAAGGCAGCAAAGGACGAAAGGCAGAGGGAGCAGGAAATCCACTTAAGGCAGGTGCTGCAGGTGGCAGAGGGAAGGTCACCAGCAAGGAACACGTCAGAGGGGGAGAGGGGGGCTGGGCCATGGAGCTTCTCACTCTGGGCTAACTAACTCTTCCCTGTAAGGCGTCCCATAGAGGAGCTCTCTTGCACTCACATTTCCCACGCTCCACAGTCTGAAATCTGGATGTTGGGCATTCTTGTACAGATCTCACCAAGGAGGCACAGAAAATGCACGCAAGGGAATGTGCATCTTCCAGGTGGGAGAAATGGCAGGCAGGCAAGGAAATCACAGCACACACCTCAGAGTCACACTGTTTCCCTGGCACACAAGCCCAACATTTCTGGCACCAATACAATGGCCAGAGCCCACACCTGGTACTTTCCCCCCCCCCCCAACACTAGAACCCTGGGCTTACTTTTTTGCTTTCCATTTGCAGTTTTCTGTTTGTGTCCGTGACTTGGTTCTGCAATGAGAAAACCACATCGTTGTTTCAATTAGCACCTAGTTGAAAATCTTGGGCGTCTGGCTGGAAAAGGAGACGGCATGAACTGGAAGATGCTCCTTGGTTTAACGAGGCCACACGAAATCCTGTTGTGCAAACTGATCCCAGATACCAGGAAAAGTGAGTGCGGTTATGAAATGTCACCAAGGATTGGGAGATGTTTTAACAAAAGCCAAAGCACTGTGACACTTTATTCATGACCGACAACACACCTCTTTGCTGGGCACCAGGGTCACAGAAGAAGGCCTTGGGTGCTCTTCAGCCTCCCCATGCCTCAGAGAGCACACACAAGGCAACCTAGAGGGCAAAAGCAACACAAATGCATCCTACCAAGGCATGCACAGGCCAGCTGAAATCCGTAGGTTTAGTGTGGGAAACGGATGGAAGAGGGCCAATGAAATAGGCCTCTGAAGCAGCCCTAGTGAGCCCAGAAGTGGGGCTCCAACTGGCAGCCACCAGCCCAGACCCAGCGCTGCAACAGACCACAGGCCACAGGGGCGAGCTTCTAGCATGGCAATCCCAACAGAGGAGGCAATTCATCAGCACACAAAGGAGGAACGAACACTGGTGCTTCCCACCATCTGAAGAGGGAAAGGGAGGACTGAGTTTCTCCGACTACACACAGGAGCTGCTCAGCCTGCTACAATATTGAACAATGGTGCTGGTAGCCAAAGGGAAAATGTGGAAGGAAATAACTTTTTGTCTCAGAAGTATGCATGGCCGCAAGGGGAGAGGCTTCAACAGTCAAGTGACGTACATCAGCCTTGAAGCCAGGCATCTCATGGTTAGACTGAATGGGAAGATGCAAGTTGGTCCCCTGGACAGCTGCCACCAAACTCTTGCAAGCCTCTCTAAGGAACCTACTCTTTCCTTGGACAGGGCATGAATTCACAGATCTCACCGGCATAGAATTTGTACCAAGCAACATTTTAAGCAGGCTGAGATAGTGAAGCTTCAAAGCCCACCCACTCACTGGCTCTCCCAGGATCAAGGAGCTTTGATGCTCTACTGTATCTGGGCCTGGGAGACACAATTTGCAACTCAACCAAAACACCCACTCAAGCTTTCAGCTCCAGGGTATGCTACCCTGAGCCAAACAACTGCACCTCTTTGTTCTTGTGGCATAAACTTCAAAACACTTTGTGCACCAAACGCACCAGAGATCAGTGTTATTTGCAGAACGAAATTCTACTTTACTCTCCCACTTTAAGGAAGCTACAGCTATTACTCAAGAGTAAATAGCAAGCAGTAATCCTGCATACCAGCATCCAACCCAGGACTGTGGCACATTCTCTGCTGTTCCAACATAGGTCTGCAGTGAGCCGGCAGTTGGACTTGCGGTTCTCCTTCAGACCAGCACACCGAGGTTGCTGCCTCCTCCAAGGAGCTCA
This sequence comes from Lacerta agilis, assembly GCF_009819535.1. Lineage (NCBI taxonomy): Eukaryota > Metazoa > Chordata > Lepidosauria > Squamata > Lacertidae > Lacerta > Lacerta agilis. Next base: position 73,720,380 of record NC_046320.1, read on the forward strand.
TTGCCCCTTCACAGAAACCCTAAGCACTGCCCACAGTGATTTATCCCATTCCTTACCTTGAGCTTCTGGGCTTCTGCCCTGACTTTCAAGAATTCAGTGATGGCATCCACAAAGCCCTGGTAATGGAAGTTGCACATCTTTTCGATTTCACGGTCGTGATTGCGGATGCGGGCGTCGAGTTTCTCCATGAAGCGCCCATGCTCCTCGCCATCGTAGACAGACCTGGATGGAACGCAAGGGGATTGGGCAGAAAGACACCTTCAGAATCCACTCTCAGTCACTGAACTTCACTAAAGGAATCTGAAGGAGAGCTGAGGGTGGGGAGGAATGGGAGGGAGGATGCACTGCAACACCTGGCGATTTTACTGCAAGAGGAAGAGTATGATTCCCACCACAACAAGATCTGCTGCTCGTGTTTTTCCCCCACATCACTTCCCTCGTCACAGAAGTGCAAGGAATTACTCAAGAGATAGGAGCAAAGTGACCTCAGATATTTAGAAGAAAATATGAATTAGTTAAACCATGTCTGCAGCAATTTATTTGGTCTTTAAAAGATTTATATCCTGGCTTTTCATCTAACGGTGCTCAAGGTGGATGACAGCAGAGTGAGAGAGATAGTACTAAGGTCATCACATGGCGATTCACAAATAATCTTTCCATCTGCTATGAGCAACAACCATTCAGAAAAGAGAAGCTGCCAGAGGACCGTTTAGGAAGCGGGAGTCAACACTGCGTCTGCATGGCTGACTTTGCCACCTGCTTGCTCAGCCGCAGAATGCTGAATGGGAGGGCATGGAAGGGAGGGGTGGGAAGCCAAAGGATAAGAGGAGAACAGTCCGAGGATCTAGAACACAGCACCCAGAGCCAGCAATGGGATGAGAGAAGAAGCTGGTAGGTGGACAAGAACATCCTTGGTGCAAAGCTGGACTGCGAGGTCTCAGCATCCAGAAGAAAGCACAATGAAAAGCAGATGCAGAACAAGCAAGAAGCCACTCAAGCAACAGGGGTTCTGCTCCTTCTCCTTCCCCCGTAACTCCACACGCACCCCCAAATCCTAGGGGACTCTTTGGAGCAGATGGGGGGCATGCAGAGGACTGGAGGGTGGAGAAAAGAAACTGGAAATCCCATTGCACAACTGCCCTGAGACCTCCAAGTATAGGGCAGTATATAAATTCAATAAATAAAAAAACAAACAAACAAACAAACAACAACAACAACAGGGCAGAAACCTCTGGGTGCCCAGCAGTGCGTTCAAGCCCTGGTGTGAGGAAACAGAAGAAATGTGCTCTCTTCTAGAATTCTGATTTATTATCTTATACTCCCAACATTTCGGTTTAGGATTGACTAAAGACAGCGCTTGAGCTTTCTCTGCAGTTTGGAATGCAGCTGCTCCTCTGCCTCCCCTCACAACCAGTGCAAATCCCATGCGCACTTACCTGGGAGCAATGACGGGCGCAAATGCCGAATAAACACCTATCTATCTATCTATCTTACCTGGGAGCAAGTCCCACTGAACTTAATAGCATTACCCTCTGAGAAGACATGTATTGGGAGTGCCCTGACAGAGACCCCTCTTCATTACAATGCACCCTAAACAAGGCGGTTACAGTGGTACCTTGGTTTACGAACTTAATCCGTTCCAGAAGTCCATTCTTAAACCAAGGTGTGCTTTCCCATAGCAGCGGGGGAGTCAATTTACAAATGGAACACACTCAACAGGAAGCAGGACATGTTCTGCTTCCAAGGCAAAGTTCAGAAACCAAAATAAAAAATTCCTTCCAGTGGCACCTTAGAGACCAACAAAGTTTGTTCTTGGTATGAGCTTTTGTGTGCATGCACACTTCTTCAGATACACTGAAACAGAAATCACCAGACCATACAGTGAGAGAGTGAGAAGGGGTATTACTCAGAAGGGTGGTGGGAATGGGTGTGGAAAACTTGTTGACGACTCTTAACGATTGCAATTAGTCTTAAAGGAAAAAGCGAGGGGTAAGATGGCTAAAAATAGCTTTATCATGTATAATGAAATAAGAATCCAATGTCTCTATTCAGACCAGGTCTCTCCATGGTTTTAAGTTTGGTAATAAGTTGCAATTCAGCAACTTCTCTTTCCAGTCTATTTCTGAAATTCTTTTGTAATAAGACAGCTACTTTGAGATCTTGTACAGAATGTCCTGGGAGACTGATATGTTCTCCTACTGGTTTCTCTGTCTTGTGGTTCCCAATGTCAGATTTATGTTAACACCTACTTCCAGGTTTGCAGCGTTCTTCATCCAAGTTGTTCATAAACTAAGCTGTTCTTAAACCAAGGTACCACTGTACTGGGGACTTGTCCCATTATCCCTCTATCTTACATCTCCCAGTACTAAATACAACGCTGAACGGCATGGTGCAAAGCCAGAAACCACTAGCAGATCCCCAAGCAGCTTCCTGACTAAAGGTGTAAGATTTAACAGAAATACAGTGGTAGCTCTGGTTACAAACTTAATTCGTTCCGGAGGTCCGTTCTGAAGCTGAAGCTGTTCTTATCCTGAGGCACACTTTCGCTAATGGGGCCTGCCTCTGGCATGCAATTTCCGTTCGCATCCTGGGACAACATTTGCAACCAGGAGCAGCTACTTCCGGGTTAGCGGAGCTTCTAACCTGAAGCGTTCGTAAGCAGAGGTACCACAGAAGTACCACAGCAGTCACGAAATTAGAAGACGCCTGCTTCTTGGGAGAAAAGCAATGACAAACCTAGACAGCATCTTAAAAAGCAGAGACATCACCTTGCCAACAAAGGTCCGTATAGTTCAAGCTATGGTTTTGCCAGTAGTAATGTACGGAAGTGAGAGCTGGAGCATAAAGAAGGCTGATCGCCGAAGAATTGATGCTTTTGAATTATGGTGCTGGAGGAGACTCTTGAGAGTCCCATGGACTGCAAGAAGATCAAACCTATCCATTCTCAAGGAAATCAGCCCTGAGTGCTCACTAGAAGGACAGATCCTGAAGTTGAGGCTCCAGTACTTTGGCCACCTCATGAGAAGAGAAGACTCCCTGGAAAAGACCCTGATGTTGGGAAAGATGGAGGGCACAAGGAGAAGGGGACGGACGACAGAGGAAGAGATGGTTGGACAGTGTTCTCGAAGCTACTAACATGAGTTTGGCCAAACTGCGGGAGGCAGTGAAGGATAGGCGTGCCTGGCGTGCTCTGGTCCATGGGGTCACGAAGAGTCAGACACGACTGAACGACTGAACAACAACAATAGCTTGTTTTACCATCATCTACCATAAAACATTTCTGCTGCAAGGACATGAACAATTCTTGTGGCACCTTTAAGATTCATTGTGGAACAAGCTTTCCTGGGTTATCACGCGCCAGAGTCTATGCCTTCGCTCCAGTGGATGGCAGCTTATGCCTGAATAAAATTTGTTAGTCTGTAAGGTGCTGTGAGTCTCTTTGTTGCTTTTGCTAATATTCTTAGGTTTCGCCGGTTAGGAAAATATGGGATGGAAAGCAGGGTGGGGATAAAACAAGAAGATGAAAACGGAAACCGTCAACATTGTAGTAAAATTTTATCATCTGGTCTTAGAAACAGTATGTAGACCTCAGCATTTTCATGTACAAAGGGAGGAAACTTGTTTTTTATACAGGGGGGAAACAAAAAACAAGCACTCTTGTAATTAATGAAAGGTGATAAATCTGGATATTAGTATGTCTTCATTAAACACAGGCTGCAGCCTGGTGCATTACAACTCTCATCTGAAACTAGCAATGTGCCTTTTTTTAAGAAAGGAGAGCCTGCCACCTAGCGACTGCTTGCGTTAGTCCTAATACACAACTCTCTTCATCGCAAGCTTGCACTGGGGTGAGATGGGCTAAGGGAGAGGAAGCCTACGAAGAGAGGGCATATCCTTCACATTTGTGAAAAGCTGTTCCCCCCGAGCAACCTGCTCACGGCATGCTGGGGTCCCAACCGCAGGTCAGAGGCCGGGGCCGCACAAAGCTTCTGGTCCCTTTGATTAACAGATTAAACTCAGCTCTGCTGACCTGTGAGCTGACAAGTCACCCAAAGCAGCAGCAGCACATCGTTACAGGGAATCACTCACATGCAACCCACTGCTGTTCCCTTTCAGGAGTAGCCCAAGGAGCGAGCCAGGATATGGCAGCATGAGCCACAAACGCAGGAGCCCTGGGCAGGATCAGACCAATTCCCCCTGCCCCCGGGTGGTTGCATGGACGACACACAATTCTCTTCTAGAGTCTACTTAAAGCCCCTTGGAAGACATGTAGAATGCCAATGGGCTTTTCGGTCACCAGAAAGTGTGATGATGAGCATGCGCTGCACCCACTCTGCCTAAGCCGGAGGGTCCGCTGACAGGTGCAGGTCCAAATGTGACCCCTCTGCTTGTTAGCCGCTTTGCTGCCCCTAAATGAGGAGCTCCCAACTGAAATCCATTTAGGCAGGAGGAGCCGGCAGCAGGGAAAACAGAGGACCCCAGGAATTCACATGCCGGGACAGCCTGATCACTTTCTGGGGCACGGAAACGTCTCGCTTTTTGGTTTCAATTAATAAATGGAACGAAAGCCTGGACTTCAATTTAAAAAGGCAAAATATGCCATGGTGGTTTTTAACCTTCAGACATTTTCTTCTCATTAAGCGACATAAAAGCATTAGCATTTTGTTTATTAGAAGAAGTTAAAAATAAAGTGGAACAAAAAGCGAGCTGCTTGCTTAATGCACAAGTATGCAAACAGTCACAGCGTGGGCTGGGAGAGGTCAGCAAGAGTTTGGATGCCCCCTCAGCACCAAGAGCGGGAAGGAAAACGCTCCGTTCTTCATAGAGCAGAGAGCGCTGGCAATCACAGATGAAACAGGCCACACTATTGATCCACAGAGCTCCATCCATGAGCACACGGGAGATGGGGGAGGCAGTTCCCAGCCAAGAGGGCAACAAATGCAGAGTCTAGAGGGAGCTGGAAACCTTCAGACAGCTGCAGATGGTGGAGCTGGAGGATCGCTGGAGGAGACATATCAGAAGTAAGGAGCAGAGTAGCTATGGAAGGCTTTAGAAGTACGGAAGAGGTGTTTCTGCTGGGTCCTGAGGTGTACAGAAAACCAACACGGCAATTGAAAGAAGGGCACAGCAAGCCACCCCCAGGAGAGTTGGGGGGGCTGTTATTACGGCCATTGCTAAGCCAGTTGGCCGCACTGAAATATTCTAAGGCGCAAGGATAGAAAAGAGCCTTCTACGCAGCACAGCTCAGTGATAAGAGTGAAGGGTTCAGAGACCCTGGCTTCAGGGAACAGGATGAGGAGGTTGTGGCCTTGTTGGGGCTTCATGGGGCAAAGCCAGGAAGCGGGCAGTTGGTGGAGGACAGCGAGGAATGGACAAGACTGCCTGCCAATAGCATCATCTTCTGGTTTTAACTGACCACTGTGACCCCGGGCCCCTGCTTTTGCTAACCTCAAAGGGGGAAAGAATATATACACTCTTGGCACTCACTTTCTGGGGTCATCCGGCTGCGTGCAACTTAAACCAGTTCTTTACCCGCAGCCACAACTGTACTGTTCTCAACTAGTGACAGACAATCTGAATTGCATGTGCTTTGGGACTTTGCTGCCAGTCTTTCTTATGGGATTTTCTTAGCGTATTCTTAGAAAAAAGGGCTCCCATCACTCGCTTGACATCTCTCACCTTCACCTTACTACTGGCCATTATCAAAACCAATAGCCCAACTGGTTATTATGGGAACCCACAATCCACCAGGGGCTCAGGAGGGCCAAGAAGGCCAGATCTCAACATTCATGCATGGGATACAAACCAGTTTTGGCTGCAGCAAACACATTCTGCCTGCAGAAATGGACAAGCTAGCAAGCAGACACAAGCAAAGAGCAATTGGAACGAGCCTGTGGTGGAAACTCAGATATATAAGCTAGGTGCCAAATGGCTCTTTAAAGCAGGGTACAGACACCAAAACGGAATGTCTAGTTGCCATTTGGGAGCCAGACAGTTCAAAGGTCCAGTTACAGGTAGGTAGCTGTGTTGGTCTGCCATAGTCAAAACAAAATAAAAATAAAAAAAATCCTTCCAGTAGCACCTTAGAGACCAACTAAGTTTGTTCTTCTTCTGTTTCAGTTTATCTGAAGAAGTGTGCATGGACACAAAAGCTCATACCAAGAACAAAGTTAGTTGGTCTCTAAGGTGCTACTGGAAGGAATTTATTTAGTTCAAAGGTCATATTTTTCAATATGACTTTTTGGTTCCTAACGGATAGAATTCTACAGGATGTGTTGCTAATATGTGAAAACAGCAAGATCCAATTATCCCCAGGCATATATGCACCTCCAGATGGTAGAGATGTCTGGCGCCCAAGTATCTTCACCTGGTTGCACGTGGCCAACAGCCAGGTGCAAAATGCGCCTGGCCAATTTCGAACACCACCAATGAGCCACTTTCAGAGCATGTGCGTGAATAATAGCATTGTTTAGGTCAACATAATATGCAAACTTCATCTAAACAGTCAAGGAAAATCCACAGGATGTGTGGGCTTCAGTCAGTGCACCCCAAGATGACCATCTCCACTGCTAACGTTTTCCGTTCCATATATGCCCAGAGTCTTTGAGCCTGGACCCCTGGCTGACCAGGGAAAAGAAACTGTGAAGCCTCTGCTAAAGGCCAAGCCAATTAGAAGGAATCAACTCAGCCACCCTGGAGCTGCCGAGATCCAGACACAGCTCCATCAGAAAGGAAATAAAGAACAATGACTCCAATTTAAGCTACAGGAGAGCATTTTTGGTTTCAGCGTTCTTATTAGGGAACATGCCTTTTGTCATCTGGGGCTACGAGAGAAAGATGGGGGTTTTTTGCAGGGGGGGGAGCTCGCATATGGCCTCAGCGAATGCCAGGAAATGCAAGGAGCAACCCAGAAGGCAGGCGAGCCAGCCCTGCTCCAGCCAGCACAGATCCCCCCAACTGAGAAATATGGAGAGGGAACTGGCCACAAGCGACACTTTTTGCTTCCCTCCTTGTCGAAGACACAATGGAAACAATTCCCCCCAGAACAAAAGCGGTGCGTCAGCAAGCGAGCCCGCCTCTCCCAGGCCCTTTCAAGTTGGAAGGACAGTTGATTCGCACCATGTGTAGGGTTGATGGGAACAAGCCCTACACCCAGGCGAGATAGATTTTAGCCCCTCCAAGCTGGTTGATATTAAGGGAGGGAGTGAATCATCTTTATGATGCGCTGTAAACAAAACACACTGGCCGTCACAACGGGAGGCATCCAGCAGTGCGCCGCAGCGGGGCTCTGAGCCGCTTGAAAGTGTTCGTGCCGTGTGGGCCATCGCTGGGAAAAGTGTTGGGCTCTAATGAGAGGCAGGCTCAGATGGAGGTGGCTGGGGTACCCTTCCCTCATTTCCGCTTTCCCTTGCACGGTGTTCCAGCACGGCCAGGCCTTCGGGAGGAACAGCGCAGGTGGCCAAACAACCACTGCCCACAACACAGGCTCCCCATACCCGTGGGGCAGCCAGCATGGAAAAAGCGTGAGCTGGAAGCAGCCAGAACCGTGTTGGATCTGGCCCACCCACCTACCCATTTAGGTGAAGGGATCCGCATTTAATCCCCTCTCTGTCTCTCTCTCTCTCACATATACACACCAACCTATGTAATCCAAACCAGGAGGCATCACAAGCGGAGGAGAAGCAATTCAAGTTCCACTACCCTAAGGTGCCTGCGGAACAAATCTTTCCATATGACTCAAGGAAGCCATGCAAAGAACGTCTTGCCAGAGCCGAAAGCAGGACCCATCAGCAAAGCCTTCCCAAAAGCAATTTGGGGCGGGTGCAATTTCCACATGCCAATCTAATCCCGGGGGGGGGGGGGAGTGGGCCGGGGGACCAAATCATCAGGTGAAGAAAATTCCCTTCTGACCCATCCTCATGTGCTTGAACTGGAGCACCGGAGGAAGAGACGGTTTGCCACAGGTCAGAGTGGGAAGCAGTGGGGAAGAGGGGTGAGCGAGGTTGGGAGGCATGCTTGAACTTCCCACCTCCTGCTACTAAGAAGGGTGGAGCCCTTCATTCATCAGCCCTCCAGGTGTCAACTCACACAAAACAAAGCGGTTTTTATGCTACTGTCACTGACAACCGAAAGTCTACAGCACCCGTTGCATTTTCCAGCAATCACCACCCACATCTCATCAGCCCAAGTTTTCTAAGAGCTAAAGGGCTGAAACTTTCAGAGTTTTGATCTTTTGAAAGGTGGCCATTTCTCCCCGGGTACCCATGAAGGCTGCAGTCTAAGTGGCCTTTGTTGCACGCTGCCCATGCTGCGATGCAGCCTGGTCCATTGGCTTGTGCCAAGGGAGTGACGTCTTAGCACAAGGGAGGGAGGAGAGGGAAATCAAGGAATGGGGGAAGGAGAGACAAGAACAGTATCATGGGCATAATCCACAGGGAACAGCTCCTGATCAAGCCCCACTGAAGAGTTGCATAGCAGCACGACCTCAATGCGTCCCATGCAGTGGATCAGTTACAGGTAGGTAGCCATGTTGGTCTGCCATAGTCAAAACAAAATAAAATAAAAAAATTCCTTCCAGTAGCACCTTAGAGACCAACTAAGTTTGTTCTTGGTATGAGCTTTCGTGTGCATGCACACTTCTTCAGATACAGAGGATGCGATGCAGATGATGCAAGCTTCTGAACTATTCATAAGGTTACCCTGAGCTTGGCCTACATAAGCCACAACAGAACCGTCTGTAATAGCCATTGTTAAAACATTTAAGGCTTCGTTAATTACCCGAATTAACTTTAGCCGCAAAATCCACAACTAGAAAAATCCACAACAAGAAAAAGTTGCTAATGAGCCCTAATTATCCTCTTGCCCTTCAGTTTACAGCCTCAGCAAGACATGCAGACTGAGGTAGCCCAGAAGCAAGCTGGCACGCATCCAGCCCTTCCCTTCAGAAGCCTGGTTAAGGCATATTGACTGTACAGGTCACCCTCTCCCTCTGGCAAGCAGACACAGCTGGCTTAACCCCAGAGACTGCGAACAAGAATATCTTAAATGGTCCAATGCCCAGATACCAAGACAGCACTGTGGGCAAGGCATGACTTCCCGGAACCGCAGCACTGCCTGGAGGCTACCTTGTGTGGGCCTGCTCAAGGAGGGCAGCTCAACCAGAGCCCTGGCATAATCCCTCTCCTTCCCCAGATCACTTCTCTGCCGCTCTTCACTGTGCCCAGATCGGAAGGGAAACAGTTTCTGCAGACCAAAGTGCTCCGTTCTTCTGCTCAACAGGGACTGCATCCTTCCTCCTGGCGAAGGAGCCGGCTGTCAATTTGCAGAAACGCTACTATTGATTAATGATCCAGCATCACCAGTATGGAGGGCGGGAGGGAAGAGTATATAAATCTTCCAAATTAATTTAAGCAAGTTAGCAGAACACTGCAACTGCCAGCAACGAGGAACGCAAGAAAGAAGGCCACCCAATCCCAAGTGTTGGAATGCAAAGCTAGCACAGAACCTTTGCCAAGAATGTTCACCTTCCTGCCAGAGAACATATATATGGAGCATGTGAGAAAAGCCCTTAAAGGCAGAGCTTTTTTGCACTGTTGGTCTTTAGCGCTTTCTAGCAAGGCACTCTTTGATTCTTTTTTTTTTTTTTTGCATCCTTCATTGCCTGTGCAAAGAACACATACAAGGGGGAAGTGAGCGCAGGTCCCCCAAGAGGAGAGATCTGGGCAAGCCTGTCCAAGACGATGAATGCAGCATTGCAGGTGAGTTCAGGTCAAGGCAACATGCAGAAGCAAAGCACAGCACTGTTGCTCAAGTAATGTGGAAAGGCACCAGGACACCGCTGCCAGGAATAACCCTTCTCTAGGCAAGGTACAAGGAGCTACAGAAGGGACATTCTGAAATTACATTGCCATCTAGTGCTGCAAAGAATAAATTGCTTCCATTTTAAGCCCCTCCACACCCAACACTGCGGCCAACATTTTGCTAGTTTTCCCAAAGGGACCTGGAAGGCCTCACCCTGACCTGAGCGCAAGAGAAACGGAAGCCAAGCCCGTTCGTCAGGGGCAGATCCAGGTCATAACTCCGCACAGATTTCAGAGCAGGCACAGACCCACAAGGAGGACGGCTTGAATGAAAGTGGAGGGAGGCTTCTGAGCTGCAGGAGCACCATTAAAGCACCAAGAAGTGAGACAAGAGGCAACAGCTGGACGTTTTCACTGTAATAAAAGCATTTGATGTGCCCAAAGGCGAGCTGTGTTTACCCTGAAAGTCCTAAAGACTGCATAGTGTGTGGATCCAAGCAGCTTTTTTCACAGAAGCAGAGAACTGAACATGTGCCTGGCCTGCTTTGCCATCACAGCAGACCCCCAAGGCAACACTTCTGCCACCAGACACAGCTTCAGCTATGTGCCCCAGGGTGGGGATATCGGCAATTTAAGGCATCCCTCAGCTGCTTGAAACTTCCCAGTTTTAAATTCCCAGATTTTAAACTCATTGTTCCAACTTTATCCATGGCATGTAGTCTAAGCAGGCTGCTCTCTTTGCAAAGGCCTTTTCAATACATACCAGTATTTGCAGTTGATTCACATGTTTATATTCTGCTTTTTAAAACCTAAACCGTCTACAGCAGGGGTAGGCAACCTAAGGCCCGTGGGCCGGATGCGGCCCAATCGCCTTCTCTATCCGGCCCACGGACAGTCCGGGAATCAGTGTTTTTTTACATGAGTAGAATGCGTGCTTTTATTTAAAATGCATCTCTGGGTTATTTGTGGGGCCTGCCTGGTGTTTTTACATGAGTAGAATGTGTCCTTTTACTGTATTTAAAATGCATCTCTGGGTTATTTTGGGGGCACAGGAATTTTTTCTTTTTCTTTTTTAAATATAGTCCGGCCCACCACATGGTCTGAGGGACGGTGGACCAGCCCATGGCTGAAAAAGGTTGCTGACCCCTGATCTACAGAGTTAGCAAACAGCATTAAAACATTTTTAAAAATCTGTTTAGGAAAGGCTACAGCTGCTGTACCACCCTAAAATGGTAAAAGCACTTTTGGGCACTGCTGGGACAACCTAGGCGGAGCAACAGATCAAAGAGCACAGCCATGCAGCGCTCCTTAGTCTCCAAGGAAATGCCATCCAAAACTAGTTGGATCCCTACCCTGAAATCAATGACATTTCCAGCCAGCAGTACTCGTGTCTTGCCTGAATTAAGCTTCACACAAGCCACTGCCTGTCTAGGATCAGATGTGGAAAGAGTGTGTGCTCAGCACACACTAATGATACCACAGGCCACCTCACCTCACCGTTTCGCACGGATATTAAGAAGAGACGATGGACCCTTGGGCCAACCCACAAGCCAACAGCCACAAGTTGCTGCAGCAGTCTCCCCACACAACACTCTGGCCTGCAAACACACACACACAAACACAACCTTCGCAGAACAGTGACTTCCTCACCACCACCCAGGCACGTCCCAGGAAGGCAAGGCAGAAGAGTAGCACAGTTGCTCCTATCAAGAGGTGCAGAGAGAGTGGGGAGAACCAAACAGGGACACCAGGGATGCTCTGGGGTGGTTTTCAGCACCTGTTCCTACCAGGCCTTGCCTAAATCCAGCTAGGATAGCACATGAACAAAGTGAGGAAGGAGGCTTTACAGAACATCACTCTTCAATCACGCATTTGGGGTAAGCAGTAGGAGGCATAAAACTCTAAGCTGGAGACCCTAATAGACCAGCCGTCCCCAGCCTGGGGCCCACATCATCTGGGCTGGGCCGGAGAAAAAATGGAGTTCAAGACAACAGGGGAACACCTGCTAAGGACCAGCCAATGCTCCAGTTTGGCAACATGTGCCTCTTAAGCCCAGCAAGCAGTTACTAGAAGAACACCCCTTTATATTCAGTTTATTCCAGTTTATGCTCTTCCTCAGCCGCTGATTAAATTCAAAGGAACTGGCAAACGAAAAGCTTCACAGCAAATGCATCCACTGGCCTTTAGATGGCAGCAAAGCCACAGTTTTCTTCTGAAATCCAGCATTCCTATACCAAGATGCTCCAAGCTTTTCCTCTGTGCTTTCTCTTTCAAAATACTCTTCACAGTAGGCTGAAAAACTCCGATGAACAAGTCTAGCTAGTGGCCTGGATTTATGTAGTTGCTAAAAGGCCAAGTAGTTAAGTTTTGGGTCTCTGGGAAGTCTTCACACATTTCCACTTAAAACTCAGTGTGCACAATTAAGCAGAGGGCAGCAGTGGCCATGTTTATTGCTGCTGCATTGCATTCGAGAGAACAGCACAGATTTGGCCTGGCTAATTTTAAGAGGCTGCTTACAGAGGTTTAATGGGAGACTGGTGACTAGTACGGAAATGAACAAAAAGCCCTGCAAAGACAGTGGCTTGGGGCCGGCAGTGCACCAGGACTGCTGCTGTCCGTTGAGGCTGCGTGTGAGACACAGGAGGTGGCAGCTGCTGCCTCCAAGAGATCCAGAGGCCAAACTGCTTAGACCCCCCCAGAGTTCAAGCTGCCACTTGGAATTCTGATCAAGAGCCAGAAAGTGGCATCTGAAGCACCAATCCTGTTGGCCCGCTCAATGTTTGGTACAGTGGAACAGGATATCCAACAGGAAAACATGGCACAATTGTAGATAGAGCCAGGGCACCAAGCAGCACCAACTCTTAATTACCCTAAGATGCTCTGAGCCAACTGTGGCAATGCAAGGAAGACATCCCTGGCCAGACAAGAGCTTACAGTTAGGATGCTCCTGAGATAGGAGGGGACGTCCCTCTATCTCCAGGGCTGTCTTTACCCAGGGGTGCAAGGGGTGCAAGGCACCCGGGTGCCAAATTCAGGGGGGCACCAGGCACCCGCCACTGAAGCCGCCTAAGCTCTTAACTTTCTATCTGTTATGAAATAGTAATTTTGATCAAGCTAGAAAAACAAAATACATATATACCTAGGTATGACCGAAATGTATACCTACTGTTTCACTAAAGGACTTTCGACTTTGTGCGCTCATTTACCAAAGACGCGCCGCGCTACCAGTGGCACTTGTCATTCACAATGGTGACGCTTGACACAACGACGGCGCTTGTCATCCTCAATGGCGCCGTGCATGTGAAATAACTCTTACATCAAAATATTATGTTATGTGTTGTATTGAGCTGCTATGCGGCAGCGGGGGCAGCGGCAGCTTTGACACGACTGATGTTTCTCCTAAGTAGGTGCCTAATAAGTTTAAGCGTGGTGGTGTTGTATACTTAAGTATAAGTGCATTGTAAATAAATGAGCAAATAAAAAAGTTTCTTTCTTTTTTCCTCCCTTCTTTTGTAAACAAGAGATAAGGCGTAAGCGTGGTGTCTGACATAAGCATAATAAAAGTTAATTTGGGGGCTAAACTAAATTTGGGGGTGCTGGGCAGATCTTTGCACCCTGGCAGCGCATATGCTAAAGACAGCCCTGTCTCTCTCCCCACCCTAACCCACATTTCATACCCCACTTGTGAGGCCTGGGGGAGTCTTGGCACTCCAGACACCCCTGTGACTCTCTGCCTGTCTCTGAATGCCAGATATTGGCATTCAACTACACGGCTCCCGGCATATGACTGTATGCATACTGTTCATATTCTTCTCTTGGGGGGGTTGTCATCTTTTGAACACGGATGGTTACTCCTGGCCATGTTAGGCTGCAACACACATGTTAGGAAGGGAAGTAGCTTAAACCTGCTGTGCATTCCTTTCTAAGGCTCTGCAAATAAGTGGAAAACTAATTAAAAAGTGTTAAGAGCTTGCTATTGCACATTCAGTGGTTGTGAATATTAATCTGTTCAAAGGATGGTGGGTCCATGTGGAAAAAGAAGTTTGGGAGCTCTGGGCTGAGCAGAAATTGGTGAATTGCTCACAACAGCCAGGGGATCCCAGGCACATTTTAAGCCTGCTATACTCAAAAGAACAAATGGACACCCTGTGAGATTGTCAGCGGAAGGAAACCCAGTTCCTCAGCCTCTTTCCTGCTGCATTCATCTTGGAATTCCCAAAAATATAACCTGCTGCAAAATGAAGAGTGTCCAGGTGGGCAGCAATTAGATAACCCCCAAGCTATGGAGATCAAGGTCTAATTATGAGCATCCTTTGAACAAAAATAAAAAAAATGGAAAGAATAGAGGCTTCTTCCTGTACAGGTAGCATACCAGGCTGGGGGGGGGGAGGACACACAGCAGCCCATTTGGCCAATTGAAACACAGGCTGTATAACAATTTCTGATCAGACCAGAAATGCAAATAGGAGCGAGCCCCACCTTCTCTCTGACGGCAGCCAGCCCCGTCTCCATTCTTGCCTGCCCCCTTCCTGCACATCTCCTTTTCTTCCTACAGACACCTTGCATCAAGTAATAAAAGCTCAGAGATTCACCACAAAGCGCCGTCTTTCATTCAGGAAACCCCTTCCAAATCAATGGCCATGTAGTTTCACCATCCACCACCTGAGGCGGCTGATGGGCTCCACGGCAGCAGCTTCCGTCCTTTGTTCCCGGTCCCCCTCCTCCCTCAAGGAAAGAGACTGGGGTGGGGAGAGAGAGACACTTTTACCCTGGAGGGAATCCAGCAGTTGACTCGCTGCATCATAGGAAAAGACCATATGCACTCTGACCGGTCCAGGAATACATGCAAGAACATCATCTTGATGGAAGACAAGGTCTGGCGTGGCTGGATCATAAACCCCGGGGCAGATCCACTTTGTTCACATTTAATTCTGATCCTGAGCAGTAAGCTAAAAGAGCCTCTTAAGAGTATCACCTGTCCTGGATCGCGTTTCTTCCTTTCTTCGTTCCACCTCTCATCTAGCAGCCAGCAATGCTACGGACATAACATTATGATAGCTCAGTAAATTTCAGGGCGATTCACTTAAAGTTCTTCAATTGCTTTTAGCTGCCAGCTCTCTTCTTGTTTAATTTTTTTTATTTTTATTGCAGCTGATGGTTTTCATATTGGCCACCTTGGACTACAAAAGGGGTCCGCCTAGTCCAGCATCCTGTTTCCTACAGTGGACAACAAGATGCCCCAAAGGGAAGCCCACAACACTAAGGAACATCTTTGTAATATCTTCACAGGCTTTCCAGGATATATTTTCACATTATTCCAGCAATTGTATTTAGTGGTGTCAATTGCCTTGTTGATTACTGCCGTTTTATGGCCTATTGTAAACCATCCTGGAAATTTTCTATGATGATGATTATCATCATCATCAACAACAACAACATCCCACCTTTTTCCCTAATAGGGACCCAACGCAGCTCACAGTTGAAGGTGGTAAGAAATATGCAAACCCGCTAGCTTGCCTTGGTCCTGGTAGTGGTGGGATCAGAAGCACGCCACCCAGAGGTGCACTGGGCTTCCCATCAACTCCTGGCAGCCCACCTTGGCACAAGCAGGAAAGGCCTTGGCCGCTCTTTGCCCTTCGCGGATGGGCCATGCCTGACAGCCCCAGCAGAGGGTGTGGCAACCCTCTTCCACTCCTACAGCTGGCGGCTGGGAATGCAGTGGAGCAAAATCAGAGAAAGGCACCTGACTGCCTGACGGAGCAATTTCCAGGATGAGATAGGAGATCTCAATAGATTTAAATGACCCCTGAGGCAGTAGAGAGAGTGCACCTCATAGAGAATCACTTCATGCCTTTAACGTAGATGCAATTGAGCACCAATGTGTTCACCTCAGGAAACCAAAGGCACCAGCAAGAAGGGCGTCGTTATGCTCTTACTCCATGTGAAACATTTAAATGTTTTTTTGAATTTCTATACATTTTTTTAAAAAAAACCACCACTGCCTCTGCAAATTCAAATGCCAACATTTGTTTATCATTTAATGCACTTATGTTCAGCTTATTTCTCCCAAGGGAGTTTGCAATTTTAAAACATCAAAGCGAACAATACTACAAAACACAGATCGGGAGGATTCTCTCAGGCTGACAGATCGTCCCTTCCGGAGCCAGTGGAAGAAGCTCTCTATCTAGCCTGAGCTTTTCACCCCTTCTTGTTTCCTTCCACGTAACGCCTGAAACATGCTTCCTGCAAAAAACTATTTGTTCTGCACAGCTATTTTTTTGTTTTGTTTTGCTGGGGGCCAGACAAGCTCTGAAATCGCGCCTGTGACTCTGCACCCTAAGGGCTCCCTTGTGCAAAGAATCGGTGCAAAACAGAGATGAGCACGCCCTCAGGGTTCCTTACATATTTAAAAGAAAGATATAGGAAGCAACCCAGTCAAAGCCAGCATTCCGCAATGGAGCAAGTGTTTCCATAATTACGCATTTCGGAACCTATTTATAGGAAAGAGAAACCTTGCCCAGTTTTTACAAAGTTGTTAAGCAACCCCACAACCAACCAGCGCTCGTTCTCTGCCATAGCTCAACCCAGAACCGGGTTTCAACACGAGGGTTTAAGCCCCAAACATACAGAGTGTTGTTTTTTTTAAATAAAAAGGCACATACTTTTGAGCCTTCACCTCCCACGTGAAACCGCCCCAACCAGGTCTTGAAGACCTAGAATTCCCCTCCCAAGATAGAAATCATCGTGTCATGACAAGTTTGACAATTCTTGTTTGGAAATTACCGTATTTTTCTGAATATAAGACTAGGTTTTTCCCCTAAAAAATAATGTCAAAAATTAGGGCGTGTCTTATACATGGGGGCATCTTATAGACGGAAAAATACGGTAACCACTGCAAGCCACAAAACTGAAGGATACCTAGTCTAGTCCTGTCTGCACACAAAGCAGGAGACTGTCAAGCTCAGGAAAGAAAAAGCCAAAAGTAGCACCGCCATTTAACTCTGCAGCTTCACGGTCAGTCTCCTGCGTGTCATTAGGCTACAGCCACCCAAAGCAACACATGGGTGTAAGTGGTAAGAGTTTTCCTGAACATGTATGGCAACTAGGGCGATTTTTAAAGAAAAATGTTGTAAATATCCCCCAAAAGCTCAACAACCTCACCACTCACCCCCGAAAAAGGAGCTGGTTTAACCATCAGAGGGGGCCACAAGCTCAGACGCATGCACTACTTTTAAATAAAGACAGAATTTTATTATTTTTATTTATTTTATTTTATTTTTGTTAAGGCAGGCCTCTTTGCCGCTTACAAGTAAACAAGGAATCAAGGCCTGCAAGGGGCATATCCAGTAGGGCGGGTGTTTGTGTGTCTGTAAGACAAATAATAAAGATTTTATTCTTTATATGCCACCCATTGACTGGGTTGCTCCAGCCATTCTGGGTGGCTTCCAGCAAAATATAAAAAAGGCAATAAAACATCAAACATTGAAAACTTTCCCATAGAGGGCTGTCTTCAGATGTCTTCTAAAAGTCATATACTGTAGTTACAGGTAGGTAGCCGTGTTGGTCTGCCATAGTCAAAACAAAATAATAACAATAATAAAATTCCTTCCAGTAGCACCTTAGAGACCAACTAAGTTTGTTCTTGGTATGAGCTTTTGTGTACATGCACACTTCTTCAGATACACTGAAACAGAAGTCACCAGACCCTTAAATATAGCGAGGGAGTGGGGAGGGGTATGACTCAGAAGGGTGGTGGGAATGGGTGACAGACTGATAGGTGTGGAAAACCTGTTGACGACTCTTAACGACTGCAATTGGTCTTACAGGAAAAAGCAAGGGGTGAGATGGCTAAAGATAGCTTTGTCATGTATAATGAGATAAGAATCCAATGTCTTTGTTCAGACCAGGTCTCTCCATGGTTTTAAGTTTGGTAATTAGTTGCAATTCAGCGACTTCTCTTTCCAGTCTATTTCTGAAACTCCTTTGTATTAAGACAGCTACTTTGAGATCTTGTATAGAATGTCCTTGGAGATTGAAGTGTTCTCCTACTGGTTTCTCTGTCTTGTGATTCCCGATATCAGATTTATGTCCATTTATCCTTTGGCGTAGGGTTTGGCCTGTTTGTCCAATATAGAGAGCTGAAGGGCACTGTTGGCATTTGATTGCATACACAACGTTAGTTGCAGTTACAGGTGGGTAGCCGTGTTGGTCTGCCATAGTCAAAACAAAATCGAAAATTCTTTCTAGTAGCACCTTAGAGACCAACTGAGTTTGTTCCTGGTATGAGCTTTCGTGTGCATGCACACTTCTTCAGATACCTAACAACGTTAGTTGTTTATCTCTTTGACATCTGATGGGAGTGCGTTCCACAGGGCGGGTGCCACCACCGAGAAGGCCCTCTGCCTGGTTCCCTGTAACCTCACTTCTCGCAGGGAAGGAACGGCCAAAAGGCCTTCAGAGCTGGACCTCAGTGTGCAGGCTGCATGGAGGAGGTGGAGACGCTCCCAATCAACCCTAATAAAAATGCTAAGCCATTAATGGAGAGTGAGGCCTTCAGACATGACGTTCCACTACCAGATGAGAGAACTCCATATCACCAAGTGAAGAAGCCAACCCAGCTGTCCTACCACAAGGGTGGTCCGACTCCAGTCGCACGGGGTCCCATGACGTGCTTGAAATCTACTGAGCAAGAATGCATTCTCAGGACCAATGTACCCGTTAGGAATAACCTGGAGGATCAAGGTGTGGGATGTGCTAACAAGACCCACGGCCAAGGCCTGCATGTTCCTGCCATTCCACAGGGAATGTTTTGCCCTCTATTCAAGCAGCGCCTGCATGATTTCATCAAGGAGACTCATTTCTCTGAGATTCCCTGTAGGAATCACTAACCTAATTAGAGCTTGCTCATTTCCACTTCCAAGTTGCATCTTGTTTTTGCTCCCAACTCCTCTGCTAAAGCTTAACGCATCAACCAAGGGAAACAGAAGGAGAGGCCTCTATAGAGGAGAGCCATGGCTGCCATTTATTTATATACCACTTAATAACAAGACTATGGTATTACCAGTAAGCAGTTTACAAAAATGAGAGAGAGAGAGAGAGAGAGAGAGAGAGAGAGAGAGAGAGAGAGACTGCACAAGTGACCTGATATGGGGAAGCAGGCGTTGCAGGGGGTTGGGCTAGATGACCCTTCGAGTTACTTCTCACTCTACAATTTGATGATGCTCTGAAACACTTCCATGAGCACATGCAGCTGGGCCACTCCATATCAAGGGATCCAACTTTTTTACTTAGTTTTGATAATTCAACACGTGTACAAAATATCAAGAAAACTGGATGACATGGGGTACAAAAGTTGGATCACTTGATATGGAATGACCCAGTTGCAGAAACCCTCCAGCAGCTGAACCCAGCTCTTTGCATTCAACTGTTAAAAAATGCTAACGCACAACACAACCTGAATTGCGCCTAGAGATGATGGCAGCCGGCCACACCTAGGAAGGCGAGGGACGTCCAACATGCAGAACCTGCCACCCAGCCACACAAGGAAGGTGAAAAGTCAAACGCTTAACCTTTTTCCAGACTGTGAAGTTTATATATATATATATATATATATATATATATATAAACTTCACAGAATTCATCATGCGAAAGGCTGGGCTGGATGAATCCCAAACCGGAATTAAGATTGCCGGAAGAAATATCAACAACCTCAGATATGCTAAGATCATGGCCACTGGTCCCATCACCTCCTGGCAAATAGAAGGGGAAGAAATGGAGGCAGTGAGAGATTTCACTTTCTTGGGTTCCATGATCACTGCAGATGGTGACGGCAGTCACGAAATTAGAAGACGCCTGCTTCTTGGGAGAAAAGCAATGACAAACCAGGACAGCATCTTAAAAAGCAGAGACATCACCTTGCTGACAAAGGTCCGTATAGTTCAAGCTATGGTTTTCCCAGTAGTAATGTACGGAAGTGAGAGCTGGACCATCAAGAAGGCTGATCGCCGAAGAATTGATGCTTTTGAATTATGGTGCTGGAGGAGACTCTTGAGAGTCCCATGGACTGCAAGAAGATCAAACCTATCCATTCTCAAGGAAATCGGCCCTGAGTGCTCACGAGAAGGAGAGATCCTGAAGTTGAGGCTCCAGTACTTTGGCCACCTCATGAGAAGAGAAGACTCCCTGGAAAAGACCCTGATGCTGGGAAAGATGGAGGGCACAAGGAGAAGGGGACAACAGAGGACGAGATGGTTGGACAGTGTTCTCGAAGCTACTAACATGAGTTTGGCCAAACTGTGGGAGGCAGTGAAGGATAGGCGTGCCTGGTGTGCTCTGGTCCATGGGGTCACGAAGAGTCGGACACGACTGAACGACTGAACAACAACAAATATATATATATATATATATATATATATATATATATATATATATATACACTGCTATTTACTTTTTTAAAAAAACCATACATAAACCCATTTTTAATAATTTTAAAATCAGAGATCAACTATTGCAGAAGGATGTTTTCTTAATTGCCGGCAGAAACTTGGCAGCCTAGAAAGGTTTTCAGCCGGCGCTTGAAGGTTAGGGCAGGAGGCGCCTGCTCCATCTCTCTTGGCAGAGCATCCCGCAGAACTGGGCTGGTGACACTCAGCCTTGGTTTCTTGTTGCTGCCAAATGATCCTTGCCTATTCAGGGGGTGGCCAGCGGGGCTGCTGCGGATGATCCCAGGGAGGGAGCTGTTGGGGTGGAAGGGTCCAGGTGGTCTCTGCGGTGCCGTGGAGCCACATTGTTCAGGACCTCTTAAATTCATACAACTCCCTTGACACAAGGCCCTTTTTAGTGCTTAGCTTCCAGGTCAGTTTATGGGGACAGAATGCTGTGCTAATTCCATTCCCCCATCTCCTGAGTAATATCCAAAGCAGAAAGAACCCCTTTGCCCCACACTGATGAACAAACCAGGCCCCCAAGAACTTCTGAGGCCTCTAATGAGCCTTACTGGTTTACAGGGGGAAGCCAAGGAAGGAGTGAGCCAGCCGGCTGGAGCATCAGCATTTTGCATCCCCCCTGGCAGGAGGGCTAATTCTCCTCCAGTTCCGTTGGGTCAGCGACCGGCGACTCCCCTGGCTGAAGAAGCCCTTGTCCAAAAACATTTGCACAAACATTTGCTCTCCTCCGGAGCGCACACAGAATGGCACTGTCTGGACGCCAAGGTAATTTGAGCTCCCTCGAGGACCAGCTCCTGCCTTCCGTTTAGTCATTGTCTGCTTGTGTGTCAGAGGCATTTATGAAGATGGCTCCTATTCCTCGAGCAAAGCCTGCTGCTAGAGGATTCACCCTTCCCACCCCAAGTGAGTCACTGCGAGCAAGCCTATGGGTTCTTCTGATGTCATCCTCCCGTTGGCTGCATTTCCCAACACGGCCCGTTTTCTGCAGCTTCAGCTCCAAGTCTCTCAGAAGCACTGCCATCGGCCACAGCAAGCCACAGTTTTTGGTATCCCCGCTGCACACTTCTTCCGTACGAAACAACATCCACACACAACGTCTTTGGGGTTTTAAGCCCTACGTCTTTGGGGCTTCCAGTGCTGCTCTCTGCGCCAAACAGACTAGATTAGGGGGCTTCAGAAATGACTTATTTAACTTATGAAATCTGCTTCATCAGTTTGCTTGATAGGTGGTTCGTAAGAATGTCTCAGCTCGACTCCTCATCGACCTGAAAGGTTAATCGCTGCCTTTCATTTGCAAAGAGTACATCCGAAGGCTTTCAACAAAATGTCAAGCAGCTGTGTTGCCGCTACCTACTACAGCACCTAAACAAAGGTGACAAAGGTTTCCTTTACTCACAAAGTAGGATCTTCAAATAGCACTTGGCGTTTCACAGAGCTTGGCTCATTCATCCTCACAAGAGTTTCCAGTCACTGGTATTCCCACTTTACAGACGCAGGCCAAGTAGTGACAGACACGCAAGTTAATAATAATAATAATAATAATAATAAATTTTATTCTTTATACCCCACCCATCTGGCTGGGTTTCCCCAGCCACTCTGGGAGGCCTCCTGTAGATATAAAAACACAATAAAATGTCAAACATTAAAAACTACCCAATACAGGGCTGCTTTCCGATGTCTGAAGGGAGGGCCCTCTGCCTGGTTCCCTGTAACCTCACTTCTCGCAGTGAGGGAACTAGCAGAAGACCCTCGGAGGCCATGAACAACTGTTCCCTGGACCCACTCACTCTCAGCCACAGAGCCTGGACAAGCATAGTCATTTGCCCTCCAGATATTTTGGACTACAACTCCCATCAGCCCCAGCCAGCATGGCCAATAGTCAAGGATGATGGGAGTTGTAGTCCAAAATGCCTGGAGGCCACACAGATTCAGGTGGCTGAACTAACGTTTATAAGAACTGAAGTAATTATGTACAGCTTTTGACAAATACAGAACGATTCTTAACTCCATGCAGTACAGGATAATATGCGAACTATCTGTATCCTCACAAGTCATTACAGCCCTGTATGGCAGACCAATCAGTAACTTCTCCCTGTCTTTCTAAATACAAAACTAAGACACTACTTTTCTCAAAGCCATACAGATAAATAGGAAAATGACACCAAGTACAAGCCCAACAGAACCACATACAGTACAACTGTAACTGAAATCCCACCCATGCTGACCCAGAGGTAAGAGCCACTTTGCTTAACCAGACTTACTCCTAGATAAGTGCGCACAGGATTTCAGTCTTCATTCATAATAAGCCTGCAATTTACTCTTGAAGGGAACAGGCAGATGTGAAATCCAACAGGGCAAGTTTTGATCAAGTCCTTCTGATTTTTCGAAGAGCCCAGCCAAAACAGGAGGCCTTCCCTCCTATCCCACCAAAGAGGTGAACAGTCACAATCCAGAATCAAACCGCCCCTGCAGCCCTGAGGCTCGAACTGTAATCGCCAAAGAAGAAGCCACGTCTGAAGATGCCTCCTGCCAAGTCAGACCCATCTAGCAGGGGCAGCTGTCCTCCAGAGGCCTTTGCCACTCCTTTCCCTGGATGCTAGCATCATCTCAGCCGTGGAGCGAAGGGTCCTTCCCAAACGCACTTGCAAAGGTGAGAAAACCTTTTTCGCAGATTTCCACACCCTGAAAAAGGACCATCTCCCCCACCCCACCCCCTGGAAGAAGCTGCCTCTTTGCTAAGAACAGCTGGTGAGCCCGTCTGCTAGAGTCGCCTTGCCCAAACCTGCCTGCAGGCCGATCCCTCCTAGGGAAGAGCCAGATGGCAGGCAGCGAACCTGACCTCCTGGTCTCCTCCGCTACCCTACAATTCTCCAGTTCCATCCAGAAAGGGAAGGGGGAGCTCTGGCGTTGTCTCTCAGGAGCAGTGCTTTGAGAGCAGGAGGAAGCAACTGGGAGACAGAAGCCAAGGAACACCCTGCACGGTGTTTTTGCTCCACACCATTGCTCGGTGGGGCCCAGTTTGAGTTGTGTAGATGATGTGAATACAGGAACAATCATGCAAAAAAAAAAATAATATGGTACAGGCAAAAAGTTTCAAATGCTCAAGCTTTAAGTGAGCAGGTGAGTCAATTTTGTCCCAACCCTACTGAACTCCCACCCACCCACAATAACTGGCAGAGACGAGTCTAATTGAGTTTTGCTGAAAGGGAACCCAGAAAGCTCCCCAAATCAGGTCACCCTCCTTGGGCACGAATGAAGGTCCCAAGCAGCGCAGCAGAAGCAATAGCATCGGCTGCCTCCCCAGCTGTGGTTTTGTTTGCATCTTGGAAGAGGGGAGAGGAGCTGGCAGCTGCACTCCCTAGGCAGAGAAGGGAAGCATCACAAGAAGCACGGGGGAAATGTCTGAGAGAACAAAGAACAGAAGCGTTGACTGATACCACCACACAGCAGCGTAACTGGACCCGTGAACTCTGGCCTCGAAATTAGCTCTGAGACTGCTTTTTTCTGCATCACAAAAAACGTCCCCAAGAGCAACCTCTCGATTCTAGAATCCACTCTGGAAAGATTTGCAAGGAGTGCCTGGCACTTGATCTCCCAGCGTTGTGTTTGCCCGTTATCAAAGAACAGCAGCACATTATATAAATACTTTGGAAGGAGTTGCAACAAGCAGACTTAAGTAGTGGGCACTTAAAAATAAAACAGTCCGACACAAGATAACGTCTCGGAAGTGAGATGGGAATGCGCACGCATGCCAGGGCCTGAAATATGACAGCCAAACTATACGGGTACGAACGCCTAAAGCACATGGGAGGTGGGAGGAGGCAACTGACCCCAGCTCAGTGTTGCAGCGCTCTTGACAGAACCCTGGGTCACTTCTCTGTCTCCTTTCTCCAGTTCAGTGACAAGAACTGGGATGGCTGCTTGGTGAAATCATTATTTACTTTTATTTATTTAGTGTACTTTTATACCATTCTTATGATCTCAGGGCAGATCACAAATCAATAAAAATACAAAAACAGAGCAGGTAAACATATACTGAACATCAGCCGAAGATCAATCCTAAAACACTTTATAGAGCCAACACAACTCCTTACAGCTAGAGAAACTAATGCTAGCAACCTGAAAAAGCCAAGACAAATAGGTTTTGGGCAGGTGCCAAAATGTCTGTGCCAGGTGCACTTCCCAGGGGAGGGCATTCCCTAACTGGGGTGCCACCAGAGAGAAGTCCCTCTCCTCCCGCATCACCTCCAGATGTTCCTCAAAAAGGACCTCCCAGTTCTAAGGGACCGGGCAGGATGATCCAGGGGCCACAGTTCCTTCAGATGCTTGGGAAGGGACTCCGATACTCGCAGAGGGGAAAGCGCAGTTACTGCCCAAAGCCAAAACCTGTCTTTCAGCAGCTCAAAGGACAAGTTGAAAAGGGGGCGAACAAGGTTATTCTCCAGGTCTGTGGGGTGGGGTGGGGGTTAATGCTTTGAGGGTGGTACCAAGGAATTAGAAACTGATTTTCTCCCTCAGCCATCTCCCTCTGGAAAGGAATATCCAGATGAAGACCAAGGCATTTAAGACCCGTTTGCATTTTTCTGCCAGAGTTTCTGCCTGCCCTCTACTGCCTCATGCCTTCATCCTCTCTCCTCCTCCTCCCTTGAAGCCCTGAAGGAAACCTCAGGCACACACACACACACCCCGCCTTGTTACGCTACAAACTAAGTCAGGAATCCAGCCCTGTATAGTTTAAGGAGACTCCCCTCTGGGAATACTGCTCACAATGCCCATGAAATGCTAATGTCTGTTGTCCAGTTTTTCCACAAAAACAATCTCCAGGAGGCATCAGCTGAATCTCCTGGCCTCCTCTCTGGGGGCCGCATGCTGCTGGAGTGTGGGGCCGATTTTGACACACATGAACACCAGGATGCGTACACTAGGACAGCCTCCCTCTCCTCAGCTGGTCTGTGTAGGTCAGCTGAGAAGGGAGACATTATTGCCCCCTCCACACTCATCAAATGAATTATTATTATTATTATTATTTTATGGTCCATCTGATGATCAGCAGTGGGGGCAATTTGCATCCCCATCAGGCACTAGACAGGGTAGAAGCATTTAAACCTCCCTGCCTATTCCAGCACCATGTCAATTTTAAATAAACATTGGTGGGGGCTGCCTGGTGCAAGAGCAGAACAATTTGCTAGCGAGAGGAGTTCTCATCAGGCCCCTGGCCATTAGCTACCTCTGCATTACACTGATATACACTGTGGGGTAAAATGTCACTTTCCCACCTGGGAGTCTCGCATTGCCAATGCCACTCAAGGGGGGCCCTTTCTGTTTCTTGGGCAAGAGAAACCAGGAAGGAGACATTCTTGTGTGGAAAAAGAGCTCAGGGGCAGAAGAACGACTCAGCTGTACAGAAGCACCTACTGTCGTCATAAAGCAGAAAGGCAGCCAAACAGCCAGAAACCAATAGGTTTAGACAGAAAGGATAATCAAGTTATGACTTTGTATTTACACACTTAAATGAGAATAATAGAATGTTTCACAGTCACTGTCTCAATAACCCTTTAAGATGCTTGGAGGTGAGGTAACCAGCAAATTAATGGCTGCCCAGAGCTTTGAGGAGGCGACTTACAAATTCAGATTGCGTTCTTCATCATACCATACCAGCTGCCTGTCACTAAACAGAAAAAGACACCATTCCAAATGAAAGGATGATTAAATCAAGAGAAAATTTGGGAACACAACACCAATCGATATACCATTATCAGATGCTATGACCAAGTAAAATGTGAAGTAATTACTGTAATTCCGTGACTGAGCATGACAAAAGATTAAAGTGTGGTTCTTGTCCGAGTCTTCCAAGGACAACAGAGATCCCTTGTTCCGGATAAGAGCATCTCCTTGGAATTGATTCACTAGGCAACTAGCGGAGTCCTCAAAGGAACGGAGGCAGCCTGGCACTTGCTCCCGAGTCCATCCACTGCTGTGACTACAGGATTAAGACAACCTGCGGGGGGGGGGGGGGGGAGAGAGACTTCCAGTAGTGGGATCCTCTTGACTACTGTGAGGAAAGCATCGATGGAGTGACCAGGGAGGACAGAGACTCACACCGGACATCTTCCTTTGTGGAGCCACAGAAAGTGAAGGAAGGCAGGTGAAAAGATTAAAGGGCACGGTAAAAGTGAGAGCATTCGGAACACACCCAGATTTTAACACCTTCCTCTTCCATACAGTCATCTCCAGGACTCTGCTGACATTTGAATCTACTGGCATTTACTTCCTCTTATAAATCGAGCCAGCCAGCAACAAAAACGCAGGCAGGCAGGCAGGCACACCCTCCAGCACAGAGGAAGAGAAGCCAACGGAAGAAAGCCAGCTTCAAAGCTAAACCTTTGCTACGTGATAAACTCCTTCGTGCAGCACAATTTACATACGGGTTTCTGCCGAAGGGCCTTCTGGAAAGAAACAGGACATCTGAGGCAGCCCAAAGACTCTCCACACAGGTAAGATCCACAGGACAAAGTACCAAGCACAAAATCAAAACAATTGCACAGAGGGTATTTCAGAGCTAAACCCATCTAAAACATGTCACTGACTAAGTCCAACAGGCTGAAGTCTTCTTTAAAAGCACAGGCACTTGAAAAGTTTTGAAAAATTAACACGCGGCACATGGGCTCTCAAAACCCTCATCAAGCAACGAAAAGCACAAACGGAAACCACTTTAGAGCCTTAAGAAGAGTGCAACTGGACCAGACAAAAGGCCAACAACCTGTTAGGCCACAGCAGCCGACCAAGCAGACATCTTTGGGAAGTCTACCAGTAAGACCCAAATGCCCTCTCCCGGTGTCCTGGAGGCAGAAAGTGACCATCCTGAGCAGCAGCTACTGACAACCTTATCCTCCTCTCTGAGTTTCTCTAGACCCTTTTAAGAACCATTCAAGTCAGCGCCATCCAACTGCCTCCTGTGGGAGCAAATTCCAGTTTTAAAATTCTCCCCATTCCAGAGTTTGCTGCAAGCAAAGGCACAAGCACAACGGCAGGGGGGAAGAAGCAGGTGCACAGCTCTTTTGCCCCATAGCTGTGGGGTAAAAGGAAATGGCAGTGTCTAGATATCCCATCTCAGACCATCGGTCCCAGGGTATGGGATGGAGCTAAGCAGATCCCGCTCCGATCAGGGCCTGGATGGAAAACTGCCTGGGAGCCCCACGTAAGCATTAGAACTGGGGTAGAAACGTAATAGACTCTGTAATATGGGAAAGGAAGGTTAACGTGGAGAAGTCGGGGCGGCACCAGGCAGAAAGGAACAGCGCTGCCTGGGCAGCCATCATGGTCAGAGGGCAAAGTGAGGGCACAGCCCTCTCCTCAGAGACCGTGCCACCTCCTCCCACTGGCCCTGAAACAGGCTGCAGGATTCCTTGGTTAGGGTCTTGGCTACTCTGTGGGGGCTAAGCCGTGGGGGCCCTCTAGGTGCTGATGGGCTCCAACTTCCCTCATCCCTGACTGGGGATGAAGGTAGTTGGGAGTCCAACAACACGCCTGATGAGGAACGGTTGAGGGAGTTGGGGATGTTTAGCCTGGGAAAGAAGAGACACGAGAGGTGACACAAGAGGCATCTTCAAGTACCTGCCAACAGGCTTGCTACACAGTTATGGGCGGGGCAAGGAAAGGCAACAGGATCACAGAACCATATGGCTGGAAGGGATCCCAAGGGTCATCTAGCCCACCCAGCCCGCTGCAATGCGGGGGTCAGGGGAGGAGTGGCTTGAAGGGTGCCTCCGAAGGGAACCCCAAAGCAAGGAGGGGCCGGCTCTTGCTCCCAGCTCCCCCTTGGGTCTTCCTGTCCCAGGCACCCAGACTGAGAAGAGGGTGAGGGCCGAAAGGGGGGCTTTGGGCCTGATCCAGCAGTCATGTTCTTTTCTGGAGGAGAACTGCCTCTGGTGTCAGAGGGGACCCAGGCAGCAGGGAATCGGGGGGGGGGGAGAGAGAGAGAGAGAAGCACCTACACGGCGACCCCGAAAGAGGGAGACCCCAGAAGCCCCTTCCTCCCCGACCCCTCCTGCTCCAAGCCCTGCCCGGGCGGGAAAGAGGGGTGACCCTGGGGGGGGGGATGACCCTCTGCCCACCCTCGGGAATTATGATGATGATGGGGGCGGGGGGGGCAAGAGGAGCCCTCGGAATCCCACCTCCCACCCCAACCCCGCGGGGGGAGAGTGTCCTGGGGGCGAGGAGGGGGGGAGACGAGGTCCAGAGAGGGGGAGGGGCTGGAGAGGTTGCCAAGGCGACCGAGCCCCTCCCCCCTCGGCAGGGGGGTAGGCGGGGGGCGGGCACCTGAGGGTGGGCCCGAGGCAGGCCGTGTCCGTGCTGTCCACCTCGCGCAGGATCCGCTCGTGCTCGGCCGCCGTCTCGGGGCTCTCCGGCTCCGCCATCCCGGCAGACGCCGCTCCCTCAGCCCAGCCCAGCCCAGCCGGACACAGGCAAGCAGGCAAGCAGGCAGGCAGCAGGCAGGCCGCCTAGGCCGCGCCCCCCTCCCAGCCGTAGCAATGGCAACGGCGCCGCAGGACACGCCCACCGGCCCTCCCCGACGCCGGCGCGAGGCCTGCCGGGAAGTGTAGTCCTGAAGGGAGGCGGAGCCGACAGAGCGATGCTGCGCGGGAAGTCGCCGGCCGCTCTAGGCCTAGGGGTCTCTGTGGCGGAGCATTAGCGCCGCCTGCTGGGAGGTCCAGAGGGGACTGACCAGGAGACGCCTCTCGGCGGCTCAGCTGGAGGCGCAGTGCGGACGACGCGGGGGGAAAAGCGGGTTTTATGGCGGCTGCTCAGTCCGGATAGAGAGGATAGGAGAGCTGGATGAGTGGCAGGCAGCCCAGGGCAGGAATGCCATAGCTGTCAACTTTTCCCTTTTTTAAAGGGAAATTCCCTTATTCCGAATAGGCTTCCTCGCAAGAAAAGGGAAAAGTTGACAGCTATGGCAGGAATGCCCTTCATTCATTTATTATGATTCATGATTTATAAACCACCCTTCACCCAAAGATGATGACGAAGACTATCTGTTTCCATACCCCGCCTTTTCCCCTGGCTGGCTCACAGATATAAGCAAGGGGGGAACCCAGAAAAAAAATACAATTAAACATGATAGAATGGAAGTGGCATACATAAATCTGTTGAAATCCTACGCTGAAAACACACATAGAAATGCGTAGCTTCAGGTAGGGTCAAAGTGCAAGTAGATAAATAGGTACCTCTCTGGCGGGAAGGTAAATGGCCTTTCCATGCGCTGCTCTGGTTTCAGTGTTCCGTTGCGCCAGAAGCAGCTTAGTCATGCTGGCCACATGACCTGCAAAAACTGTCTATGCACAAACTCCAGCTCCCTCGGCCGGTAAAGCGAGATGAGCACCGCCACAACCCCAGAGTCATCTGCAACTGGACATGCACCTGCTTATAGCAGCTGGGATGAACATCAGCATTTGGGGGGGGGAAGTCTCTGCAGCCCCATAGGAGAGCTGCACCCCAGCAGAGTCTCTGAGCAGGACGAGATTCCAGGGGTTCCAGACATTCTCCCAGGGTTCATGTTCCCTTTGAAAATGAGGGACAGCAGAGGCTGTGGTGTCTTTAGGATATATAGTTTATGCACACATATATCACCAACCTGAGCATAGATCAAACACTGTGGCATTGCAGCAGAGTCCCTCACCTTACCATAATGGCATCAGGTCCGCAAAAGCCAGATGGATTCCAGAACTTTCTGGGGGGGAGGGGACACCTGCACAAGGCTCACATATCCCGTTTCTTGGCCCTCTGCTGCTGGCCTAGCTGAAAGACAGGTGAGTTGGGTCTGCAGGTGGGGAGAATGTTGCTGCTGTTGCACCCGTGGTTGCTTCGGGGCTTCTGGGGGCACCTATCCGACTACTGTGAGAGGAGGGTACTGGAGGGTTCCATTGGCAAGGTAGGTCTTATGTTCTTATAATTTGAAGTTAGGAGGAAGGTGGCGCTGTGGTCTAAACCACTGAGCCTCTTGGGCTTGCCGATCAGATGGTCGGCAGTTGGAATCATAGAATCCTAGAGTTGGAAGAGACCCCAAGGGCCATCCAGTCCAACCCCCTGCCAAGCAGGAAACACCATCAAAGCATTCCTGACAGATGGCTGTCAAGCCTCTGCTTAAAGACCTCCAAAGAAGGAGACTCCACCACACTCCTTGGCAGCAAATCCCACTGTCCAACAGCTCTCACTGTCAGGAAGTTCTTCCTCATGTTTAGGTGGAATCTTCTTTCTTGTAGTTTGAATCCATTGCCCCGTGTCCGCTTCTCTGGAGCAGCAGAAAACAACCTTTCTCCCTCCTCTGTATGACATCCTTTTATATATTTGAACATGGCTATCATATCATATCAGTGCTCACTGGAAGTTGAGGCTCCAGTACTTTGGCCACCTCTTCGTGACCCCATGGACCAGAGCACGCCAGGCACGCCTATCCTTCACTGCCTCTCGTAGTTTGGCCAAACTCATGTTAGTAGCTTCGAGAACACTGTCCAACCATTTCATCCTCCGTTGTCCCCTTCTCCTTGTGCCCTCCATCTTTCCCAACATCAGGGTCTTTTCCAGGGAGTCTTCTCTTCTCATGAGGTGGCCAAAGTACTGGAGCCTCAACTTCAGGATCTGTCCTTCTAGTGAGCACTCAGGGCTGATTTCTTTAAGGATGGATAAGTTTGATCTTCTTGCAGTCCATGGGACTCTCAAGAGTCTCCTCCAGCACCAGAATTCAAAAGCATCAATTCTTCAGCGATCTGCCTTCTTGATGGTCCAGCTCTCACTTCCGTACATTACTACTGGAAAAACCATAGCTTTAACTATACGGACCTTTGTCGGCAAGGTGATGTCTCTGCCTTTTAAGATGCTGTCTATGTTTGTCATTTCTTTCCTCCCAAGAAGCAGGCGTCTTCTAATTTCGTGACTGCTGTCACCATCTGCAGTGATCATGGAGCCCAAGAAAGTAAAATCTCTCACTGCCTCCATTTCTTCCCCTTCTATTTGCCAGGAGGTGATGGGACCAGTGGCCATGATCTTAGTTTTTTTGATGTTGAGCTTCAGACCATATTTTGCGCTCTCCTCTTTCACCCGCATTAAAAGGTTCTTTAATTCCTCCTCACTTTCTCCCATCAAGGTTGTGTCATCAGCATATCTGAGGTTGTTGATATTTCTTCCGGCAATCTTAATTCCGGCTTGGGATTCATCCAGTCCAGCCTTTCGCATGATGAATTCTGCATATAAGTTAAATAAGCAGGGAGACAATATACAGCCTTGTCGTACTCCTCTCCCAATCAGTTGCTCCATATCCAGTTCTAACTGTAGCTTCCCACATAGAGATTTCTCAGGAGACAAATGAGGTGATCCGGCACTCCCATTTCTTTAAGAACTTGCCATAGTTTGCTGTGGTCGGCACAGTCAAATGCTTTTGCGTAGTCAATGAAGCAGAAGTAAATGTTTTTCTGGAACTCTCTAGCTTTCTCCATAATCCAGCACATGTTCGCAATTTGGTCTCTGGTTCCTCTGCCCCTTCGAAATCCAGCTTGCACTTCTGGGAGTTCTCGGTCCACATACGGCTTAAGCCTGCCTTGTAGAATTTTAAGCATAACCTTGCTAGCATGTGAAATGAGCACAATTCATTACTACTGCTTGAAGTTGTGCTTTTAATATCTCCATTTTAACAAACTCCCATCCATCATGAACTCCCTTCTCTTTTAGTATTACTGACCATGGGATCACACCCAGTGTTCCCCTAAGTTTTCTGATGAGCTCATTGCTCCGTCCCTGCTCCTGCCAACCTAGCAGTACAAGAGAATGCCCCAAAGTGCAGGTAGATAAATAAGAACCACTCTGGCGGGAAGGTAAATGGCATTTCCGTGCGCTGCTCTGGTTTCGGTGTTCCGTTGCGCCAGAAGCGGCTTAGTCCAGCTGGCCACATGACCTGGAAAAACTGTCTGCAGACAAACGCTGGTTCCCTTGGCCAGTAAAGCGAGATGAGCGCCGCAACCCCAGAGTCGTCCGCAACTGGACCTAACGGTCAGGGGTACCTTTATCTTTACCTTTTTAAGCTTGATGATGGTACTAAATTATTGAGGGTCATTAAAACAAAAAGAGAAAGGGAAGAGATCCAAAAGGACTTCTGTTGGCTGCTGTGGACGAGGGGGGGCCCCTTTGGCCTCATACAACTGCAGGGCTCTTCGTAAGACAGGGCTTCCCAAGCTTGCGTCTCCAGCTGATTTTGGACTACAAATCCCATCATGCCTAGCTAGCAGGGCCAGTGGTCAGGGATGATGGGAACTGCAGTCCAAAAAAAAAGCTGGAGACCCAAGCTTGGGAAACCCTGACATAAGGTATTTCCTTAAACATGACCAAGGCGAGAGGTAGACAACCCAGCACAATCTCACACACACCAGTTTATAGTAAGCCAAGAGATGATTTTATTAAGGAAGACGGGATGAGAAGAGAGAAGGAATGACTGGGTTACACGACCCAGAAAACAGAAAGACATTTAGAAAACGTAGCATCTATCTTGACGGCTAGTAGTATCTTGCCAACCGACTGAGCTCAGAATAGTCTCACCCGTGACAATGACCCTGAACGTCCAGCACGGCTCTGGACATGTGGCCAAGGGAGGTCCTTCTCAGTTGCTCGTGACCACAAGGCAGAGTGAGAGAGGCAGTGGCGGCTGCTGGTTTCCTGGACATAAACAACCATCTGACTGTGTTTGCCAGTCAAAGAGCTCTTTGACAGGCAAACACAGTCGGGCATCCCTCTTAAAGCATTAAACAGGCAATTTGCACAGCTAACGTGGTCAGCCTGAAATGCAACATGTTCCTCAGGAAAAGCCCAAATAAGCGTTGCAGCTGGCGGAAGCAGGCGTGAAATCGGTAGCAATACTGAACCAATGAATGCTGAACGCAAAACGAAGTCGTGGGGGGCCAAACGCCGTCGTTCTCTCAGTAAGGTGGGCAAGCTGCCTCCGGGATCTACAGGAGTCAATGCGCTTCTATACGTGGCCACCCCCCACCCCCACCCCGGTGGAACGCCCTCCCTTCGGATCTCAAGGAAATAAACAACTATCTGACTTCTAGAAGACATCTGAAGGCAGGCCTGTATCGGGAAGATTTTAATGTTTGGTGTTTTAGTATGTTCTGATATATGCCATGAGTCACCCAGAGTGGCTGGGGAAGCCCACCCAGATGGGCAGGGTATAAATATTATTACTACTACTACTACTACTACTAATGCTTTGATGGTGTTTCCTGCTTGGCAGGGGGTTGTACTGGATGGCCCTTGTGGTCTCTTCCAGCACTATGATTCTATGATACTACCACTACTACTACTCAAACCATGTAGAAAAGGCCCAGAGAAGCCCAAATGCTTGCTATGGCAGCTTGACCTCCCCACTGAGCTGGCCCCACCTTTATCCTTGTAGCTGAGGCCCCCTTCCTTGTTGGGCCCAAGGGAGCCACCACTAGGCAGCACCACCACCCCAGCAGCACAGAGCCCCACATGTTCCATTCCCCTGCGAGGCTGCAGTGACCATGCACCGTCTCCACGGTCAGCAGCAGTCATGCCTCCTGGGAACCACTAGTGGGGAGAGGGGTGTTACACACCTCTGAGAACAGGGCGGGTCCCTTTTGGCCTCATCCAGCAGGGCTTGGCTTCCTTCACCTCACAACGGTCTCAACCTTTCAACAGAAAGGCCTCAGGAGGACCACAGATGGGCTTCCGCTTCCAAGGAGGGGTCCTACACAGCCACACGCTCCTGCTTCTCTGCAAAGGTGGCAGAACCCCAGCAGGTGCACTGGGCAGTGGGAAGCTCACGGAATGGCTCAGGTAGACTGACCAGAGACAATCGAAACAAGAGTGGAGCCCAAGAGCAGCTCTGCCCAGAATGAGTGCCTTTCATTGCAACCCTCTGGGCTCCTCAGAGCTGCAGAACCATTTCTTCGGCTGAACTTTCTTTCCTTTCAGATCACAGCCCAACCGGTTCCACCTTGTGGAAGGACTATGTTGGGTTCCTTGATGCTTGCGACACCAAGGTTACAGGGAAACCTTCCACACACCCCTACCTCCCTGTGTGTGAAGTGCAAACACTTCCCAGGTGTTCCTCCCACCCCTTCCCTCTTCCTGAGCTTGGATCCCTCCTCTCCTTCCACACAGCCCAGGCTCAGAACTTTGCGGATGCTTCCACAATATGCAAGGCTCTGAGTGGCAGGCCATGGTTGCTGCGTCAAGAGAGAAAGCTGAACACAACTCCTACAGAGGTACAGTAGAGAGTAGCAAAAGCCTAGGAGGTGCCGGGAGAAGAAGGAGGGTCGGTGCTTTTTTTCAGATATCGTAGAAGTCAACATGAGCCCCCGATTCAAAGGTGTTTGCCAGAAGAAGATCCAACAGCTTCTGGGAGGAGATGTCACAATCCAGCAGTTCCCCGTGTTCCTTCATGTGCAGGAACCTCTTCCGCAGCTCCAGGTCTCCCGATCTGGTGCGAGCCTCTTCCTGCATATCCGTGTCCAGGGGACCTGGAAGAGAAGCCAAGAGGCGATTACTGCATTGCAGGGGGTTGGGCAGAACGGGTTCCTTCCAACTCTTCAGTTCTATGGTTTTACGATTCATGGGGAGGGGAGTGAAGGGCCCATCGGCGGACTGCCAGCGAGAGATGATGGAAGGGCTGGAGAAGCCGGAAGCCAGACCAGCTGGCAGACCCCCCGACTCACCTGGCGCATAGCTGAGCACCCTGACGCCTGGCTCTTCTGCCGCTAGGACCTGGAACATCATGTCCCGGGCAGCTTTCCCAGTGCAGTAGAGGGTCCAGGTCCGGAAGGGTTTCAGAGCGCAGAGCGAGGAGACATTGACCACCGTTCGGCACAAGCCAGGCTGAGCAGGAAAGGCCTTCAGGAGGGAGGAGGTGAGGCACAGCGCAGAGGTGATGTTGAAGGCCAGGTAGGCATTGACTTCGCCCGGGCTGGTGAAGTCCAAGAAGGATTTGGAAACATCGCCAAGAGAAGCTAGAAGAGAAAAAAGACCACTGTTTGTTTATCCTTAAGTGCTTCTTCAGACTCCAGATGACCTAGTTACAGGTGGGTAGCCGTGTTGGTCTGCCATAGTCAAAACAAAATCGAAAATTCTTTCTAGTAGCACCTTAGAGACCAACTGAGTTTGTTCCTGGTATGAGCTTTCGTGTGCATGCACACTTCTTCAGATACACTGAAACAGAAGTCACCAGATCCTTAAATATAGTGAGGGAGTGGGGAGGGGTATTGCTCAGAAGGGTGGTGGGAATGGGTGATCAGTTGATAGGTGTGGAAAACCTGTTGACGACTCTTAACGGCTGTAATTAGTCTTGCAGGGAAAGGCAAGAGGTGAGATGGCTAAAGATAGCTTTGTTATGTATAATGAGATAAGAATCCAATGTCTTTGTTCAGACCAGGTTTCTCCGTGGATTTAAGTTTGGTGATTAGTTGTAATTCAGCCACTTCTCTTTCCAGTCTATTTCTGAAATTTCTTTGTATTAAGACAGCTACTTTGAGATCTTTTATAGAATGTCCTGGGAGATTGAAGTGTTCTCCTACTGTTCCCGAAGCGGGCACTGGGATTCTCTAGGGGGGCACAAGACGACAAGGCGTGACAGGGTGAGGGCGTTGGAAGTGTAAATGTGTATCAGACTCTGAAAAGCTGTCACCACAGGATCAAGTTCATCCAGTCTGTTGAATTAATTAAACAAAATACAGTGGTACCTCAGGTTACATACGCTTCAGGTTACACACTCCGCTCACAGAAATCGTGCTCTGGCGGCACAGCGTCAGCGGGAGGCCCCATCAGCTAAAGTGGTGCTTCAGGTTAAGAACGGACCTCCAGAACGGATTAAGTTCTTAACCCGAGGTACCACTGTAGTTTTAACTGAGATTTGAATAAATATGCAATTGTCACTGTTTGAAATTTAATTGGGTTATCTGTCCTAGTGGGCCATGCAAAGCGCTGTTCTGACTGATGCTTTTTATAGGATAGGGTAAGGAGGAACTGGAGGATGGGGACAGCCTCACAGGCAGCAGAAGCTCCCCATATCTGAGATAAGCCAAGCGGCTCAAAAGCAAAGCTTTTCAGGTCATGCTGTGAGTGAGGAAAAGGCATAAATTGGGGAGGAGAGCAGAAAGAGAGGGAGGGAGAAAGGGCACATTGGGGGCACCACCCTAAACAGGTTCACACAGAAACCTCACCCAGTAGTACAGTATATACAGTACTGGCTATGGAGCTGCGAGACCTGTGGCTCAGAGATTAAGGTTCTCAAAGGTGGGGTGGGGGCCAACTGCTATGGGCAAGGCAAGCTCTGAAAGTATTCTGAACATGGAGGAAGACCTGGCTGAGAAGGACTAACCATTGCAGGAAGGGGGGCGCCACTCCTTCTATGGAGCCACCATTAAGAGACAGCGCAAAAGCAAAAGGATGTTTAGCACACACATACAAACACCATGCTTATGGGTGAAAAGAGGAGAGGGTGGGTGTTTTCGTCTCCAAAGGGGCTTTCCTTGCAGTCGGCGCCTACACAGCCAGGTGTGGTATATATCCCAGCACAAAGGGGCCGAGATGATCCGCCGCGGAAGAGGGCGCAGTCTGACACCAGCAACTAGGTGGCGAGGGTGCCCAACGATCCCCCTGGCTTGGAAGTTCCCAAGCGCTACACTTCCTCGTTTTTCTTCCCAGGAGCTGCAAACGGAAGTACTCCGAAGTGGGGGCGCTTGAATCCGCGCTCTTCTCATCTCCGCTGCATTCCCACAGCAACAACCCCAAAGTCATGTTTGCTGCGGACCTCCAAACTAATGCACAAGGCTCACACATCCCGTTTCAGCCTTCTCTTCCGCCCTCGGTGTCCCCCTGGCCCTTTAGGAAGCAGAAAAGGCCGCTGCCACCAGGAACTTACAATCTCCCTTCCACGCGGAGGAAGAAAAAGAGGGAGGGGATGCAGAAATAAACAAGGAAGGGGGGAAGCAAGGACACCCGTTTAGTGTGCGTTACGGCAGCGCCCGTGGATTTGGGGTCTTTGCCCAAGACGGCCACTGCTTAGCCCTTTCCCCGGGAACTGGCCTTTCTAAGGATGCAGAGCAGCCCCTGCAGGAAGCCGCCGTGCAAGCCGGTCCCGCAGCTGCCTCCGGACCCGGAGGAGGAGCGCACTCTGCACGCGCTCAGGAGCGCGTCTCGGCGCCGCCCGCTCACCGGCGTTGTTGACGAGCAGCAGCCGCTCCATCGGCCCGTCCCCGCGGAGCTCCCGGGCGGCGTGCACCACGCGCTGCAGCCCGTCTTCTGAGGCCAGGTCGGCGGGCAGGCCGCGCACGCGGAGCGTCGGGCAGGCGGCGCGCAGCTCGCCCTCCAGCTGCTCCAGCGCGGCCGCAGAGCGCGCCACCAGCAGCAGCGCCGAGCCGGGCGCCAGGCGCGGGGCCAGCAGGCGCGCCAAGCTCCGGCCGAAGCCTCGCGAGGCGCCCGTCACGATGCCCACGGCGCGGCCCAGACCCGCCGCCCGCCCGCCGGCCTCTCCGTCCATGGCAGCAGCTCGGTAAGCCGGGCGCGACACTCGTGCGCTTTTACGCAGCGGCGCTCCGAGGCGGGACCGAGCCCCGAGGGGGCGGCGCGTCCGCTGCAGAGACCCCGCCCAGCCGGGTGTTTTTATGCCCGCCGCCTAGAAATGCGAATACTGTAATTAAGCTGTGTAGAAAATACAGTAAATAAACGCCCCATTGAGCTCTGGCTAGGCCAGAATGTGTTTATTCTCCTTGGCATCCTAAAATGAAACCAAGGGTGCTGGTGGGCGACGGGTCCTCCGTGCCCTGGTGCAAATCCCTGGCCCGGCTTCTCTTTCTTCCTGGCTTTGGCCTCCTATCAGCAGCCTTTGATATGGTCGACCACGATCTTTTGGACCACCGCCTTGCCGTGGGAATTCAGGGCACAGTCCGACAATGGCTGCGTTCCTTTATCTCAGGTCGGGGACTGTTACGGAAAAATCCCAAGTGTGCTTGTCCACCTGGCCCTATGAGAGAAGCCCACGGGTTCTGCGGAGATCAAGGAGGAAGCCAGCCAGGAGCAAAGTAAAGCAAAGAAGCTTTATTGCGCAACAGGAGCAGCCAAGACTGTTCAACGGGGAAAGGGGTGACATGGACTTTTAAAACTTCACAAAACATCCCAGAATACCCTTCAGGAACGTCATCATCACATGGGGAAAACGTCAGATGATTGACAGGAGGAAGGGGGGGGTTTTCAGGATCTACATATGGGGAAAACAAGTTTAGCATAACGATCAAGGTGGCAGGAACAGGTAAATGGTTTAAGGGTGGGTACAATACACATAGAGAGTTTCCACTGGGGAAGAACAATAGGGGATCCTTGGGAGGATGTCTGCTACTATGGTAACTGATGGATGAGGATTGAGTGGATTATTGGGAGGGGTGCATTTCCTGGATGAGGACGTGACTGCCTGCTGAAAGGATTATGAAGGTCATCGACACAAAGTCCAAAAATTATATATGTTCAAGAAAGTGTACTTCTGATGGTCGGAGGATGGCGGGAACCGAGGGGATGGAGAGTCCATCTCCTGAGGAGAAGATAGACACTCGAACTGAGCAGATTGGACACTGCGTTCAGGAGTTACGGATTTTACAATAATAAACATTTCGAGCTGTCAAAAACAGGCCACCCAGTCTTTAAATTGTCCATTTGATACATTGTTGCAAGTTATAATTAATAGTTTCCCCAACTGGATACATTTTGGTTTCGATTCCATTGTTCTCCCAGCAGGGAGCCTGTCAATACCCACTTAGCGTTCAGTCAAGCGTGAAGGTGATGATTGAATCATAGTATCCGAGCTGAACGTTCCATTTTGCAGGCTGAGCTGGATGCATGCTCCTGATTGGCGGGCCTGCCGCTCATTGAGAAAATGGTGTGTAGCGAAGCGCTTCTGACAGGCGAAGCGGTACGGGTTTTTAGGCTTTATGTACAGCCTTTTGAAGGGGGTTATTGGGGAAAATCAGTGTGCTGCTTGTGAGACCGTGTGGGGAAACATGTGGAGGGGTTCTCGGGGCCCAGGGGAAGTGTCCTAAAGGCGATCCGGTGAGTCCCGGCTGGCCGCCTTGTCAGCAGGCCTCCGGGAAGAGCGCTCCCCCTGCCGGTTTCCCTATCATATCCCCCATTCGGAGAGAGGGTTGCGGCCCGTTCCGGAGGAACAGCAACCCCTTCTCTCCGCACCTTCACAGTTCGGTGATCTGATATTCCCCTTCCCCCAGGTGCCGCATCTGTACGTATTCAGGGAAGGGAATGGCGGTACGGGAATAGGCTCTAAGGGGAAATATAGCGTTAGGGGCTTTCCGGGAGGGACAACGAAGCAAAGAACAACACGGTCCCCAGCAGTGAGCAACACAACAAAAGGTCACAATGCATACGGTAACGACTAAAACAATCACAACTAGTCCCTTCAGGAGTTGCTTCGCCCAGCCCAAATCAGGCAGCCAACCCCACAGGTCGAGCCCCGACAGTCCTTCATGCTGGATGTCACGCAGGGTCCCAGCAAGTCTATGTATGTTGTTTAGGTGTCCCGTTATGTTTAGGGTTTGGTCGGTTACATACGTACAGCACTCTGAACCAATCAGAGCACAAGTCCCGCCCTCCGATGACAGTAAAAAATCGGTAGCAATCCGGTTTTGGATCGATAATTGTCGTACCTGGGAGAGCTCAGTGGTTAGAGCATCGGTGACCTGTTCGGTTTCTCGCATGAATTTGAGGAGGATGTCCGTGAGTTTCAAGATGTCAACGTGATTGGAACCCGCTCCGTAGGCAGGGAACAATGCTCTCCCCCACGTCTCTCCGTTAGCGGCCACATCGGAGAGGTCCGAGAGAGCCTGTTCCTCTCTTTTGTTCCTTTGTCTCCCGGTAGGCAGGTCATGGGTGACTCGGATGCCCGGGACAATATATCCGATATAACAGGAGCCAGACATGTGGGGGCTGACCCACCGGTACCCGCGGTGAGCACAGATCCACCACAGGCCCGCGAGGTAGGACTCCATCCGGCCTGAGGCAAAACTCTGTAGGAGAGCGGGGTTCGGCTTTCCCACAGGTCCAACAACGGTAGTCCAAGCGGCGGAGAGGTCGGAGGTAGTCTGTGTGCCTCTCGGGCTGGTGATGATAACTTGCCCTGTCTCACGGAGTTCCAGGTTGATGTCGCACACACTGACCCCCACGTTAGGTCCTTGTCCAGTGAAGCGGCGGCAAAGGGGGCCCCTGGTTGGACCTGTCAAGTACAGGTATTGGTGGGTGAGATTCAAGGCGGTTAGGTTCCATGAGGCAACGTCCCCTGACCGGAACTGCTCCAGGGTGACGGCCACCGGAACCAGAGGTAGTCCTTGTCTCATATGG
This sequence comes from Lacerta agilis, assembly GCF_009819535.1. NCBI lineage: Eukaryota > Metazoa > Chordata > Lepidosauria > Squamata > Lacertidae > Lacerta > Lacerta agilis. Next base: position 73,761,028 of record NC_046320.1, read on the forward strand.
GTTGGGGCATGAGCACAGATCCAACAGTCCCGAGTAGTGGTCTCCTTTGCCACCTTGCTGAGGAGTTGGATGAAAGAGTTCTGCTCCCAGGAGGAGAGGAGGTCCGGTTCTATGCCAGACCGGTTCAGTCCTAATTGTCGGGGAGCGGTGCCTATCGGGTGAAGGGGGTCAGTGGAATTAAGGAGGCTGACGTTGGAGGCAATGCCTCCACATCTCATAGGTCCTGTATGGTCCCAAGCAGGAGGATGGGAAGGGGCTACTGGGTGATGCCACCCTTCTAAGTACTCTCTCCCCTGCCAGTTTCCCGTAAGTCCAAGGTCCCAGAGGCAACAAAACCTCCGGAGACATACGCCTTGCAACTGGGATCTATGGGGTCCCGGAGCCATACGGAGGCATTGAAATCCAAAGAGGAGACTCTCAGAGGGTTGGTGGGTGTCCGTGTAGGCGTGTGAGGCTCCACCAAGCGCCACCTCAGTCCAGTTGGGAAGCCTGGTAACTTCCCCTCGTTCATAGAGGAGGTAGGACCCATTCACGCATTGCAAACGGTAATGCCCATGGTCCAAGGCGAGGACAGCGGCTCCAATGCGATGGAAGTATTGGGTACGGATAAAGAGTTCCCAATACTGAGAGTCAGAGAGTTGGGGTACTGCAGAGTGACGCAAGAGGGTCCGGGACTCAGGAACACAAAAGTCAAAGTCCCCCATTCGATCCTGGTTGTCCCTACCCCCTAGGTCAACAGCATGGAAGTCCAGGTAACGGTAGTCGGTGTGCAAGTGCACGCAGTAGTTGGCTGCGAAGGTGATAGTCGCAGCAGTTAGAACAAGGGATAGAGTCCGGGGAGGGCAGAGAAATTGGGGCGGCATGGTAGAAGTTGAAGGTGGAGCTGTCAGATAGCTGTCAGCTGTCAACGAGCTGTCAGAAGGCGAGGCGAAGCGAAGGACGAGCTGTCAGCGAGCTGTCAGAAGGCGAGGCGAGCTGTCAACGAGCTGTCAGAAGGCGAGGCGAAGCGAAGGACGAGCTGTCAGCGAGCTGTCAGAAGGCTAGGCGAGCTGTCAACGAGCTGTCAGCGAGCTGTCAGAAGGCGAGGCGAAGCGAAGGACGAGCTGTCAGCGAGCTGTCAGAAGGCGAGGCGAGCTGTCAACGAGCTGTCAGAAGGCGAGGCGAAGCGAAGGACGAGCTGTCAGCGAGCTGTCAGAAGGCGAGGCGAAGCGAAGGACGAGCTGTCAGTCGCGTTTCAGGCGTAGTTTGATACCGGTGTTGCCGGGAACGATCTCGGAGGTCCAGATGGCGCCCGGTCCGGTCTGTTGGACCCGATCCTGGTCCCGATCCTGGTCCGGTGGCGAAGGCTGTTGGACCCGATCCTGGTCCCGATCCTGATCCGGTGGCGAAGGCTGTTGGACCCGATCCTGGTCCCGATCCTGATCCGGTGGCGAAGGCTGTTGGACCCGATCCTGGTCCCGATCCTGATCCGGTGGCGAAGGCTGTTGGACCCGATCCTGGTCCCGATCCTGATCCGGTGGCGAAGGCTGTCGGACCCGATCCTGGTCCCGATCCTGATCCTGTGGTGGGGCGATATGTTCTCCGTCCTCGTCGTCTATATAGGAGGCTGCAGTGGGAGGTGGGTTATCAAAAGTATAATCCTCCCCCCCGCTTTCCTGTGTCTCCTGTGGCGGTTGTGTGGCCTTGCACCTGGTATGGTGAAGCCAGGCATTTTTCTCCCCCACTTTTAGAGCTGTGAGTGAGACGAGGAGGACCTGATATGGACCCTCCCAGGCTGGCTGCAGTGGGAGTTTCTGATAGACCTTCACTAACACCCAGTCTCCTGGTTGGAATGAGTGAACGGGGGCATCTGCTGGCAGGTTCTGGCCTTCTATGGCCGCATATTTATGGAGGCTGCGCAGCTGTTTCTGCAGTTGTATCACATAGCTGGTAAGTTCAGCTTCCCCAATGTCCAATTCTGATAAGGGGAACTGGGTGTTATAGATAGGAGGGGGTCGTCCGAAGAGAAGTTCAAAGGGGGAGAGTTTTAGGGGTCCAGTGGGGGCGCTCCTGATGTTGTGAAGGACTATTGGCAGTGCATTGACCCACTTCAAACCAGTGGAGCTACAGATTTTCCCCAATTGGACCTTTATTTCCTGATTCATGCGTTCGACTTGCCCTGAGGAAGCGGGGTGGTAGGGGGTGTGCAGTTCCCACTTAATGCCAAGAGCAGATGCCACATGCTGGACCACAGCCGCTGTGAAGTGGCTCCCCCTGTCAGAGTCTAACTTGCGTGGGATTCCAAATCGTGGAATGATCTCATGGAGTAGGGCTCTGGCCACAACCGAGGCTGTAGCCCTTTTAGCAGGAAAGCCCTCAGTCCATGAGGAGAATTTGTCAATTATAACCAGAACATGATGAAAGCCCTGACACGGGGGAAGATCAATAAAGTCCAATTGTAAGTTTTCAAAGGGGACAAAAGCCCATGGTCTAGCCCCTGGTGGCCGCCTGGGCTCACGTTTAGGGTTATAATTTTGGCAAGTGACACAGTTCTTAGTAGCAGCGGCTGCTGCCGTGGCTGTCCCAGGGGCATACCAGGATCTTTGAACAAAGTCTATCAGCTTCCCTTTGCCCCAGTGGGTTTGTTGGTGGAGGACTCTGACAAACTTAGGGGTCCAAGCCCTGGGCATGACGACTCTCCCATCTGGAAGAGTCCATACGCCATTGACCTTTGTCGCACCAATGGTAGTCCACGAGGATTGCTCCTCTTCAGGGGCAGTCCTATACATTAGATCAAAGTCGAAGTCTGCAGGTATTTGAATGCATTGGAAGTCTGCCCCCTCCCGCGGGGTTTGCAAGGCTGCCATTTGGGCGGCGCGATCCGCCCTCCTATTGCCTTTTGAGACCGGGTCCCTCCCTTTGGTGTGGGCCTTACAGTGGACGACAGCGATGGAGGCCGGTAGGTGAATTGCAGACAGCAGTCTTTCCACTAGGGCGGCGTGGGAGATTTGCGATCCTGCAGCCGTTAGGAAGCCCCTTTGGAGCCATATCTGCCCCGTAGTGTGGACCAGACCGAAGCAATATTTGCTGTCGGTGTATATGGTGGTGCGCTTTCCTTCGCTAAGTTCACAGGCTCTGATGAGGGCTACTAGTTCGGCCGCCTGAGCACTGTACTGGGCATGTATGGGACCCGCTTCTAATACTTCGAAATCAGATGCTACCGCATACCCAGTCTTTCTCTCTCCATTCACTATCTTAGAGCTGCCATCTGTGTATAATATAAGATCTGGGTTCTCCAGGGGGAGGTGATCCAAATCTTCTCTAGGTTTTTCAGTTTGTCTGACAATTTGAGCACAATCGTGATGGGGGGTGCCATCTTCCGGCAGTGGAAGTAGGGTCGCCGGGTTCAAGGAGTTTACTCTCTTGATGACTACGTTTGAGGGAGCCAGTAGGAGGGCTTCGTAGCGGTTTAGACGCGGATTGGAAAAATGGTGGGTGCCTTTCATAGATAGGAGGGTGGAGACTGCATGGGGCACATGGATGGTAATTTCATGCCCCAGTACTGTCTCCTGCGCTTTCTGGAGGAGTATTGCTGCAGCGGCTATGGCCCTAAGGCAGCTTACGGCTCCTTTGGCGGTGTTATCGAGCTGCAGACTGTAGTAAGCCACTGGCCTCTGCCGGTCCCGAAAGGATTGAGTTAGGACTCCCGAGGCCACCCCCATCTGTTCGTGGACGTATAGATTGAATGGGATGCGGTAATCTGGGAGGCCTAAAGCGGGGGTGGAACGTAATTCCCTCTTCAGGCGCTCAAAGCAGGCAAAAGCCTCCTCGCTCCATATTAACTTATCGGGGTGGTCCTGGCGGGTCATGGCCGACAGGGGCTTCGTTATTTCGCTGTAGGCGGCGACCCATTCTCTACAGAACCCAGCCATCCCGAGCAGCCCACGCAATTGTCGTTTAGTCTGAGGTAGGGGTATTTTCGTGACTGCATCTATTCTGTCGGTTGCCAGGCTCCGGGTGCCCACCCCTAGGACGTGTCCAAGATATCTGACCTCCTGCTTGCAGAATTGTAGCTTTTTGGGGGAAACTTTGTGTCCTTTGTAGGCTAGGGCGACAAGGAGGTGTTTGGTGTCCAATTTGCATGCCTCCTCGCTATTAGAACAAATCAATATATCATCAACGTAAAGCAGATACTTGGATCCAGCAGGCAGTACTACATCCTGTAGATCTTGGTGCAAGATGGCAGAGAAGATGGCCGGCGACTCCACATACCCCTGGGGTAGCCTGGTCCAAGTGAGCTGGCCGGGTCCCCAGGTGAAGGCAAAGAGAAATTGACTTTCAGGGGCCAGGGGTATGCTGAAAAATGCAGAACATAAATCTGCAGCGCTGTACCAGGAGGTGCCCGGTGGTATTGCATTTAGTAGGGAGTTTGGGTTCCCCACCACCGGGTGGCGCGGCACCACGAATTGGTTAACTAATCTCAAGTCTTGTACAAAACGGTAACGGGTTGGGGCGCCCTCTGTAGCGGCCTTCTTAATGGGGAGGACTGGCGTGTTGCACGGGGAGGCGCAAGGTACTAAAATTCCCTGTTGTAGGAAATCCTCTATCATGGGTGTAAGTCCCTGTATTGCAGCCTGTGGCAGTGGGTACTGCTTAGTACAAGGGTATGGGAGATCTGCTCTATAGGTGATCTTGACAGGCACAGCGGATTTTAAAAGCCCTACAGAGGTGGATTCTGTCCCCCATAGCCAAGGGGGTAGTTCCAATTCAAGGTCCAAGGGGAGATCTGGGAACTGACGCTCCTGGACTGCTTCTTGTACAAGTCCCTGGAATGCAGGTACAGATTCCTCAGGCATGTGCAGATATATGCCGTCCTGTGAGCATTTAATAGTCGCTCTCAGCTTGCAAAGTAGGTCCCTCCCCAAGAGATTCACTGGGCTGCTGGTTAGCAAGAAGGTATGTTCCGCTAATAGGGGTCCCAGGGTGACCTTGGCTGGCTGTGAGAGCGGGCAGGTGCGGGGTATCCCATCCAGTCCCATGACCTTCTTGGTTTCCTGCCCAGGTTCCAGATGGCTGTTGGCCAAGGTGGAATAGGTCGCTCCGGTGTCGAGAAGGCACTCATAAGGGTGCCCATCGATCTCAATGGTGCAGATGGGATCTTCCGGAGAGAGCGCTAGGACTGGGCAAATGGAGTGGGTCTGGTTGGGATCCCCGGCTGATTGTCAATACTGATTTGCTCCATGCGGCTGGGGAGGTAGAGTGGCCGGTGGTGCTGCAGGATTCTGGACCCCACTCTGGTGAATCGGGGGGCGCATATTGGACTGGGATGCCTGCGGTGGTCTGGAAGGTGGTTGGGGCCACTGTCCTTGAGTCGCTGGGGTTTGGTTCCCAAACCCTGGGGCAGCCTGTTGGTTAGGTAGGTAGGGCGCATAGCTCGTTCCTCTGTGGTGGGGAGGCCTGTTCTCTTGTGTCCAATTAGTTACTGGATTAAGATATGGACAAAATTTGTGTATGTGCCCTTCCTCCTGGCAATGGAAGCAGCCCCCTCCTGTATAGCCCCAGGGTCGGTTTGTGACTTGTGGCCCCCTTCCTCTTCCTCGTCCTCTTCCCCTGCTTTGATACTGAGCCGGTTCCATGCTGAGGGCGAGCACATGGTCGTCCTCTGGCCTTGGTTCTCTCCTTTTCTTCTCATCCCTAGTGTTGAAGATGGTTTTTGCGATGGAGAGGATTTCACTGAAACTCTTTCCATCGTATCCTATCTGGAGGCTTAGAGCCTTTCTTATGTCCGGGCTGGATTGATCCTTAAAGAATCCTTTCACTATCACTGAGTGCTGAGGATTGTCGGGGTCTATCCCGCCCCAGGTCTTTATCGCCGATACCAGCCTAGTATAATAATCTGAGGGGTGCTCATTAGGTCCTTGTAGAACCGACTGGACTTTAGTCCAATTCACGGTGCGCTGGCCAGCCGCTTTAATCCCATCTAGGATGGCTTTCTTGAAGATTTTTAGGCGCCACACGCCGCCAGGGGTGTTGTAGTCCCAAGCAGGCTCCGGCTCAATCCTAAGATTTTGGGCTGTCAGCGGTTCAATACCGTCGGGTTTGTTTTGCTGGTAGTTTTCAAGCTCTAGTGCTTCTCCCGCCTTGGCCAAGATATCTGCCTTCTCCGCCTCATTGAAGAGGGCATTAAGGAGAACATGCGTGTCAGCCCAAGTCGGATGGTGTGTGGAGAAGATAGCGCTTATTTGGCGATAACATTTATCAGGGCTATCTCTTAGAGACGGCATCTGGCTTGCCCAGGCCACCAGGTCCGCTGTATGAAACGGTTGGTGGGTGTAAATCATACGGGGTGGGCCATCTGGTTCCGCCGGTGGTATGGGCAGTGCTCTCAAGGGCATCTGTATCTCTGGCTCCCCACTAGGCTTAGATGTGCTGGGGTCCGCGCCTGATGATGGTGGCGGCGGTTTCCCAGATGTGCTGGGGCCCGCGCCTGATGATGGTGGCGCTTGCTTCCCTTTTGTTTTATTCCCGCTACGAAGGGCCATCCCCTCCTCCCCCTCCGACTCCTCATCCTCTGAACTTGTCCCGAGGTCTGAAACGGGTGCTGTTGCGCCCTGGTAGTAGAAGGGGATTAAGGTCCGATCTATGAGCTCTTCATTTGAACGTTCCTCGTAAGGGGGAGGGAGCGACTGGGCTGGTTTTTGGCGCCTCTTCTCGCTGGGCTTCCGATTAGGCTTGATGATGGGAAGTTGCAGCGATGGGGCAGTCTGCAGGGAGCACAGAACCTGCTGGACTGCCTCAAAGGTAGCCAGGTATTCTAGCTGGCGGGGTTTTTCTTCTAATAAGTACTTCTTCAGAGAATTGAGTCGGTCTTTATTGAAAGACCCGTCCGTTGGCCAGCGGAGCTCGGGTTTTAAGGTGGCAGTAGCATTTGGCCATAGATTCCTGCAGAGGTCTCCTAACTTCTGCTTGGATAGCAGTTCGTGCCCTGGTATTTGCTTCCAGTGGGCTAAGACGAACTCAAGAGGGGAGTCGGGGTCCAGCTGAGAAACGGAAGGCTTCCGTGAAGCTTTCCTCTCAGAGGGAGCCCGCTCATGCTTCGAAGCTTTAGTTCCCATCTCGCGACTTCGGGGTTCGGGTTCCTAAGAACGGGAAAAAAGGGGTAGGGGTTCGGGTTTCTTAATTGGATATCCTTAGTCCTCCCTTTCCTATTCCTAACACTTCAACTTCAACTCTGGCGCCTATTTCTTACTCCGTCGGGGTTCCTTCCCCAGACCTCTTCCTTTCCAAACAACCAGGGGTTTCCTCACCACTCTGCCTTGTCTTGCCCCTCAGGCCAAGCTCTCCCTCCTGGCAACCTCCTACCTGACGTTACAACTTGAGAGAGAGGGCCCTACTGGACGCCCACTTAGCGTGGTGCCAGATCAGGTAGCCTCTGGATAGAGTTTTCGTTCCGGAATACCCCCCTTGCGTTTGGAAGCGGGCTCACACGCGACAATCGCGTACACGTGTCCCGACCAGTGCGGCTAGGGTAACGATAGAAAGGAAGTCCCCCTGCCCCTCGGCTGGTAGGTCACCCGTTTGCGGGGAGGTGGTTGTTTAGGCCGTCCTCCCCGTCTTATTTCTCGGGTTCCACACCAATGAGGAAGACAGAGGTACGAAGAAGAACTCTGGCCCCTTGCGTTCGATAGGGTACCCACAGCGGAGAGGTGGTTGTTTAGGCCGTCCTCCCCGTCTTACGTTCGAGTCCCGTCTCGGTGCGGCTGACCAGAGGTTTAAGAGAAAGAAATAGAGCTCAGGACTCCCCTGTCGAGTTGAGCATGGGTCCACGCGTTGGACCAAGAGAAAGGCAAGAAATAACGATAGGTAAGAGGGCAGAGAATTGGTTGCCAGGAGTCACCACCCCTCTCCCACCGATGCACGGGGATTCAACCTATACTCACGTCTCTGGTCCTGTGATCCCGGGATCAAGAAGGTAGCCGGCGAGCTTTCCCTTTGCTCCCTGGTTGGTCCCTCGGAGACTTGCAATTACCGCCCGGAGGATGGCCGGAGGTCCGGAAAAACTTCCCAGGCAAAAGGGCCCGGTGCCGGCTGAAGGTTTTGGGGTCCCGCGGCCAGCCACACGGGAGCACCGCAAGACTCCCGGGTTTCGGCACCAGCTGTTACGGAAAAATCCCAAGTGTGCTTGTCCACCTGGCCCTATGAGAGAAGCCCACGGGTTCTGCGGAGATCAAGGAGGAAGCCAGCCAGGAGCAAAGTAAAGCAAAGAAGCTTTATTGCGCAACAGGAGCAGCCAAGACTGTTCAACGGGGAAAGGGGTGACATGGACTTTTAAAACTTCACAAAACATCCCAGAATACCCTTCAGGAACGTCATCATCACATGGGGAAAACGTCAGATGATTGACAGGAGGAAGGGGGGGGTTTTCAGGATCTACATATGGGGAAAACAAGTTTAGCATAACGATCAAGGTGGCAGGAACAGGTAAATGGTTTAAGGGTGGGTACAATACACATAGAGAGTTTCCACTGGGGAAGAACAATAGGGGATCCTTGGGAGGATGTCTGCTACTATGGTAACTGATGGATGAGGATTGAGTGGATTATTGGGAGGGGTGCATTTCCTGGATGAGGACGTGACTGCCTGCTGAAAGGATTATGAAGGTCATCGACACAAAGTCCAAAAATTATATATGTTCAAGAAAGTGTACTTCTGATGGTCGGAGGATGGCGGGAACCGAGGGGATGGAGAGTCCATCTCCTGAGGAGAAGATAGACACTCGAACTGAGCAGATTGGACACTGCGTTCAGGAGTTACGGATTTTACAATAATAAACATTTCGAGCTGTCAAAAACAGGCCACCCAGTCTTTAAATTGTCCATTTGATACATTGTTGCAAGTTATAATTAATAGTTTCCCCAACTGGATACATTTTGGTTTCGATTCCATTGTTCTCCCAGCAGGGAGCCTGTCAATACCCACTTAGCGTTCAGTCAAGCGTGAAGGTGATGATTGAATCATAGTATCCGAGCTGAACGTTCCATTTTGCAGGCTGAGCTGGATGCATGCTCCTGATTGGCGGGCCTGCCGCTCATTGAGAAAATGGTGTGTAGCGAAGCGCTTCTGACAGGCGAAGCGGTACGGGTTTTTAGGCTTTATGTACAGCCTTTTGAAGGGGGTTATTGGGGAAAATCAGTGTGCTGCTTGTGAGACCGTGTGGGGAAACATGTGGAGGGGTTCTCGGGGCCCAGGGGAAGTGTCCTAAAGGCGATCCGGTGAGTCCCGGCTGGCCGCCTTGTCAGCAGGCCTCCGGGAAGAGCGCTCCCCCTGCCGGTTTCCCTATCAGGGACAGAGAGTGGCGCTAGGGAGGGAGTTGTCGCCGTGACACTCCTTGGTGTGTGGAGTTCCGCAGGGCACAATCCTTTCCCCGATGCTTTTTAATATCTTTATGCGCCCTCTTGCCCAGATTGTCCGGAGTTTCGGGCTGGGCTGTCATCAATATGCTGATGACACCCAGCTTTTTCTGTTGATGGACGGCCGCCCTGACTCGGTCCCGGACACACTGGCCAGATGCTTGGAGGCTGTGGCTGCATGGATGCGTGGGAGCTGGTTGAAGTTAAACCCTTCGAAGACAGAGGTGCTCTGGCTGGGTCGAGATGACATGGGGTCGGGGGGCCAACTCCCATCTCTTGCAGGGGTGCAATTAGTGCCAGCACCTTCTGTCAGGAGTTTGGGTGTAACCTTCGACGCCTCACTTTCTATGGAGGCGCAGGTTACAGCTACAGCAAAGGTGGCATTTTTCCATCTCCGCCGTATTAAGCAGTTGACCCCCTACCTCTCTCGCCCTGATCTGGCCACAGTGATCCATGCGACGGTCACCTCCAGACTTGATTATTGTAACTCGCTCTACGCGGGTCTGCCCCTAAAGCTGACCCAGAAACTCCAGTTGGTGCAGAATGCCACGGCGAGGCTCCTTACCGGGTCTTTGCCGCGGGACCACATTCATCCAGTGCTTTACCAGCTGCACTGGCTCCCGGTGGAGTACAGGGTCAGGTTTAAGGTGCTGGTTTTGACCTTTAAAGCCCTATGCGGCTTAGGACCCTCGGACCTAAGGGACCGCCTCTCCTGATATGTCCCGGGTAGGACCTTAAGGTCCTCAAATAATAACTTTTTTGGAGGTCCCGAGCCACAAGGATGCTAGGTTGGCTTCAACTAGGGCCAGGGCCTTCTCAGTACTGGCCCCGACTTGGTGGAACAGTCTGTCACAAGAGACCAGGGCCCTGCGGGATTTGGCATCTTTCCATAGGGCCTGCAAGATGGAGCTGTTCCACCCGGACTTTGGGTTGGTTTCAGTTTAACCCTGATGTTTCATTATTTTGGTGTTATTGGTGGGCTACTTAAAAATGAGGCTGCAGTCTAAATTAAATTTAAATTGTATTTTAATCTATATTTTAATGAATTGTTTTATGTTTTTGTTGTGATTTCATTGGTGTTAGCTGCCCTGAGCCCGGTTGTGGCGGTTCGCTCAACCTGCACAGGACCCCCAGACGTTTAACGGTCCGTTGATACCTGCGCTCACCACTTTGTTAATTCACCACTACCACCAATCAGTCTGTCTGGTATTTACTTCACTCAGTTCAAACAAGGAGAATGTTGGAACAAACTGTTCTTATTGAAGTTTAGTACATAAGCATGTGGTTTCTGGATAAACAGTTCTTTCTTGGTTGTGTTCTTGTTAACAACAGGGCCCAACAATTTCTCCCGCCCTTGTTCCTACTCCTTCCCTTGCCACCCTCCTTCCAGCCTCTCAATACCCACAACAAGCCCCAAGACCCTCTTCCTTCACCGGGAGGGGTTTATATAGCCCACTTAACTCCGCCCCTCTTAATCATAGAATCATAGAGTTGGAAGAGACCCCAAGGGCCATCCAGTCCAACCCCCTGCCAAGCAGGAAACACCATCAAAGCATTCCTGACAGATGGCTGTCAAGCCTCTGCTTAAAGACCTCCAAAGAAGGAGACTCCACCACACTCCTTGGCAGCAAATTCCACTGTCCAACAGCTCTTACTGTCAGGAAGTTCTTCCTAATGTTTAGGTGGAATCTTCTTTCTTGTAGTTTGAATCCATTGCCCCGTGTCCGCTTCTCTGGAGCAGCAGAAAACAACCTTTCACCCTCCTCTAAGGTTCTTACTGGTTAATCCTTTTAACTCCTTCTATGCCATTCCTAAGTTTGGGTGATTGTCACACCGGTTTGGTGGGGAAGGGCGGGGTATGAATAAAATATTATTATTATTATTATTATTATTATTATTATTATTAGAATACACAGAGCAAATATACCAGAAACATATGGAGGTCTCATACACCCCAGGTAATGTGGTTGCTGACCTTGAGCCAGACATCCTGGAGAGTGAAGTCAAATGGGCCTTAGAAAGCCTTGCTAACAACAAGGCCAGTGGAAGTGATGATATTCCAGCTGAACTATTTAAAATCCTAAAAGATGGTGCTGTTAAGGTGCTACACTCAATATGCCAGCAAGTTTGGAAAACTCAGCAATGGCCAGAGGATTGGAGAAGATCAGTCTACATCCCAATCCCAAAGAAGGGCAGTGCAAAAGAATGCTCCAACTACCGCACAATTGCACTCATTTCACACACTAGCAAGGTTATGCTTAAAATTCTACAAGGCAGGCTTAAGCAGTATGTGGACCGAGAACTCCCAGAAGTCCAAGCTGGATTTCGAAGGGGCAGAGGAACCAGAGACCAAATTGCAAACATGCGCTGGATTATGGAGAAAGCTAGAGAGTTCCAGAAAAACATCTACTTCTGCGTCATTGACTACGCAAAAGCATTTGACTGTGTCAACCACAGCAAACTATGGCAAGTTTTTAAAGAAATGGGAGTGCCTGATTACCTTATCTATCTCCTGAGAAATCTCTATGTGGGACAAGAAGTTACAGTTAGAACTGTATGTACAATTTTGAACTGATTGGTTCAAAATTGGGAAAGGAGTATGACAGGCCTGCCTTCAGATGTCTTCTAGAAGTCAGATAGTTGTTTATTTCCTTGAGATCCGAAGGGAGGGCGTTCCACCGGAGGGGTGGCCACGTATAGAAGCGCATTGACTCCTGTAGATCCCGGAGGCAGCTTGCCCACCTTACTGAGAGAACGACGGCGTTTGGCCCCCCACGACTTCGTTTTGCGTTCAGCATTCATTGGTTCAGTATTGCTACCGATTTCACGCCTGCTTCCGCCAGCTGCAACGCTTATTTGGGCTTTTCCTGAGGAACATGTTGCATTTCAGGCTGACCACGTTAGCTGTGCAAATTGCCTGTTTAATGCTTTAAGAGGGATGCCCGACTGTGTTTGCCGGTCAAAGACCTCTTTGACTAGCAAACACAGTCAGATGGTTGTTTATGTCCAGGAAACCAGCAGCCGTCACTGCCTCTCTCACTCTGCCTTGTGGTCACGAGCAACTGAGAAGGACCTCCCTTGGCCACATGTCCAGAGCCGTGCTGGACGTTCAGGGTCATTGTCACGGGTGAGACTACTCTGAGCTCAGTCGGTTGGCAAGATACTACTGGCCGTCAATATAGATGCTACATTTTCCAAATGTCTTTCGGTTTTCTGGGTCGTGTAACCCAGTCATTCCTTCTCTCTTCTCATCTCATCTCTTCTCATCCCGTCTTCCTTAATAAAATCATCCCTTGGCTTACTATAAACTGGTGTGTATGAGATTGTGCTGGGTTGTCTACCTCTCGACTCGGTCATGTTTAAGGAAATAACTTAAGTCAGGGTTTCCCAAGCTTGGGTCTCCAGCTTTTTTTGCACTACAGTTCCCATCATCCCTGACCACTGGCCCTGCTAGCTAGGCATGATGGGAATTGTAGTCCAAAAACAGCTGGAGACCCAAGTTTGGGAAGCCCTGTCTTACGAAGAGCCCTGCAGTTGTATGAGGCCAAAGGGGGGGGGGGGCTCGTCCACAGCAGCCAACAGAAGTCCTTTTAGTACCATTAGGAAGCTTGCTTACTCCTAACTTTAGATCATAAAGACATCAGACCTACCTTGCCAATGGCTTGTCTAGTCCAGCAACCTCTTCTCTCAGCGGCCAGCTAGGTGCCCCGAAAGGAAGACCCCAAGCAGGCCCTGGGTTCAACAGCAGCAACATTCTCCCCACCTGCAGCTCCAACTCGGCTGTCTTTCAGCTAGGCCAGCAGCAGGGGGTCAAGAAGACCGGCTGGTGTGTGTCTCCCCCCCCCTCCCCGAAATTCTGGAATCCATCTGGCTTTTGTAGACCAACCAACATTGTCCTGATGCCATCGTGGTAAGGCGAGGGACTCTGCTGCGATGCCGCAGAGGGCTGGAGATGGGGATTGGGTGGGATTGCATTGTATGCATGTTGTTGGCTTCCGTTGAAATCTACAAGAGGCAAAGGAGAGGAGCTCCTTCAGGGGTGAAGTCAAACTGCTGGGAGGTTGCAGCGCCTGCTGTGGCTGTAGAGACCAATGTGGGAGAGACATGTGTTGTTGCAGCTGGGGCTGGTGAGGGCGCCCGGTTGTGCTGCTGCAGATGCGCCAGGGCGTCTCTTCTCTCCTCGCTCCTCCCAGCGGCCATTCCTCCTCTGGTCACTACTGTGGATGCACAACTTGACTGTTTGCAGGCACTGCAAGGGATTCCCACATGGCGGGGTTGATGTGCTCAGCCGCCATGTCTCGTTTGCAGACGTTTTTGTAACGCAGGATGAGTCTACCAATGGGCCGGGTGCCTGAAGCCAGCAGGCACTTCTACCCGACTTTTCTGATTCAAAGAGTGACCTGAGCTCAGGTTGACAAACAGCAGATAAGGCCAAAGCAAACAAAGCTGATGCATAGAAGGTCAAGGACACATGGGAGGCCTTGGGAGCCAGCCGTGCAATGGTGCTGCCTCCTTGTGGTGACCATGGGCGCTTCAAGGCAGTCAATGTTTTCTGAGTTTGATTCTGTCGCATCCCAGCAAATTCAGGTTGTGCAATTATAGTTGACTGGGAGTTATTGCAGAACAAACCCACTTCCCCAAAACATCCTGAAATAAATACACTGGCTCCCAGTACATTTCCGAGCACAATTCAAAATGTTGGTGCTGACCTTTAAAGCCCTAAACGGCCTCAGCCCAGTATACCTGAAGGAGTGTCTTCACCCCCATTGTTCTGCCCAGACACTGAGGTCCAGTGCTGAGGGCCTTCTGGCAGTTCCCTCACTGTGGGAAGTGAGGTTACAGGGAACCAGGCAGTTTTATTGTGTTTTTTATTCTGTTGGGGGCCACCCAGAGTGGATGGGAAAACCCAGCCAGATGGGCAGGGTATAAATATTATTATTATTATTATTATTATTATTATTATTATTATTATTATTAAGCGGCTTTTAAAATATGGGAAGTAACAAGAAAATGTACTGGAAGGTGTGGGACAATAACTTGCAGCGGCACACCTTCGAATCTCGCCACAAGCAAATCAGGGTGAATGCTCATTAAACAGATTGCCTGGAAGTGATGAAAGAAACCCAACGTCTCCTTGAAAGGCAGAGGGGAAGCTGTGTGAATGGATCCACAACTGGAGGCAGCAATGCTTCTGAATCCCAGTTGCTGGACATCTGCTTGTGGGTTGGGACATCTGGTGGGCCATTGTGAGAACAGGATGGTGGACCAGATGGGCCACTGGCCTCATCCAGCAGGACTCTTCTCATGATCCAGTACTGAGCTGGGTGGACCAGTCGTCTGGAGAAGAGAAGGTTAAGGGGTGATATGATAGCCATGTTCAAATATATAAAAGGATGTCATAATGAGGAGGGTGAAAGATTGTTTTCTGCTGCTCCGGAGAAGCGGACACGGAGCAATGGATTCAAACTGCAAGAAAGAAGATTCCACCTAAACCTTAGGAAGAACTTCCTGACAGTGAGAGCTGTTCGGCAGTGGGATTTGCTACCAAGGAGTGTGGTGGAGTCTCCTTCTTTGGAGGTCTTTAAGCGGAAGCTTGACAGCCATCTGTCAGGAATGCTTTGATGGTGTTTCCTGCCTGGCAGGGGGTTGGACTGGATGGCCCTTGGGGTCTCTTCCAACTCTAGGATTCTATGATTCAGTATAAGGCAGCTTCCTATGAATGGCAGAAAGAAGCACACGTTGAAATCTGAAGGAGACCGGAGTGTGCTTAGTTTTAGTGAAACATGCCACATGTCACTGTAACATACTAAAAGAACGAGGCATGGTGTGGCATCATATATAAAATGAATTCAGCTACTGTATTCCAAATGCCCCAACTATTTCCAGATGATGGAAATCATTTTTATCTCCTGTAGCCAACAGAGGGCGCCAAGAGACCAGCCAAGTTCCTCTTGAAGCAGATGCCCGTTTCTGGCTCCAGCTGGTTTTCCAGCTAAGGCCAGTCTGGGACAGAGAGGAATTGGCCACCCCAGATTGGACTACTTCAGCCTGCTCTTTGTGGGGCTGTGCTTGACCCAGAAAATTCGTTGCCA
This sequence comes from Lacerta agilis, assembly GCF_009819535.1. Lineage (NCBI taxonomy): Eukaryota > Metazoa > Chordata > Lepidosauria > Squamata > Lacertidae > Lacerta > Lacerta agilis. Next base: position 73,776,509 of record NC_046320.1, read on the forward strand.
GCCTTCCTCCCACCAGAGCCCAGGGTGGCACCAAAGGAATAAGATTAAATATTATTGATTAAATGTGATTTAAAAAAATCTTTTTTAAATCCAAAGGAAAGTGTTGTGATCTGCTGATTAAGATGCAGCCTCCCTTTTTGCAAGCATGGGGGCCAGGCAGGCAAAGAGTCTTTAGCGATGTGCAATGGGTCAAGATCAGTTGGGAAAGACCAGAAAAGTGGGGCAGGCATGGCTCCTTCCTTGTAAAGAATGTGGGGTGTAACATAAGCAGCCAAGTTCAACACTTCCTGTTTGCCCAGAGTGGACACGCAGGGGGATGTTACTCCAGCCAGGAAGACTTCCTGTGACACCTGGTCTGGAGCATCCTCCCTCTGCGTGTGACCAGGTAGATGGGCGTGGCCCTGGGAGACCCCATAAAAGGGCTGGTCACACAGCCATCTTCCCTTCTCCTTCCTTTTATTCCATCTTTATGCTTTTGCTATGTGCTGGCTCTGAGCCAGCAGCACATGGGCTCATTCCTATATACTTACGGGACCGCCTCTCCTGGCCTGCCCCACAGAGAACCTTAAGGTCCACAAATAACAATAGTTTAAGGGTCCCAGGCCCAAAAGAAGCCAGATTATGCTCCTTTTTCAGTGTTGGCTCCGACCTGGTGGAATACTCTGTCCCACGAGACTAGGGCCCTGGAGGACCTGACCTCCTTCCGCAGGGCCCATAAGTTATTCTGCCTGGCCTTTAATCTAGCCCGATCCCCTATTCCTTTTCCCCTTCCCTTTTTTCTGAAGAAACCCTTCTGGGTCCCCACATTAAAATTCCTCCCTGGTCTCCCTGCTGGCCTAGCATGACTAACCTGGCCAGTTAGCCCTGGGGGTCCCACTGGTGTTTGTTTTTATGCTGTTTTTTAGCTGTTTTTTAAGTTGTTTTAATCATTGTCTTATATTTGTTGTTAGCTGCCCTGAGCCCGGTCTTTGGATTGGGAAGGGGAGGGTAGAAATAAAAATTGATTATTATTATTATTATTATTATTATTATTAAATGGGATGAACCCACACTCTCTTCTGTAACTACAAGCTAAAGTCTGCTTTCAGGGAACCTACTATAAACTGAATGTGAGTAAACTTCTCATTACTTTTAAGAAAAGACTGTTGTGTCTTTATTCTTCTTAGGAGGGATAAATGGGGAATTTACCAGGAACAAAACCCAGTCTGGACAAGCCAGATTGGATTGCTTAAGTAAAGAGATTCTAACGAATCTACCAACTAGCTCCCTGCTATATACTGGGGAATGTGCTACTGACTCACTAGCATGAGTGAGGAAGGATAATATTTAATCAATATACCCTCTCCTGCTATCCACAACATTCCCACAATGAGGAGGGAGCCTTTGGGTGCTTCTCCGCAGCTGCTTTAGTGTGCTTTCAGCTGGGCTAGTCCAGTTGCTGACCAAGGGGGCAGCGAGAGTGAGTGTCCCAGTCCTCACTCAGCCATGAAGCTCCTTGGGTGACCTTAGGCCAGACAAGCTCTCTTAGCCGGGTCTCCCTCACAGGGTTGTTGTGAGGATAACATGGAGGGGGAGGGAGTGGGAGAGACCATGTGCACCCCTCAGGTGTGGGGATATAAATAAATATGCTGAGCTGCTGATGGGTGTCAGAAAACTCTTTCTCCTTTGGCGATCCCTCGTAGCCGAATAAGATTGTCTTCCATAAACACAGTTTTAAAAGTGAGTCCATAAGTGACTGTGGAGGCCAATTCTGAATCCACACATCCTTCCACAGTGGGGACATAGGTTTCCGGGTGGGAGTTGATCCTGGTGAGGGTTTGCCAATCTTGCTTTCCTCTTAGCTCGTTTCTCCCTTTCGTCCTGAGTTTGAGCATCTTCAAAGCCCATGACATCTTTGGTGAAGGCTGTTCTTCAACTGGAGCACTCGCAGACCAGTGTTTCCCAGTTGTTGGTGTTTATACTACATTTTTTAAGATTTGCCTTGAGGCAGTCTTTCAACCTCTTTTGTTGACCACCAGCATTACGCTTTCCATTTTTAAGTTCGGAATACAGTAGTTGCTTCGGAAGACGTGAATCAGGGGCATCTGAACAATACGACCAGTCCAACAAAGTTGATGTTGAAGAAGCATTGCTTCCACACTGGTGATCTTTGCTTCTTCCAGTACACTGGCATTAGTTCGCCTGTCTTCCCAAGTGATGTGTAAAAATTTTCAGAAACACCATTGATGGAATCTTTCGAGGAGTTGGAGATGGCGTTTGTAAGTGCTGCTGTCCCCGCTCTCAGCACCAGAGGGTGATCTTGCCTCACGCCTGCCCTGTCTTCCGGCACCTGCAAAAGCAGCCAGGTGACCAGAAATTGGGGGAGGGGGGCTGGAATGGCTTTCCCATGACCCATCCTCATGACTCCCGTGCCCCATTGGCGAGGCCTGCCCTCTTCCCACCCTTTGGGGATCCGTGAGTGCTTGAGAGAAGAGCAGCTGCTTGCAGCTGCTTGAAGAAGCTCTTCTCCAATATAATGTGGGGGAGAGATTTATCTTCCTTGGGGGAGCGAAAAGAACGAGGTGTCTGGGGTGGCTGCCTCTGGTGGGAATGGCAATGCATGTCCCCTGCCCCGGCCAGTCTTTGATCTCCCCACCCTGCCTCATCTCTGCTTAATCAATCGGCGGAGCTGGTTTAGCTTGGAGGACGGAAGAAGAAGAAAAGTCTGCTAGATCAGGCCAGTGGCCCACCTAGTCCAGTGTCCTGGAATGGCTGGAGGCAGCGGAATGGAGGCACCAGCTGGGGAACTGCCAAGGGAAGAAGGCTCAGAGCCTGGGGAGCGGTGGTGGGACAACGATGAGTGGTCAGAGGGAGAAGACTGGGGAGAGGAGATGTTGGAAGATGAAGAGATAACAGGGCTTAGTGAGTTGTGGCAGAGAGAAGTCCAGAATCAGAGGCAGAAGCAGAAACAAGAAAGGAGATGCTGACTAAACACCAGGAGAAACTTTCTGATGCTCCAAACAAAATAAAATAAAAAAATTCCTTCCAGTAGCACCTTAGAGACCAACTAAGTTTGTTCTTGGTATGAGCTTTCGTGTGCATGCACACTTCTTCAGATACCATACCAAGAACAAACTTAGTTGGTCTCTAAGGTGCTGCTGGAAGGAATTTTTTATTTTATTTTGTTTTGACTATGGCAGACCAACACGGCTACCTACATGTAACTTTCTGGTGCTGTTTGACAGTGGAACAGTCTCCCTTGGGAGGTTGCGGGCTCTCCCCTTCCTTGGAGGCTTTTAAGCAGAGGTTGGGTGTCTAATCTGTCATGGATGCTTTAGCTAAGATTCCTGCATGACAGGGGGTTGGACTAGAAAACCTATGAAGGTCTCTTCCAACTCTGTAATTCTATGATTCCATGTTAAAGCAAAGTTTGTGATCGTCAGGGATCAGGTCAGATCACTAGGCACCAGGTCGAAACTATTTCCAGAATGGCAGCTGTGTTAGTTGGGCACAAGAAAAAACAATGCAGAGTGTTACAGTCCCTTAAAGACTGAAAACTTACTATGCCATAAGTTTTCATGGGCTTATCCTCTTTTTCAGATGCATGAAGCGTTTTGCTGGGTTGCAGGTACATTTCTACATTGTTGTGGGGAAGGAATTGTAAAAAGTGGTCTCCATAAAGGGACATGAGTTGCAGAAAAGTACAGGTGGTAGCCCTTACATCATGCTTAAAAGAAGTAACTTGTGCAACATACCAGCCCCTCCTCCCACCCCCTACCCCCACCCCCAGTTGAAAACTGCCATTTTCTTGCATGGTCTCATCGGTGCAGTGAGCCCATGTTCTTGCTGTGCACCAGGGGTGGTCCTGCCTGCTATGGAGTCACCTTATCCAAGGTGTTGAGGACACCTGTTGCCTCATTGCCCCTTTGGTGAGATTCCAGAGTCATTTGGCCGGCCACTGTGGAGGTTTTGCATCCTGGGCTGGAGACAAGTCACACGCCTCTGATCCATCTGGAAGTCTACAAACCCTTCAGCCCTCTGCTGGTGAAGGAAGGCGCTGCAGTAGCCAAATCCTGGGGCGCCGTGGCTGCCCCCCCCCCCAAGAGACCAACTAAGTTTGTTATTGGCATGAGCTTTCGTGTGCATGCACACTTCTTCAGATACACACATCTGAATGCATGCACACGAAAGCTCATACCAATAACAAACTTAGTTGGTCTCTAAGGTGCTACTGGAAGGGAAAATTTTTTTTCTTTTGTTTCGACTACACTCCCCAAGTGATGGACAGAGCTTGCCCTCTATGATTTTTTTTGGGAGGGGTGTGCATGCGTCTAGCCTACAATAGTCTCCTTTTCCAGCCCCTTTCCTTAAGACCCTTTTAATTTGCTGCAAGGGGGAGCTCCATGACCTGAGGTCAAGCTGGGTCAGGTCTTGGATTTGGAAACTCGCTTCGGAGCTCTCTTTTTAATTTGGAGGGCTTTGCGTGGCTTCGCTGGAGATTTTGAGCCTTGTCAGCAAATTGGCGAAGGGCACCCAGGCTCCCGAGAGCAGGAAGGAGCTCAGGCTCCGCTCGGAAACAGACGCACCGGGCTGATACCCTGCAGGGATGGCAGGGCGCTGTGGGTGGAGGTGACAGAAACCGTTGCTCCACCCCAAAGATGCATGGAAAGGGTGCCTGAGTCAGTGGCTGCTGCCATGGTCCCCTAAGCCCAGGTCTGAAATTAGCCCCGGAAGGCCGTAGAAAGTGCCATAATAATCATTAATTAGAATAGCATTCTCACCAGTGACCACCCAGATCTCCCTTGCGTTGGCCGCAGCCGTGCCTTTACCCCTGTCCACAAGAGTCCCTCGTGGCAGGCACCCCACTCTTGGAAATGGCTGCGTGGAAAGGAGCCCTCCCTCCCTCCCCCCCCCCCCATCCCGAGCAAAGGAAGGAGAAGAAAGAGACCCAGGAGGAAATGTGTAGCCATCCTGGGAGGAGTTGGGGGGCATGTCAAATATTTACCCTGTGGCTGGTCAGCAAAGCGGGGAGAGGGAACTGATTAACCAGCTCTGCTGCCAAGGGGCACCGAGACGGCTGGTAAACTGTCCTGCCCCCCCGGGGCTCCAAGTGCCTTTTAATGAGTGATGATTTAGGCGGCTCAATGGAGGTTAATGGAGGCTCCGATCAAATATGTTCTGTTATTAATTAAGCTGTCGCAAGGCCAATTGCTCCGGAGCTGCTCTCCTATGAGACAGTATTCCTGTGGGGAACGTGCGGGGGGGGGGGCCAAATGCCGCCGAATCAAAGGCTTGCCCTCCCCCTCCATTCCCCTTATTATGGGGCAGCGCGGGGCTGGGGTGATGGGAAAAGGTGGGTCTCGTTTCTCATTAATGCAGCCCCCTCGGTGGGCCTGAGAGAGTGCAAGGGGGGAGAATCCCAGTCTCAGGAGGGTGGGAGGTGCCAGCCCACCTCTGCCACCTACCTGGACTTTGTCTCAGTTCCCCCAAAGGACATTTTTGCAGCATGGACATTATATCTCCCCTGCTTTCTGTTCCATACTTGAAATGCCCCCATTATGGTACACAATTTGAAAAACAGCCAGATTAATATTCTAAAAGGAAACCCAATGAAAACACCATAGCACAATAGACAGATCGGCCTTTGCCAACCTGGTGCCCTCCCTATGTTTTTGGAGCCCAATTACAATCCGCACCAGCCATCACTGCCCTTAGGGGTCCCTCCAGGCAACCTGCTTATTGAGCGTTCATCCTGAGCTGCTTGCAGAAAGCTTATGCGGAGGTTAGATTATATCTGGTGTTTGTTGAGGATGGTTTCTGATTGCTTTATGGGACGGTTATAAGACAATGAGCCTTAGTCTGATGGCATTCATCTTGATTTGCTTGCAGGCTGTTTACAAACCTTTCTGTTTCCCTTTCTTCCACACCCAACTTTCCAAACTGCAAAAAAGCCTGGTTCCTTTTTAAAGTGGGTTTGCTGTGCCCTGGAACGACCAAGCCTTCTGGACCACTTGGACTTCACAAACAGAGTTCCAGCGGGTGCTTGAATCCCTTCTGACGCTCTGGAGGCACCCTAAGAAATGTTGTAGGCAGAACAGCCGGCCCTGAGGAGGATTAAAGTGCTGGGATGGGGGGCAGGGTGGGGGGCAGGGAGTTTTCCAGTTGCCCAGAGCAGCTCTTTGAAGGGCTTGGCTAGTCTTCTGAATGCTGACCAAAGAAAGCCAAGAGTTCAAAGAAGGACTCAACTCTCTGGTGCTTCCCGCACCTCCCGCCAACCTCCACCTGCTTGACGTTAGCTCATCACTATGTAACCAACAGGACAATGAGCAAATGAGAGAAATAATTACAGATCTGGGGCCCTGCAGGGAACAGGACAGAGAAGGGTCAGCGACTTGGCCAACCTGCGACAGGCATCAATATGTAAGCAGCCCTCCCTTGGACTTTCCTCTCTCCCTGCAACCTGTTAATGAGAACCCCACATTACAAACTCTGGAGTTAATTGCTGGAAGCCTCCCTCCCTCCCTCCCTCCCTCCCTGATCAAGCAGCCAGATCCTTGCTTGGTGCCTGGATATGTGTGCATTGTCAAAGGCTCCTTGGAAACAAACTCAGGAAGATTTCCTCTGTCACGGTCACCCCTTGACACCTGAGGTGCACCGTATATAGCAGCCTTCTGTTGCTGCTCCCTTAAATCCCAAAGCCCAGATTGGATAGTGTCCAGATCCCCAGCTGGGCAGGATCAGGAAACCAGGGGCTCACCTACTCAGGTATGAACATTCAGAAGATAAACTGGGGAGAGCCCGGCTGCTGCTGCTGCTCCTGCATCAGACCGAAAGGAGCCAATCTAGACCAGTGTTTTTCAACCTTTTTTGGGCAAGGGCACGCTTGTTTTATGAAAAAAATCACGAGGCACACCACCATTAGAAAATGTTTAAAAAATTAACTCTGTGCCTATATTGACTATATATAAAGTAATTCTCTTGAATAGGAATCAAATAAACACAATTTTTCCCACGGCACACCAGGCAACATCTCGCAGCACACTAGTGTGCCGCGGAACAGTGGTTGAAAAACACTGATCTAGACCAATGTTTGGTTCTTCCAGTGACCACCCAGATGTTCAAACAGCCGAGCATGGGCACACCACCACACTGCCAAGACAGGAGGAGGCAGGTGTGCTTATTGTGCTCCCACGGCACCTTCCCCAGAGACCTCTGCTGCAACTTTTTGGGTTTCCTTGTGGTTTGATATAGGGCCCACCCATTCCCCATGACCGCTCTGAACACATTGCCTGGGTGTCAAAATTGCTGTGGTCCTCAAGGACAAGTGGAGGCCTGTTTCAGTCCGTGTGGGGGGAGGCAGTTGGTGGAGCTCCCCTAGACCTGGGTGCCAAAGGTAGGATCAAGTACGCAATGCACTTGCTAGTCTGGACAGCTGCAGCCTCGTCACTCCTTGCTGGAGGAGCGCTCATTTGCTCCCGCTCTCAGGCTGCTTGTATATTTTGTAAATTAATAGATATTACAGAGACGCCACAACTTTCCAGTGCTCCCAGAACATGGCAATTGTGTGTGTGTTTTCACCCCACTTCACAGCCTGATGAGTCATTCCAGGGGTGCAGCTGTTCCCTGGGCTTGAAGGCAGTCCCTGGAGGCTTGTGGTGATATTTGGCTGTGCACAAACGTGAAGGTTGGTTTTAGGCAGTGGAGCAGCTTAAACATTCCAGCAAAGAGCCATCTCCACTGCCCCACATCACCCTCAGACCCCAAGAGGCCTGCCTCCCTCTCCCTCTGTGCCCACTCAACAACTACAGTCTATCCTCTTTATTTCCTCTCAGGGAGACCTATTTAGCTTAGTTAGTTTAATTTATAAACCTGGCCTTCTTCATCATCCTAATCCCAGGGCAAGCTACAACAATATACTAACATTAAAAAAACAGGTCTGTACCTAAAACATGTTTCCTCCTCGCTTTCCCCCTCTTCCTTTCTTCTCTTCTGTATACCATTGTCTTTTCCTCGCTGCTTATGATTTTCTGTTTATTAGTGTATAAATATGCTCTCCATCAACACCCACCAGGGTTTCTCTTCATTTTTAATAACTTCTAGGGTTTATCTTTTTAGAATTTCTATTCTGTATATTCTTTTCTAAGAACGTTGTTTCCAATGCATGCAAATCAAGATGTTTCGTTACTGCCTTTGCCCTTCAAAAATTAATATAAAGGGTATTTACCAAAAAAACCAACAACCCAAAAACAGTTCAGTACCAGGCATGTTAACCAATTTCCATTTTAAAATAGTTAAAAACCTATGTCTCGGATTGCGGGACACAATCTGCTTTTGCCCCATTCAGAAAACTTAAGAAGATGTCTAACAATTAGTTCCCATGGAAACACAACCCTGGAATATCCCAAGTTATTAGCACTTTCTTTGTCAAGTCCAAGGCTCTCGCCAGGTATTGTCTTGAGGAAAACCACAATTACAGTCCCATCCACAGAAATCTGATAGGAAACCCAGACTTCCTTCCTGTTGGGGAAAACCTCAGCCAAGGACTTCCTGCTGCCTCCTGGCTGACCGTCTGCCTCATGGGCCTCTCTTGCTTCTCTTCCAGCTAACCAGAGCAGCTTCTCTGTGTGGCTAATGTCGCCCGTGGCAGTCCTGTGGGGGACCCCTGCCAGTGGTGGGGTGTGTGGTCATTCTCTGCCATACAGAGGAAACACAGCTAATCTGTGCAGGTTACCCACCCACTTAGCTGTGATTCCAGCATTGCAGGGGGTTGGACCAGATGACCCTTCGGGTCCCTTCCGACTCTATAATTCTAGGATTCTCCACTCTTCAAATGACTTTTCTGGCGATGCCTGTCAGGCTGAAAGTGGGGGCTCTGCCCATCTCAGCACTCAGACTGTTGGATTTTTTTTATCACTACTACCACTAAGGGATGCACTGTGGTCTAAACCACTGATTGCTGATCAGAAGGTCATCAGTTCGAATCCCCGCGACGGGGTGAGCTCCCGTTGCTCGGTCCCAGCTCCTGCCCACCTAGCAGTTCAAAAGCACGTCAAAGTGCAAGTAGATAAATAGGTACCGCTCCGGCGGGAAGGTAAACGGCGTTTCCGTGCGCTGCTCTGGTTCGCCAGAAGCAGCTTAGTCATGCTGGCCACATGACCCGGAAGCTGGACGCCGGCTCCCTCAGCCAGTAAAGCGAGATGAGCGCCGCAACCCCAAGAGTCGGACACGACTGGACCTAATGGTCAGGGGTCCCTTTACCTTTACCACTAGGGGATGTTAGGGGAGGGGTAGTAGCTATGGATGAAGACATTTTGTGCTCCTTCTAGGGTACTTTCTCTACCAGTGGTCCACCCCCCCACCCCCCATAATCAGCTCTCACCTGTGGCTCCAACAATCTGTCAGCATGCAACAGATGCCACATCCCAGGAATGGCTTCACCAGATCGGTGAAGCCAAGGGGTCTCCAGCCCCTGATGAGTCAGGGACTTCACCTGCAGTTGAAGACAGGCTCCAGAGGATTGAGGAAAGGAAGCCAAGAGTGAATCCAATGGTGAAGAAGGCAGTTTCTGCATGTGCTGTAAAGGGAAGTGAGGGGCAGGTGGGGCTCATCCACCTGGGAAGGTAGTTAGGAGAAAGAAAACTCTGATCCTAAGCCTCTGCTGCCTCGAGTAACATATTTGGGAGAAGAAAAGTCTCAGGAGTAAAACCTACACAAATCCAGCGTGGAGTCTCTAAAAGCGGGGTTAGCAAACTTTTCCAGCAGGGGGCTGGTCCACTGTCCTTCAGACCTTGTGGGGGGCTGCACTATATATTGAAGGGGGGACGAATTCCTATGCCCCACAAATAACCCAGAGATGCATTTTAAATAAAAGGACACATTCTACTCATGTAAAAGCATGCTGATTCCCAGACCATCCGCGGGCCGGATTGCGATTGGGCTGGATCCAGCCCCCGGGCCTTAGGTTGCCTACCCATGCCTAAGACATTTGGATTGAGCCTTGTACGCCTCCTTCCAGCAGCTCCTGCCACCAAGCTGGTGTCAGAGGTCCTGCCCTGCTTTTCTTCGGAGCCTCGTCTGGGGTCTTGTCATCTGGGCAGCCCAGGCTTGTGCCATGGGGTTTCGCTTTTGTGGTTTAATTTCACCCCCTGGAGACTCACTCTGTTGTTTCTTAAGACGACTGAAGGACAACAATTTGCCACCCCCACCAAAATTGGGAGGGTCTTTGGTACAGTGGTGGTTGTTGTGGGTGTTTGATGAGGCCCCCTTTGCCTAGTCCCTGGGATGCCTACAGCGCGCACACACACACACACACACACACACACACACACACATGTACACACATGTACACACTGAATCTGAGAGAGAAGTTTGTGGAGTATGAGGAAGTTGTAGCCAGGATGCAACCTGAGAATTTAAGTCTCACATCAACGAGATAGTAGAGAGCTGAGCTCAAGAGGGATAGTCTGGGGATCTGGAGGTCTCTCTCAGTCTTTCTTCTGAACCCCGTGCAAACCCCTTGTGTGCAAACTGAGCTGCCCCCCCCCCCCAAAGTTCCTCCCCTCTCAGTCAGGGCTGGGTATTTATTTCATTTCATTTATTTCATAAAATGTGCACACCGCTGGATTGTAGCAAAAAACCACAAAGCGATTTACAAAATAAAAAGATAGAACGATAAAACTATCACTTAATTTTTTTTTTTACAGGAGTAATTTAAAACATACAAAAAGTTGAGACAACAACAGACCGAAGCAAATTAAAACTCACACCAACTTTGTAAACCTGGTTGCTGGCTAATACGATCCTGCAGAAATGCCGAAAAGGCAGTCTCGGTGGTCCTGGCCTGGGTGCAGAATTCCACTTCTTCAACTTCCTTCCCCTTTTTGGCTCTTCTAGTCCGAAAGCGAACCGAGCCTGAAATCAGGCTTGGTTTGTAACCGGGCACTGAATTCTGCATTTTCCTGGCTGGGAATCTGAGCACGGGATTGCATTTGCTTTTAGCTCAGAATGGCGGGCGGCAGCCCTGATCTTTGCCACCCCCACAAAGGCAGGCGCTCGAGCCCTTCGGCAAACAGGGGTGGGGGCTTTTTGGACGCGTCCTCCCCTCTCCGGAGACGTCCAGCAAGACGTCGGCCAGGCTGCAGATAAGGCCACTGGATCGTAAGGAGACGCGCGCAAGAAGGGCGCACGCACCGACAGGAATGTCCTACAGGGCACGGAAGAAGACACTGCGCGGCGTCTGGGGGGGGGGGGCAGTGACCCAGGCACCCCTTTCCTTCGCCCTTTTTGGAGCAAGGCTGATTTACAGGCCTGCCGCTGAGCTCGAGAGGAGGACGGTTTGCTTTTTCTACAGTCGCCTGCCCGCTTCCCCGCGTCCTGCTAGGAATCTCTGGAAACGTTTTCTTGACCCCAAACGACGTGTTGCGAATCGCAACTCGTCATCGAAAGTGTTTTTCTAAATCCTGAGGACTAGCCGCTTGTTTCTCTGTGCAAAAGACATGCTAACTAGCCGCGAGGCAACGTTGGCGCCACCTGCTGGCTGTAAGGGGCATCTTCCCCTGCCTGGTCACCTGCCAGGTGAGCTCGGGGAAGACAGCGAAGCTGCGCCTGGACGGGGTCAAGCCTCCCTCCCTCCCCAAGTGATTGCTGTTATCCCTGCGGACCGCACTGATCACCTGGCAGGCAACCCCGCCTCTTTTTTAAAAAAAGCCATTTTGCTTTGCTGCTATTGATAACTCAAAAAATATTTTAAAAACAAACAAACAACCAGGTCCAGACATAGTAGAAACCTCTTTAGGTGCCAGTGGTTGCCTAGTGGTTAGAGTGTCAGACTAGGACCTAGGAGAGACCAGGGTTCAAATCCCCCACTCAGCCATGAAGCTCACTGGCTGACCTGGGGGAAGGCAGTCACTTCTTCTCTCAGCCCAACCTCCCTCACAGGGTTGCTGCTGTGGGGATTAAAAGGAGAGGGAGAGATCCGCGCCAGCTACATTCAGCTCCTTGAAGGAAAAGGGCCGAAATTAAGCCGGCACTCGTTGTATTTTTATTCCTACTAGTAAATGCAGTTCCTTTGCGTGTAATCCGAAACAAAATCCAGAAGCAAAGCTTGCATATCTGGGGGTTCGCAGCTCGCAGGGATTTTTTTCCGGGGTGGGGAGGGAAATAAAAAAACAGAGAAAGAGCAGGGTGGTTTATCAACAAAGAGGGCAGGGGGCGAAATCGTGCCCGGACATTTATCGAAATACTGTATCTCAGGTTCTGCAAATGCTACAAACTTCCTGTTCCCCCCTAAAAACGAACACTGGGTATATAGGGGTGGTGGTGGGGTGGGGGGCTGCCCTCTTGCCTCCCCCTCTTGCGGACGTCCATGCCTGCAGAGTTTCCTATCCAAATCATCTCAAGCCCCCCAATTCGTGATTTTTTCACTCTGCTGCAAGTGGCTCGACTAATTCCTGCACCCGGGCCCGATCCATGGGGGATGGGGGGGATAGGGGGAGACTTTGGCGCCCAGTGATGCATCTGTGGGTCGTCAGAAATTCAAGCTGCTGTTTTCTGAATACACCCCATGAACTGCGTGAGCAAGAAGCGGCGCGATCCCGGGCTTCTTTACGCGGGAGTGAGACCCGCTGTGTACATTTGGATTTATTTCTAGGATCGCAGCCTTATTTCCTAATAAATGGGGCAACTCAACAAGTCATGGGGTTAATCTTCGATGGATAATCTCCGCAGATCAAAAACTTTTCGCTGCTATTTTTTTCCTACCGCTGAATCGCCTGTTTTAAATATTTTTTATTTTGTGTTTAAAGTATTTTTATGTGTGAATTAATGTAAGGGGGGGCGTTTAACCGAAAGCATAATCGCACCGGCAACAACAGCTGCAGCAGCTTGTGGGATGTGAAACACCGGAGAAGTCAAGTACAACATCCCTAGAGTGGACATAAAAGGGGATGTTTGGTCCAGCCAGTGGGAACTTCCTGTTTCTCCTGGGCTGGGACAGACTTCCTCTGCATGTGACTGGAGGTGGGTGTGGCCTCACCTGTGCAGGTAAAAAGAAAGCAAAGGGGCCAGAGGCCATCTTCCCCTTCTGACTTCGTTCTTCAAGCAATCAACATCTGCTTAGCTAAAGATGCTCTCTTGGCCTCCAGCTAAGAGAGGACAAAAGGAGCTATCTCCGCTATGGAATAAAGGGGAATATAAACTCTGCTGATATTGTTGAACTTGTTAATACAAGTTGGAATAGGATATAGTAAACAATATATCCTCTCCTGCATCCCTGAACATTCCCACACAACTGAAGAAGCTACAGGCATTCAAATATATCAAAGGATGTCATATGGAGGAGGGAGAAAGGTTGTTTTCTGCTGCTCCAGAGAAGCGGACACGGGGCAATGGATTCAAACTACAAGAAAGAAGATTCCACCTAAACATTAGAAAGAACTTCCTGACAGTAAGAGCTGTTGGACAGTGGAATTTGCTACCAAGGAGTGTGGTGGAGTCTCCTTCTTTGGAGGTCTTTAAGCGGAGGCTTGACAGCCATCTGTCAGGAATGCTTGGATGGTGTTTCCTGCTTGGCAGGGGGTTGGACTGGATGGCCCTTGGGGTCTCTTCCAACTCTAGGATTCTAGGATTCTATCCCGGGACCAGAAAAGTCTCGGAGAGAAGCGCCTGGGAGGAAACTCTCTAAGGAAGAGGTGCAGGGCAGCGTGGCGGTCAGAATGCCTGGCTATTAGCTGCCAGAGACCAGGGTTCAAGTCCCCACAGGGCCAGGAATCTCACTGGGTGTCCTCGGGGACCTGTCGGCAGCTCTCAGCCTGACCTACCTCGCAGGATTCTTGTGAGGATAAAACTGAGGAGGGAGAGAACCATGTACTCCGCCTTGGGCTCCTTAGACGAAAGGCGGAATATAACTGTTAACAACAAATAAATAAGTGATCAGGGTTTGAGTTAAATTGGGTTTTGGCGGTGCAGCCAATGCGATGGTGAAGCCACGAGGGGGGCAGCATTTTCCCCTGGAGGTTCTCGGGTGGGGGGATTCCCCCCACCACCACCACCACTCTCTCCACCTTCAAGCTATTGAGCCGCTGGAGTTCCTCGGCTGCGGACTGAGAACGGGTGGGGGGTGGGGTCGACCTGCTGGACAGCTCCGCTGCTGCAAAAGCAACGCAGAAACAAATCACCCCCCCCCCTTTCGTTTATCAAAAACCTAAGAAGAGCCTGCTGGATCGGGCCCGGCCCATCTAGTCCAGCATCCTCTTCTCACAATGAGTGGCCAGCCAGATGCTTGTGGGAATAAATCCTTTCTCCTCTCTTGCGCTTTCCATCAGCCGTGGTTCAGAAGCACGCCTGCCTCTGACTGTGGGGTGCAGGGCAGAGCCAGGGCGGCTAATAGACAGCCCTCGCTTCCACGAATTTGCCTAATTCTCTATTAAAGCCATCTAGATTCCTGCGTGAGGGAGTTCCCCAGTTTAACTGTGCGCTGCTCGAAGAAGGGCTTCCTTTGATGCGTCCTGCATCTTCCAGCCTTGTGCGTCACCGGATGTCCGTGAGTTCTAGTCTAGTGTTGAGCGAGAGAGATAGAATAGGAGAGAGAGATTGAGAAACTTTTCTCTTTCAACTTTTTCAAGGCCACGCAGAATCTCACAAAAGTCTACCAATGCCGCCTCCTCCTCTTACTCGCCTTTTCTCTGAGCCAAGCCATCCTGAAGCCTCTGCTGTGGAAACGTCTGCAACTGAGCCAGAGTGTTATTGCGAGCATTTCGCCTGAAATAACTTCTCTCTCTTTTCTTTTCTCTCTCTCTCTCTCTCTCTCTCTCTCTCTCTCTCTCTCTCTCTCTCTCTCTCTTTCTCTTTCTTTCTCCCCCCTTTCAACAATCCCAGCCGCCGAGGCGTCTCGCTCCGCTCCCGGAGTTGCAGCTCATCTCACACCTCAGCGCGACTGTGTGTTGCCGACGAGCCTTTCAGCTGTTTTTTCTCAGTCCTCCTCCTCCTCCTCCTCCCCCCTCTCTCATTCTGAATTCAGTCACTTGCTATAGGTATGTTTTAATCCCCAGCATGGTAGATTTTAATTAGTCTTTGTACAGATGGCCAATTAACATTCATTACTTTTGCCTTGAGCGATTAATTATGAGTTTGGATAGAAAAAGGAGAAGAAGATGGGGGAGGCGAGATGGGCAGGTGAAATTTTCTTTTAAAAAAAGAAGAAGAGGGGATTTAAATCCGAGATGGTGATTGGCTTAGCTCGGGATTTCTGTGGGATAGAGAGAGGGGGGGGGTCTCCCCGCTCTCAACCCCAAGGACTCTTATTTGGGGATGTGGGGCGTGGGGGGGGGGGCTCTTAAAGAGAAGGCCAGCCAAACTTCCTCCAGTGCTGGGAAGGGGCTCCGGGATGTGCTTGCTCCTCTCCACCACTCCATGTTTTACAAAATAATCCCATTTAAATGCTAATTGTTTCCCTGAGTCTACAGCAGGAGGGTCACTGAGACCTGTGTGTGTGACAGACAGACAGACAAGGTAGCCTGTCCTCTTGCCTAGAGTGAAATGTTCCTCTCGGTTGTGCTTTTGAGGACCACAACCCTTCCGCAATGCCCTCAGCCCTCTCCATCCTAGGAAGCCACCTTATTGTAAATCCAACCCACTGGTCCAGGGGGCTCCAGAGCTTCAGGCAGGGAGTCTCTCCCAGCCGGACCAAAAGATGCTGGTGGGGACTGAATCCAGGACCTTCTGGTGCTCTGCCACTGATCCAAGGCCCTCCTGGGTCCAACTCAGCACCAGCTCAGCTCAGAATGGGGAGGCGGGAAATCCCAATCCAGAGAAACAATAAAATGAGTCCCCGATACACATGGAACTGGGTGTGTGGGATTTCCAGTCAAAATCACAAATGCATGATTGCCAGACAGACACATGAGGGACTGACACTCATAGAATCCTAGAGTTGGAAGAGACCCCAAGGGCCATCCAGTCCAACCCCCTGCCAAGCAGGAAACACCATCAAAGCATTCCTGACAGATGGCTGCCAAGCCTCCGCTTAAAGACCTCCAAAGAAGGAGACTCCACCACCACCACACTCCTTGGTAGCAAATTCCACTGCCGAACAGCTCTCATAGAGTTTCTGAATCAATATAGAAGGAAATGCATGAGGTCACTTTCTTAATGCTTTGGCGGGAATTTCTAACAAAAGAGACTTCCTGTCTGAGCTCTCTCTCTCTCACTCTCCTTTCAAGCCAGTGGTGTGACCAGACATACACGCCTGGGCTCTACTCAGAGCCCAGACTCCATTTCAGAAACTAATTTTGTAATTTGTAACTAAGAAGTGTTTTTACCTGCATACTACTTTGATGTATCTGCGGCCTGCATTGAAATGTAAGTAAACTGTGTTTTTTTTTAATTCCTAAAACATGTGGTTCATTGTTAGCAATGAGGATAAAGAAGGGAAGGTCATCAGACCACAAATAAACTGGGATAAAAAGGTGCAATTTCCTAATTCCTAGCTTCTAGCAAGCTGCAAAAGCACATAAGTGTTTTTATTTTGCTAAAAGGGCTTCACAGCCTGTTTACTCTCAGGGGAGTGCAACAGGAGGTTTAAATTTACATTTGCAGAGTTAACCCTCAATCCGTACATCCCCTGTGCATGAAAATGGCACATCTCTCATGCCACAGCGCCCCAAGTTCGGAAAGCATGATGCGTTGTAGCTTCCAAACATGTGTGACTTTGGCAAAAGAGAGACAATGGCCCTGTTTTCACGGGATTTTTGTCCCTGGATGTTTCTAAAGCAGCTGCAGGGAAAACATCCTGTGTCAAGAAAGCTGCCCAGGATAATGCAGACAAGAAGATGTGGAGGTAATCCATGGGGCGGCTGACTGCCCTGGCCAGCTGCAAAACACCCCGAAATCGACACATTCCGCTGTCTGATGCGCCCAGAGGAGCAAAGGCACTCAGATTTGTTGCTATGTCCAAGACTCGGCTGCTCCTATTTGCTGTCACCCCCCACAACCTTTTACCCATCTCTGTTGATGATGCCTGCATTTTCCACTGACCAGGCTCAAAATTTCGACTTTAATTTTGTTTCTGTTGTTTTAAAGGTGTTTTTATCCTTTTATCTGCTGTTGTTTGCAGCCCTAGGCTCCTTTGGGAGAAAGTGTGGGAAATAAATTGTAATAAGGACAATTCTTGTTCTGGGCACTTCTAGGGCTTCTGCCCATCTCACCCACTGTAGAGTCTAGAAGCAAGGACCTTTGTCTTCTACTACTCTGTAAAACTGTGGTATATTTCATCCTTCTTATTACTAATATTGCAGCAGAAGTTTGAATTTTGGAATTCCTCTTGAAAGGCCTTTGTGCAGCCTTCAGAAATAGCATCAATAACGAGGGTAAAGTCCATTTGGCAGGTTCCTCCATGTGCCCCCTCCCCACCGCTGCCTTTGCTTGGGCACCATTAGCCAGGAAGGCTGGCTGCACTTGTGTCCCCCTGGACTAGAGGGAGGCCCTGGTCCTGCGTCTCCTATGACTGCACTTCCTACCTATGAAGTATGATGGCAGGATATGGCCCTCGGTGAGTCTCTGCCTTTCAAATGTGCACATTTCCTGAAAGCAATATGGAGTGTCTAAATATATGGAGCAAAAATCTGTTTACCCTAATCAGGGGCTGGGAGACTGCCATCCATATGACTGCTAGGAATTGTAAATTCAACATAAATTAACTTGTGCGTGAGAGAGGGAGAGAAAGAAGAGAGAGAATTAACAGTGACATATTTTCTTGTATTTACCACTCTGAGATGAGGATGCATGCAGGGAGCCAGCGAGCGATGGTGCCGGAGGTTCTTGACATTCCCCTGGCAGGCACATGCACACAGGCACACACACACCTACGTTGGAGCAGGGAGGAGGGACTTGATCGCTGCACAGATCTCTCCTGCTGCTCAATGGCTGGGCCACTGCAAAGTCTCCATCCTTTGCTCATGGCCTGTGCATCCCGCCTCGGACACCCCCAGTCTCAGAATGGGGGGCTTACAGCTCATTCGGTCCTGCAGGATGCAGATGCAGAACAGAAGCAGCTTTTATTGGACCAACTGATTACCTTAAGATTTGCAAACATCACTGAAGGCATGGATAGGAAGACCTGCCTGATCACTGTAGTCCATCCGCAGGGAACTTCAAGGCTGGATTACTGCAATGTGCTGTTTGTGGGGCAGTCCTTGAACCTGGTTCGGAAGCTGCAGCTGGTGCAGAGTGAGGTGGCCAGAAAGCTTATAGGGGAACATAACCGGCAACATTTTATTTAGTAATTATTCTTCCTCTTTCTCACTTGTGTGAGAATGCAAATATTTATTTCAGCAGAGTTAAAATCACCATCCATGAGCAGCTTATCTCTAGAAGCTATATCAGGGCAAGGTTGCATAACCTTCTAGAACAATAATGATACCCAAAGATGGTTTAGGCAGACTTGGATTATCTTCTCCCATTTATGTTTCCCTCTTAACAAAGAAATCACTCTCAGACTGTTAAGTAAATAAGAAAATCCAATGTTTACTCACATCACAATCTTGCCAGGATTCAACATATACAGTGATGAAAAACCAGGCAGTTGGTAATCCTTACAAATATTCATAGTCCAGGTCAAAATGGAGATTACTCTCTGGAACATCCTCCCCCCACCAGGTAGGAAAAAGAGTGTGTAGTGGCAGGAAGAAGGAGAGATCAAGTTTCTATTGTTCCCCTTCCCACCACAAAAGTTTAGAGGATACAGTATTGCATCATATACAGTCCCCTGTTTGTGACTATCTAGCCATTATGCAATCTGTAATCTGCCCAACTACTAATGAGCCACATTCAAGGTCCATTTACATCACCCTCCACTCCAGAGTACCAGTTACAGGTAGGTAGCCGTGTTGGTCTGCCATAGTCAAAACAAAACAAAATAAAAAATTCCTTCCAGTAGCACCTTAGAGACCAACTAAGTTTGTTCTTGGTATGAGCTTTCGTGTGCATGCACACTTCTTCAGATACTGAAGACGTATCCTCTAGAGTACCTTAGGGCTCACCTAAACCCTTCTATCCCAGCTCAGCTACTGAGGTCATCTGCTGGTGAGGTTCACCTGACAGCAACAAGAAGCTATTCCTTTAGTGCCACCGCCCCAGTCCTGTGCAATGCTCTGCCCATAGAGATTCAGCAGGTGTCTCCTGTTTCAACCTGCCACATCCATCTGAAACTCCAGCAGGTGAGGAGAGCTCTAGGGATTGCATTATCCAGAAGAACACGGGAGCGGAAGGAGGATCACCCTGAATTTTCCACCATTGGGAGAGGGAGGGCAAAATAATATTTTGTATTGGTCCAAAGAGTTGTTTTGAATCCTGCCAACTTCCAACCCTTTGGATAGTTGTCTTCAGGAGCAGCTGAAGATAAGTGTCCATATAGACAACTCCCTCATGTAGACCAGACACATGCCAAGGTTGGCCCAGAGCACCCTGGTGCCCCATATGTTGCTCTGCGCAACGCAAGCCAGTATTTTGGAGAATGCTGGAGTGCCCCTCCAGGCTCACGTGCGGCGCCCTGGGACACCTCTCAGGTTGCACCTGCTTCCTGGTGCGTCTCAGAATGCACCTGCCCAGGGATTGATGGAGTTCCTTGACAGTTGTGCAGACCCTGAATCTTGCCACCACTGTGAATAACCAGCAGGTTCAATAACTTATATAATTCAAGGTTTTCCTTTTGGGACGGGCTTGTTGTTGTTTTTAAATTCCATGCAATTTGGAGCATGCAGGATTTCTCCCTTCCTGGAAAAAAGAGGTGAAGTTGCTGCACTCGCCCCTAGTCCTAAAGTCAGCCTTCACCAACCTGGTGCCCTCCAAACGAACTGCACCTCCCTCCAGCTCCAGCCAGTATAAATAAGGCTATTTTATCCACCACCCTTTCCCAGCCTACCTTTCAGGCCTAGTGGTTAGAGTTGGGGCAGTCATGATCTCTCAGTCTAACCTGCCCCATAGGGTTGTTGTGGGGATACAATAGGGAGGGAGCCTCGTGTGCCACCTTGAACTCCTTGTGGGAAATTAGCAACAGAGTTCTGTACTGCTCAAAAGCTTGCTTCACTTTCAACACTCTTTGTCCAATGAAAAGTGACACCCAAGCCTTTTGAGATCCTGTCTGAAGGGTTAATTCACACAGCTATTCCTAATTACTTGTGACTGAACCTATTCCCCTCTCCGCCCCTCCTCAAGGCTGAGGCAAGATCACTGTCAACAGGTCACCTGAACAGTTTACTTTCCTGCATTGCAGGGGCTTGGACGGACTAGATGGCCTTTGAGGTCCCTTCAAACTCAACAATTCTTTGGTTCTACTTTTCTGACCAGGCAACCAGGAAAAAAGCCAATTCAGAATGAATTCCCCCAGCCTCAGAATCCAAACAGAATAGCCTCAGCTGGCCATTGCCCCGATTTCCCTTGGAAAGCTCACCATCTATCTCCAAAGGCCTGTTTTCTTCAAAACGTCTCATTTATTTGATATAAACCAGTGAAGGGGCCCTGCGAAAGGAAACAGATCCACGCTGGCTTGAGAGGAGGTGCCCCCAAAGTGGATAGTGGGTGAGACCCCTTAAGACGGCACAGGACGTGCCCGCCCGCCCACAGTGCCAGAAAAGGATAAATACGGGGGGAGGGGAGGGGAGAGGGGGGGGGTCAGTCACCATTTTGGCAAGGCAGACTGTTAACTTGCTTGCGCGAAGGGATGTAAAAAGTTTCCAGGAATTGGCAGCTCGCTCCGCATTCATCAAAAATGCTGCAAACTTGGCTCCTGCGCACCTCAGCAACATAATGTTAAATGGCATCAAGACAGTATATCATCCATTTACATATGTTGCTTATAGACGCCAAACTTATTAACACAATAAAACTGCTGTGAAGATCCTTCCCTGCCTATTTTTCTCATTGTGAATGTCAGCGCTGTATGCACCTAGCAGTCTCCAATGGAAACACGCCGGGTTTGCCTTTCTTACGGCAAGGCATGAGCATAAATAGATGAATCACGCTCCCCCCCCCCGGGCCCCTCAGGCCATTCCCGGGAGATGCTGGAGGGGACACGCTCCCCTCGGAGGCAGCGGGAAGGGGGCCAGGCGGGGTTCCCCGGCAGAGGAAGACGAGGTAGCCCCTCCCCCCACCATGGCACTTGCAGCCTGAGTAGAACCAACCGGGGTGGGGGGAGGGGACGACCCTCTGAATAGAAAGCCCCGCCCCTAATATTACCTGGATGAGACCAGGCTGTGGTCACTCAGTAGCAAGGAGAAGGCACTTTGCATGCGCTCAGAAACACACTCTCCTTGGTCGTTGCTTTACATGTCCCAGGGGAGTCAGAACTGGGGTTTTTTTGGGGGGGAGGGGGCTTTAATTTTTAATAAAAGCTGCCTTGGATTTAACCCTGCAAATGTCCACGTGCACAGACACGTTTCTTTCTTCCTTGGCAGGGCCCTGGACTCTGAGAGATGTTGTTTACTTTCAGGAAGATACCTTATCCCAAATTAAACCATCGGTCCATACAACCCAGTACTGTCTACACTAACTGGCAGCTGCTCTCCGGGCGGGGTTTCAGGCACGGATTGAACCCGGAGCCAATGCAGACGCCCTAACCTTGAGCTATGGCGCACTCTTCCCCAGCCCGTGTGTGCGGTTGTTTTCCTCCTGCTGCGTGGGGACTTTGGGGGCTGCCTTGGGCTAAGGTGAGACCAGCTAACCATCTGGTCCAGTCCAGGTTGGTCAGCGGTTCTCCGGAGTCTCAGGTAGAGAAGGGTCTCTCGCCCATCACTCGGACCCAGATACTTTTCAATGGGAGTCGCCTAAGATCTTCCATGGTGCCTTTACTTGGTTATTGGCCTGGAGTGGCTCCTCGTGGACTCCGAAAGGCGAGAAATCGAGGTCACGCTAGGAAGGGAGCCGCGCCTCTCCCTGAGCCAGTGGCCACGGAGACCCCGGGTCAGGTTCGGCCTGGCTTGGAAGCCCCAAACGCTTCGCCGCCAGGCAGCACCAGGGACAGCTCCCTGTGAGCCGCTTGCCCCGACACGACCAACAGGAACCAGAAGCTCGCCTGGATGCTGTGACTTCCGGATCTCATTCTGCTGCTCCACTGGCTGCTGGAAAAGAGGAAGGCCTTCAAGGGTGAGGTCTCTCCAACTTGGAACCTTGGGCGCCCCGTCGGCTCTCTAGGCGCGCTGCATCAGCGTTGGGTTCCCGGGTCATGGCACGCTCCAAATCCGAGAGGAATCATAGCACTGTACATTTCCCGAGGGTCTTCCAGTCCGACCCCCTGTAAGGCAGGAAGAGAAAGTCGCCGCTATTAGAAGAGAACCGCCGGAAAGGTAAGGTGCTCAGGGGCTGAGAGAGGCTCTGGAGTTCAGGGGCTGAGAGGGGGCTTCCCAGTGGCGCACCTGGCTGGCCCAGGTGAGGACAGGACACCAACCGAGCAGCCCTGCCTTCCTTCCTCGGTTTATACTCCGCCTTTCCGGGGTGGACGCCTTTCCAAGAGGCGGCGCTTCCCCGTCTGCCCGGGGCTCTGGCAGCTCCAAGGATGAGATTTCAATGGGACTTCAGTGAGGTGTGGGGGGGGAGCTTTCTGGGGCTGCGGCGAGCAGGAGAGAAGGCGCGACGAGCAGCCAAAAGGACGGACTGCTGTGCTGCCTGGAAAGCGCCGCCCTGCTGCAGAGAGATACCCGACGGCCTCTGCTTTTCTTTCCAAGCGACGGAGCCGCGGCTCTCAGAGCGCCTGAAAGTATGAGGACCGAGGAGGAGGCTCTTCTCGGGCTGGGGCTTCCGGTGGGTGCTGCGCCCCGCTTCTCCGCTCTGATGCGGAGCTCACGTCCGTGCTGGAATCGGCCTCCTGAGATCCCTTCCTGTCTGGGAGGCGCCAGTCTGTCGAGGTTCCCCTGCTCGGCGGTGCAGCCAAAACCAGTGGGTGCCTGGCCGGGCACAGGAACAGCTCTCGACCCCGGGGGCTGCTGAGGCGGAGGAGTCCCGCGGGGCTGGGCCCTCCGAGGCCTCCTCCCTTGCCATGAAGATATTGCTCCCCGTTTTGCGTTTTTCTCTCTCCCGCCTCTTACTGCCACCCTCCTGTTTTCCTTTGCGTCCCCAAAA
This sequence comes from Lacerta agilis, assembly GCF_009819535.1. Classification (NCBI taxonomy): domain Eukaryota; kingdom Metazoa; phylum Chordata; class Lepidosauria; order Squamata; family Lacertidae; genus Lacerta; species Lacerta agilis. Next base: position 73,799,594 of record NC_046320.1, read on the forward strand.
GAGGTGATGAAGGCAGCTGCAAGCGTCATTAAAATCCCAAACTTGGAAACATCCCGAAAATCATTTTGTCTGAAGTCCAGGCCCGGGCCAGACCCAGTCGCAAGGACAGCAGCACACGCAACACGCACGCACGGCAACGCGTGTCTCCTGAAAGAACAAACGTGGGGTGGGGGTGGGGGTTCAGGGGTGCAGAATAAATAAGCTCTGAAGCGCAAACTTCTGCAACGCTACTTAAAAAGAAGTCCTACTGAGTTCAATAACATTTACACACAGGTAAAGCGTTCCTAGGAGCCGGGCCTTCCTTCGCTTCCGGATACTACGAGGCTGGGGCGCATCTGGGGTGGGGAAGAGGCAACCCCCCCCCTTTGCAATTCCCGCTGGGAAAGCCTGGGGCTAAGGGCGAGGCGCCCAGAGCAAGGCGCCGCCTCTGTTCCCTCCCGCCTCTGTCTCCGCGCGCGGGATCGGGGCTCCCCAGTGCAAGCTGGGCTCCGGAGCCGAGACGGCTCGGTGGCCCTTCCCAGAGCGGCGAGGCCGGCAGAGGCCGAGGGCTCCGAGGGGTGGCTGCTGCAAGCGTGGGGGACAGAGAGAGACCCCCAGAGCACCAGGCCAGAGTGTCTGTCTGTCTCTTTCTTTTAGTCTATCCCACTTCACAGGTTGTTAGGAGGAGAGACGCAGCCACGCGCCAGTCCTTTATTTCATTTCCACACTTAAAAAAAATAATGTTCGGGTGAAAATTGTTTCTACGGCTGCGGTTGCTTATTTTCCTTTCCGCCCGGCAGCGGCTGGGTCCGTGCTGCTCCTTGTCACGCTGTTCAGAGATGTTATTCCACCGTTCGCGCTGGATTCCTCTTCGCTGGACTGCTCCTCTTCTAGATCCGCTTTGAACTTGTTTGGGAGAATCCCAGGCTAGTCTTGCGGAGGCCTCTTGGAGCCAGCTAAAAAAAATTCAAAACATTTTGCCACTGCGGCACCTTATTTTTCATAACTATTATTGTCGCTGATGCTGCTACTATTAAAATCATTATCACATTATTTTGCAATTGCGCATTTACCACGGCGGTACGTTTTTAAAAAATAACTGTTGCTATAATAATAATAATAATTATTATTCCATCCTCTTCCCAATTAAGCCTCCTGCGGGTTCCCTAGAACCCTCCCCTCAGATCACGATCCAGGATGGAACCCCTGCCGAGTCTCCCGCCATAGCACGGGGACAAAAAATTTCCAAGAGAATCTCTGCAGCAGCAGGACCGTTTGCTTCGAGTGACTGACAGTTTGGCAGTTTTTAAAGGAAAAGGCAGCCCCTCCTAAGGAAGAAGTCACTGAGTCGCGCGTGGGTCAGCTCGGTGGGGCCAAGCCAGGGCGCCGGGGAGGGGGGGGCGGAGACCAGCCCCGCGCGCGGCATTTCCACGCCACCCGCAATTGCATTTTGCTCTTCAGACAAGCAAAAATAGAACATTGGTTTCCCTTGGACACTAAAAAGATCGCTTAAACCGGTTTGCACGTTAGACAGCAACTATAAGATGGGAAAGCACGTTTTTAAAATTAACGAAAAGCATCGCTCCCGTCAATATTTTTTTCTGCAAAAAGCACCCTCCCAGATCATCAGCGTAATGGGGGCCAGTAAAAGAGGGGAGACTCCTCAAAAGCTGGGTGTCGTTAGCACACCGAGAGCGGTGCGTGCCAGGCAAGAGAGACGGACAGGGCTATCTTTAAGCCCCATTGAATTCACAAGACCTGTTGAATTTAGGCATTATAATAATATAGGTATTTCCCGAGTGGAGTAATAGGAGATGAAGAGCACGCCTCTTACACTAAATAAAAAAAATGGCTTGGAGTATTCGGGATCCCCTTGTCCGCAGAACACATCTCCGGGAGAAAAAGAGACCCTCTTCCGCGGGTTCCGCGCCCCAAATTCCCAAGGTGGATCTTGGCCCCCGAAGCAGCAACTGGTGCCCGGTCGTGGTAAAAGCTGCAGAGAAGTCCAGGACTCCGTCCCAGGGCATCGGGGGTCCCCTCCCCCCACGGGCGCCGCAGAAGAAGGCCGAGCGCCCGCCTGGAGCGTGGAACCAGAAACCAGGCGGAGCGGGGCGCGGAGACCCTCCCCAAAAACCTCTCCCACCAGCCACGTCGCCTTTTCTTCGGGATGGAGTAGGAAAAAATAGGGGCTAGTGGCCTTGATTTTGCAAACAGATTATTCAGATACTGTACCCAAATGCGTCGATGGCAACAGGATTTTAAAAAAATGTGTTGCCGTATTTTTCTCGGACAGAATGAATCCGGATTAAATAATGGTGCTGGGTGGGGTGGGGTGGGGAATAAGGTTGGTATTCTGACCACAACAACGTCCTGGGGAGGCTGGCATAAGGACGCCATGTGCGTAAAGGACACCAACCCCCATCTGGAAGGGTCGCTCCTGCTGGACACTCGCCTCTTTCGCCCCCAGCTTCCATTCATTTGTCCTTGTTTAAATAATAATAATAATAATAATAATAATAATAATAATAATAATAATAATAATAATAATTTTCTCTTGTCATCTGTGTTTCCCCGCGGATTCCTTATTTCTCTCTCCAGATAAATTCAACTCTCCTTTGAATATTAAAAGGTCCGTTTGCATCGGGCCAACCGCGGACCGCAAAGTCGTCGGGCAGGCGGTGCCCTGTCAGACCCGAAGCGCAGGAGCGGCTCCTTCGAGTTGGGCGTCGCTTCCAGCCCCCAGATCCGCGAACTCCTTTGAGGGGGTTCCCCTTCCAGAAGGAGCCGCCCTGAAAACGTCTTTCCTCGGACTCACCGGGTTTGGACTTCTGGCCTCCCGCGGCGGTTCCCTCTTCGGGTGTCCCGGATCCTGGCTGGAGATTTCCACTCCAACGCCGCCGCCCTTCAGGTGCCAACAAGCAGAGAGTCCGGGGCGGCGGGCTTCAAACTGCTCTTCCTCTCCTCTGTCCGCAGCAAGAGGCACCTCCTGTCCTTCTGCCAGAGAAAAGCGGAGAAGCCACCCGAGGAACAGATTTCCGCCTTCTTTCTCCCGGGGCTGCTTCAGCCGCGCCGCGAAACGCCGAGGAAACCGGTTGCTTATCGGGAGAGGGGAGCGGGCGAAGCCTGCCCGGCCAGCGCCATGCCCGCCACCTCGAGGCGGCTCCTTGGCAGTCCTGCAAAGCGAAAGAGACTGGGAAGGACAGAAACGCGAATGGGCAGGATCCGGAATCCGGATGGAGGAGAGAAGTCCCGCTTGGAGCTCAGCGCTGACTTCGGATTAAAGGGGAAATAGGTCCCTTAGACCACCTTGGGGCGAGGGTCCATCTTCCGCAATCCCAAGAGAGGAGCCGGAGGCCAGGATCCCTTCAGGAGCAGCTTAGTCCTCAGAAGGAAGCGACCGAGGCACGACACAAAGAGAGGCCGGGTTCCCCGTGGGGCGCTTCCCTGCCTCTCCCTCTCCCCCTTCCATGTCTGAATCGCTTCTTGCCATTTAACACCCCCCAAAGTCCCCTTCGCCAAGCACCTCGCGACGTTTCCCTAGCCAGACCCGCCCGGCCGCTTCGCTCCCGCTGCCCCCCCTCAATATAGCCAAGCTCTTTACTATCCTTCTCTGTGTGTGACTGCTGGGGGGGGGCAGATATAGTGTCCCTTCCTATTCACCGTAAATGCTGCCGCGAGTCGAGGAGCCCCGTAGGGCGCCAGGAAGGCCCCGAACCGGGAAAGGCGGGCATCGCTGAAGAGATCACCGTCCCGGAAAGAGCATTTCGGCGGTGGAGAAGTGCCAGCCTGGGAGCCAGCAAAAACATACCGGTATTCTTCGGGGTGACCCACTCACAGGGCGCAAAGTGTCCCTTCTCGGTCCCCTCCGCCTTTGTTCCCGCTTCTGCCCCGCTGGCCCTCGCCTTCCCTCCTGTCTGCCTTCTTTCCAGCCAGCGAAAGAAACAGCCGTGCCTGGCGTGGATCTTGCCTCGGTCTCCCGAGACCCAGCTTTCGGCTAACGGCTTCTGCCGCGTCCTCCACGGCTGGCCTGGCGCGGCTCTCCCGGCTCTGCTCTCCGCCTCGGCACTGCTTCCGCGGGCATCGGGCGCCTCTCAATTCTGTCTAAAAGTCCCGCCCCCCCCCCCGCATCCCTTCGCAAAGGTTCCTTCTTCCTCTCCCCCCTTCAGAACCCAAAATGGGGGCTCGAGGGACGAAGCTGCCTCAAGGCTGTCAAAAAGCGCAAGAGCCCGGAGCTGCCTGTCCCCCCCCCTTCCCGGTACCCCCCTTCCAGAAGCACCTGCGGGTCCATAAAGGGACAGCTCAGCCCAAGGGGGAACCCGAGGGGGCGGGCCGGCCTCACCAATCTTGCGGTAGCCTCGGGATTCCAGGCAAAATGGTGGGGGGGGGGGCGCACTCAAGAAGGGTCCCCACGCAGAGAACGGGATTCCATCGGGGATTCCATCCAGCTCGGGGCGCGTCTGCTCCAGAACCGAAGGAAAGGCGTCGGGGGCCGGGAAAGGAAGAAAGGCAGAGCCGTGTCTTCCGTGGGCCGCTGAGGCCCTTTGAGGGGGGGGGAAGGGCCGTTCTCGGCATCCCAAAGGCAGGCAGCAGGTTGGTTCGCGGAGAACCCTAAAAAAAGCCACGACTGTCCGCGGAAGTTTGCGTAGGGACCCCCACGGCTTTTCCCGTGCCCCTTCCAGCTTGGAGAGGAAACAATCGGCGTCGCCCTCCGAAGAAGCTTCCGGGGCGCCCCGGCAGATTCCGGGGAATTTTCCACGAAGCCTCGCAGCGGGAGAGAGGGGCACCAGGGAGGCCCCGAAGGGGGGGTTGAGCAGCCTGAGCAGGGAAGGGGCTCCACACCAGACTTAGGCCCAGGCCACCCCCAGCAAAAAAATAAGCCCCAAGCCCACCTGTTTCCTGCCCAACTGGGCTTAAGGAAGGGAGAATCCGCGGGTGCCAACGTCGTCGGTAGAAAGAGCAGGCCTGCGTTTTCAAGCCCCATTTTCGGCTCCCCCCTCCCTTCCTTTGGCGAGGGGGCACCGCCTACCTGCCGCCAGTTCCACGTCGAGAAAGGTTCCTTCCAGGTGCCGATCGGACGGAGGCGGGAAGACGGCGAAAGAGCTCCGGGAGGCTTTCTTTCTGTCCCCCACCCCTTCTTCTTCCGAGGGGGCTGAGGCAGCGGGGAGGGAGAGCTGAGGGCGGGTCCAGAGTGACGGCGGCGCAGCCTCCCCGGCGCTCCATTCCGCCTTTTGGCGGCGACCCCGCTCCCTCCTCCCCTTCGCCCTCCCCTTCCCACGTGCCCTCCCCAACCCCGGGGCAGGTGAGGCTGGCCAATCAGAGGGGGCGGCCCGGCAGGTACTCGGCTTATCTGGACGGCTCGCCCAGGAGCGCGCCCACTGCGCACCGGGTGGATGGGGCGGGCGGAGGGAGCGGCGGGGGTGAGTGCGCGTCGTGGGGACGGGCGCGAGTGTCCGTGCCGCCGCTGTCGCTGCCGCCTCCTCCTTCTCCCCGGAGCCGCCCCGCCTGGCCCAGCGCGCCTGGCTCTCGCTGGCAGCCGGGCCGTCGGGAGGCTCCCCCGCCGGCTGCTGCCGCCGCCGCCGCCGCCACATCCACCCGTCCGCCCGGCGCGACCGTCGTGGCGCCCTCCTGCACCCGCGCCCGGGGCGCCCCGTGCACACGCGCGCTCGCGCTCGCCCCGTCGGGCGCCATGTTCCAGCCGGGGGCGACTGCGGCCAAGCGCTGCTTCACCATCGAGTCCCTGGTGGGCAAGGACAGCCACCCCCTGGGCGAAGAGCCCCTCCGACCGGCAGCCGCCTCCTCCCTCGGCTACCCGGCCAGCGCCGCCGTCGAGGCCTTCGCGCACGGCTTCCAGGGCTCGGCAGCCGCCGCTGGGCGCTCTCTCTACAGCAGCCCGGAGCTGCTTTTCCCCGAGGCCGTGAGCCACCCGCCCTCCCTGGCCGTCCACCCGCCCCAGCTGGCCACCTCGCACCTCCCGCCCTCGCCGCACCCCTTCTTCGGCGCCCAGCCCCGCGACCCGCTCAACTTCTACCCGTGGGTGCTCCGCAACCGCTTCTTCGGGCATCGCTTCCAAGGTAAGAGCCGGTGGGACGGGGGGGGGCGGGGAGTCGGAGGAGCGGCGGTCGCAGAGTCCAGGGAGAAAGGGAGGGCGCCGAAAGAGAGGCCTGGCCTGTCTGGGGGCGGCTGGTTCGGGGGTGTTGGGCGCTGGGCAGGAGCCCTCCGCCCCCGCGCACCGACTCTGACGTGAGAATCCACATCGCAGCCTCGACAGCGTTAGGGCCCTGCTAGCTCGGGTTCAAGACCGAATGGCGTCTCCAGGTTCCTGGTATGGCTGGTAGAGTCCCAAACCCGAGTGCGAAACGCTGGGGAGCCGCTGCTGCCAGCCCGTGCAGACATCCCTGAGCCAAACTGGCCAATTGCTTTGACTCCGGATCGGTCAGCTAAGCCGGCGCTCCTGGTCCCATAGGTCTTCGGCGGCCGTGCTGGCGAGGATTCTTCCACGGCTAAGCAGCCCCCCTCCCCAAGTCACGGGTCGGTTTCCAGGGTCAGCAGTGTCCTCAAGCTCTCAGGACAAGGATGGCCGTTGCTTAATGGGAAGGCAAGACTGACCCGCGGGGGGGGGCTCACTGTGGGGCACAGCAGCACCCAAGGGGGCTGAGACCAGCCAGGCCCCTTGTGGTCGAGAGCCAGGGCGCTTCCAAGGCCAGGCAAGGCCGGCGTTCCCACGGACGCTGCTGCTGCTGCTGCCGTCGGCGGCCCGTTTATCCAGAAAGTCCCCAGACCTGCAGTTTTCTTCCCGTGGGCTCGCCGTTCTCCCGCAGCCGCCTTGGGCTTCCCTCGAGAGGCCTCTCGACTCCAGTCCAGCCAGGAAGGGTCCTCCGTCGGACGTGGCCCTGAACCTTCCGCCTCTGTCAGGCAAGCCGGCGTGGAAGTAGAAGGTTCGAAGCTCAGCGTCTTTCGCGTCTTGGTTTTAAGAAGGATTTTCCCTCTTACAAACGAAAGTAAATTGAATGGAAAGACCCCCCAGTCATTCAGCCCGCTCCCCTTTTAGACATTAGCCGACGGGGCGCGGGGTCGGCGGCGCTTCCTCCGCGGCTGAGCCCCGTTCGCTGCCTCGGGCGCGGCTGGAATCTGCTCCGCGTCTCCCCGCTTCTTTTAGGGTGCCAGAGGCAATACGAGCAGAGCGGGGTGGGAGGGTGGGAGCTGCCCCCCTGCCCCCCACGACGGCGCCTCCAAATATTCTGTCGAACTCAATTAAATGCAAGGAAACAGCGAAAGGTTTCCTCGGCCTTCGGGAAAGGGGTGTGTATGATACGGCCTTCGGGAAAGGTGGGGGTCCTATTCCACGTAGCTACTTTCTCTCGGAAATAAATTGCTCTGAAAAATCACACTTTCCCCTCCTATCTCTAGGGAGTTCTGGATCTGGTTGTTAATAAATTATAAAGACGCCGAAATAATTTCTTGACCCACCCTGGGAGTGGCAGAATGCTCAATTTTTATTTATTTTTTTTGTTTCGCTATATTACGATTATATTTTCTTCTATCCTCCACTTTCCTGGGGTGGGGGGCTCTTCTTCCAGGTAAGTGGGGGCAACGAGACCCTTTAATCTTGCGGGCTGTCTGTGGGAGCCCCCCCCCCCCACCTCCCCGGGCCACGACCCGGCCTGGATTTCCCGCTCCCAGGGCTGGAGGAACCTAATGGCGGCGACAGGATGGAACCGGGGGGTGGGTGTGCGAGGGGGAAATTATACCCGGTTAAGGGGGAAAGAGTAACATAGGGGAAACAATCCATTTGCCCCGGAACTTTTTCTGAAACCCACAAGCCAGCTGGGAATTTTCTTGGCGGTCCCGCTTGAAACCTGGAGCCCCGCCGTCGCCAGTTCGAAGTTTGACGAAGGCGAAATGTTCGGCACCGAAACCCACGGCGTCGGCGCAACTTAATTGCGAGATATTTTGTATTTCGGCTCACAACCGCGATCCTGAAATCAAGGGGCGCTGATTTTTGAATCGCGGGGCGATAAATTAAGTCCTTTTAAGCTTATCTCGTTTTAAACAGGCGCTGAAATCTCCTAAAGAAATACACGAGATTCGAAAGTGCAGAATTGTGACGGGATTGTGTCCCCTGTTTTTAATTTGTTTGTGGGGGGAGGTGGAAAGAGAAAGAAATATAGGAAACGAAGGATGCACCTAAAGGCCAGCAGCGCGGGGCTTTTCTGCCCAGGAAATGTCCTTTCACGAAAGCCGCCGGTTCCACCTCAGGTTCCCCGCAAAGAGGCAGGAGCAGTAGCTTTATTTTGTATCCTTTAAATATCGAGGCAGGAAAACGTGGGACCTCCGCGTCGTGACTCCGGAGTCATCCCGTCCGCGCAGAAAAAAAACGATTCTGCAAATCCTTGTTTCTAATAATGAAACCAACGAAGCTTGATTGCGGAGCCTGGCGAAAAGGGGCGCCCGACCCGAATCTTGCGCGGAACGCGGAAAGGCGAAGAAGGTAGCGCTGACTTCTCTGGGACCGGAATAGGAGGGTGGTCGATCTGGCCCCAAATCTGGGCAGGTTTGGCGGGACATAGACCAGCTCCGACGCAGAAGGGCAGGGCTCAGCATTCTTATGCAGCAAAGGAAGCGGTGGGTGTCGAAAGGTTGCTCGTCCCTCCAAGGCCGGAGCAGTGATCCTGCCTCGCGCGGATCAGCTTCTGCCTCGACGGCGCGTCCGCCTTCTCTTGGCCTCGCCTGGACGGCTCTTTGGTTCCGTGAGTCGCCCCTCCCCGCTAAAGGCCCTTCCTTCGACGGATAACGTGAGGCTTTGGCTCTGGCCCGCCCGGGACGGGGAGAGCAGCCCGTGCCCGCCCCCCGACGGGTCTTTCCTCAGGCCGAGTCTCATTTCCATGTTGGAAATGCAAATCCAGCCCGCGTCTCGCTCCCATCCCCGGCCGGCGCGTGAAAGGAGAGCGGCCCATCAAAGGGTCTTTGTTCCGCGCCCAGGAGGGGATTAAGCCCCCGCGGCGCCCCCTCACACGCCAGCCAGGGAACGAAGCTGCAGCGGGGCCAACGGTTTTTCCTGGACGCGCTCCTGTGCCTCGGAGAGCGCAAATCCATCAGGATCGCGACTGGAAAGAGCGCCGCCGCTGCGGGGTTGCGTTCTCTTGCCAGCCCTGCAAAAGCATTGCTCGGTTCGCGAAGTTGCCGCCGGCCAGACACTCTTTTGGTCCGGGGCGAATTTGGCTGATGGGGGAGCCGCGCGGGGCCCCCCGTCCCTTGGAAGCTCGGAGCCACTGGCCGGCCAGGCCTCCAGCAGACATGGACGGGGCTCCCTGGAAGCCGTAGCGGCTCCTGATGGGTCCGTGCGGCTCCTATTCGGACCGGGTAGACCTGGGGAACGGAGGGCACCGAAACTGCTTCCATCAGCGGCCAGAAGGAGAGAGAGCTGCCTTCGCGAAGCAGCCCCGGGGCGCTGGACCAACATTTCAGTTTGTTTGTTTCATAAAATTTACACACTGCTTGACGGGGAGAAAACCCTGGAAGCGGTTTACAAAGAGAACACAACAATGAAATTATCGGTAGAAACAACTCTTTAAAAGATAAAATCAGCAGTAAACTAAAAGCAGATTAAAGCGCGCATCCACATTCATCTGCAGGGAACCTTCCCTCCAAGGCTTCCTGCTGCGCGTCTCTGTCCCCCTCGCACTTCTTCCTGGGGTTTCTCAGCACCTGTTGAGCCCTATAAAACCTAGGAAGGTCTTACCAGTGATTTCTTTTCCTTGAGAAAGCCCTCTGGGGATCTTAAATCGTGGGGGGGGGCAGGGGGCGTTGGCTTCCCCCCTCCATTCCTCCCCTCAGCCTGGCAGGGGTGTTCTTCCTCCTCTACCACTCCCTCCCCCATTCCTGGTCCCCAAATCAGGACTCCACGTTGCATGCCCTGTCTGAGGAGGACCCCAGCTGTTTCAGCACATGCTGGCAAAGGGACTCTGACCCTGGGAGGACGTCACCCACCCCCTCACTGGGTAGTCCCCCCCCTACCCCACAACTGCCCGCCTTTCTCTGTGCCTTCATTCAAGCTGCCCTTGCAGCAAATGCAGGGTTGTCCTTCAGGAGCCGCCAGTCGCCAGTGATTAAATTGATCTTTAGGCTGTTGGCTTTTTTTTCTGCTATTGAATATGGCACTTGGGTTTTTCTCTTTAAAATTCCAGAAAGACCTGTGTGCGTGTCTGGTTCTGACATTTTGGCCTGCATCACCACAGTTGTTTTTATGCTTTCTGGGCAGACACACACACACACACACACACACACACACACACACCCTTGTGTCCTGCACTGTTGTTGTGTTGAAACAAAATAAAAAATAAAATAAAATTCCTTCCAGTAGCACCTTAGAGACCAACCTAGTTTGTTCTTGGTATGAGCTTTCGTGTGCATGCACACAAAATGTAAATAATGTAAATTACAGTATCATCACCACTGTTAACTAACTAACTATCCTGCAGAAATTAAGGCCTTTTAAGTCCCCTTGCTTTTATTAACTTGGGAGTTAAGTGGACGCTTTAATGATACGGCTTAGCTTTGGCACGGGATTGATGCGCAAGGCAATGGATGTGAAATGATGATGATGAAGCTGGTGTGTTTCACTTCATTGATCAGCACAAAACTTTCCTCCTGAAATAGGCCTGGAGTCTCTCCTCCCAAGGCTGGTGCAATCTACACTCTTGCTTGCTCTGGCAATGAGAGCGAGTCTTCCCTGCAAGAGGCAAGGCGTCAGTGGCTGGCAAAGCAGTGGGCATTGCCAGGCCGACTTCACCATCTTGCGACTGTTTCCTAAAAGTGGCCTTTCCCCCAAGCAAATCCCACCTAGCACCCTCGGATCTTTCGGTGTGCATGCGTGTGTGTGTCTTGGACTGACCACCACCACCACTTTCACTGTCAGAGGTGTAGCAGGTGCCTGTAAGATGTCCAACTTTTTCTGTGGTATAACACCAGCCAGGTTGTGGGTTCCTTGTCTATGAGACTTTGCTTGGTGTTTAGGAAAGCCAGACGAGGAGGGAGATATTTCAGGGAGATTTTAAGCTGCATTCTTTTTTTTATGTTGCAAACTGCCCAGTGGATCTTTGAATGAAGGGTGGTACAGAAATTTGATTATTGCTGCTTTTTATTTATTTATTTATTTATTTATTTATTTTTACCACCAATTATTAATTCTATTAAACTGAATAAACCGAGCCCGAGTTCATGCCAATGTGAAATGTTGGGTTTTATAATTGATTTAGTGGTGTTTTCTTCCTGTTTTTATTTTCTTTTTCACTGCATGCTGTTCAGAGGCTAACAGTGAGAGGTTTTGAATTTAGTAAGTGAACAAGAATAAACGAATCCGTAGAAGGGACTTTTCAGAGGTAGAAAATCCAGACTTGGAAATCTGAAAATGAAGTGCTTTAGCTCGTATGCCACTCGCCAGCTTTAAGCTCACAAAAGAATAGCAAGGATTATGATAACCTGGTTTATTCCTTTTTATTTATTTCTTAAATCCGTATTCTGCCTTTCATCCGTAGACCTCAGGGTGGTTCACAACATAAGGTTACGATAGATTACACTCTGCTCTGTTGATGAGATGATCTCTTAATCTCTAGGGTGTGTTGGGGGGCAGGACACCCATTAAAACAATACTTGACAGACTCTAGGTCGAATTCCCCCTCTGCCAGCCCCACCAAGCTGAACAGGGACCACTGCAAAGAGGAGAGAGGGGTCTCTCTCTTCTCCCGCCACCCCTGGGGCCTGTGTAGGAGAGCTTCCCAGTGGACAAACTCTAATTGAGTAGCACTTGAACTGCTTATTCAGCCAAGATGTTCTCGCACTCAGCCTATTTTAAGTTGCTCCCAAAACAAATGCACTTTCAGAAGAAAAACCTGAGTCCTCCCTCCCTCGCTCCCAGCCCAGCCCTGTGTATTCCCAGACACACAGCAGCCATCATTTCTCAAAACATGTCCTCCCCCCCCCTCTTTAAATTAACCACTTGGGATGGTGGTCCCTGTTTGCACAAAAGGAGCGTGGATCTCAGTGTCAGCAAAGTGTCCTTCAGAAAGGAATGCTTCTAGATTTGTTCATCTGCTGTGAGGACATTTGAGGGTTCTGTGGACGAAATCGGCAGAACCCTCCAAAAGCAAAGCATTTTCTTCCCAATGAATTCACTCAAATTCCTGATGGGAAGTTTGGTTGGAAATCTACTCTGTGGTGCTAGAGCGTAATTTGTGCATTTGGAATTTATTTATTCTGGAGTGCATCAGGTCATTTCTCTATTATGCATTTAGTATTTAATTCCCCCCCTATTAATAAAACTGATTAACCCATTTTCTAAAGAAAGCAAAGAGGTTTACGAAGTGTAAAAATGGTCGGCAGCATTGTGAACAGCCCGTCCTGAGCAGCCACCGATTATCATTTTTCGTGCTTTACAGAATTTATGCAGCACCCAGACAATTTCAGGGAATGGCGAGCCGATATGGGCAGCGGGGGCCCCCAAAGGAAGGCAGGGGCTGCTCTCTCCCTTTTCTTCCTGGAGGTGAATGGCATGAGATTTTATTTTGCCGTGTGGAAGACTAGAATGGAGACACAGAAAGGCTCCTGGGTCACATAGAAACATGGTAGCTGCCTGTTAGTGGGTTATTATTATTATTATTATTATTAATCACACAGGCTTCACCCCAAGGTCCCAGGGCAGGTTGCACCATTAAAACACAATAATAAAAAGCAGTTTAAAACAAAAGGGCATGCTCCAGCCAAAGCTGAATATGTTCACACCCCATTAATTTAGGCTGGATAAATAATAATAATAATTTTACAAATAATGAAAGCAAAAACAACAAAATGTGTGTATTTCATAGGGATTAACACAACTGAAATGAATAAAAATTGAAATATAAATTTTTTAAAAATGTGTACAACGGGGGGCGAGGGAAATGCCACCTCTCTCTCAGGCCACTCAGTCTCCAGCAAGAAGACAAAGTAGGCAAGGGTAAGTATTTGCCTTGAGAGAGCCCTGTGTCAACTCTCGTGGCATATAGATCTCTTAGCTGGGGAAAATGTTGCAGTGCCTCATTCTTCCACATGCAACTTGCAGGAGTGGAGCGGGGGGGGGGGGGCATGAACCGCTATCCTAAACCTGAACCAACAAATAATAGTCTTTAGATTCAGGTTGTTCCTTTCAAGTTGATCAGACTCAACCCCTTGGATATTTGCTCTGTCCTCTATTTTACCTTAGGTACGGGAGGGTATTTTTTCAGCTTTTCCGTCAACCGCTTTAAAAAGTAATTTGTAACTGGGACTCTGCAACTGAGCCTTACTTTGCATGTGTGCATTTTTGGAGGGGGAGTGTGGCGAGGTTATATTTCATGCATGCACACAAATGGGCCCCCAGTAGCCCTCCCCCCGGCCACTGAGCTGTGCATCTGGGCTCCCTGGTTTCCCCACTGGCTGAAGACCTAGGCGTTTTAGACTACAGAGGATTTTTGGAACTGGGTCCCGTCCTGACTTTTTTGTTTTCTCTTATATTTTGTTTCCTTCTTGTATTTTGTTCTGCTTATTTGATCATCAGTAGCATGAATTATTTTTGTTACATGAATTAATTTTATTTACACTTTTGTGCCTTGCTTTGGAATCTGTTGACCAAGGGCAATCAACAAACATTTGAAATGAATAATAAACATTTAACCGTTGTCTGGATCTGGGCTTTGCGGTAGCTTTCTTTCTACTCTGAATGCTGACTTAGGGGAGGGCACCTTCTCAGGTTCTGGTGAGCTAATTGCTTTGTCCAAGAAGTAGGCCAGAGGCAGCTCTGTGTGTCCGCCCCCATTGACCCTCAAAGTGAGGATGACCCAAGCCGTTTTGTCTCTTCCTAAAAGGATTCTGTTGCAGAAATCCCTGCAGAGGCTATGCGGGTGCAACTCTTAAGACCACAGCTTGCCCCATTCAAGCCCCACTCACAGAGCAATTGCAGCTGGAATTGAGTCAGAGCAGCTTCCTTTCTGGAAATAAAACAAGGAGGAAATTGGAGTGGATGAGGCCACAAAGGCAGCTCACACAGGCCTGGTCCCGCCAAGCAGTGTTCTCTCCAATTTCTTCTGCTAGAGGACTACAAATGCCAGTGCTTATACTTGGGGCAGGAGTGGAAGTGTCTGGGATCAGGTGTCCTGGCCCATCTGGTGACCTCTCGTCCACTTGGCCTTCCTCGTTCGTTCTTTGCATCTGTTGGTGGTTTGGCTCCTTGCACAGCTGAGCTCTTGCCTGGCGGAGGCAGGAGGTGGGAGATGGCTTTTGACACTGTGGAGTGGACCCTAATACCCAGCCTTCTCTCCTCAGGCGGCGAAGTGTCCCAGGAGAGCCTGCTCTTACACGGCCCCTTTGCCAGGAAGCCCAAGAGGATCCGCACGGCCTTCTCGCCCTCGCAGCTCCTGCGACTGGAGCGGGCCTTTGAGAAGAACCACTATGTGGTGGGGGCAGAACGCAAGCAGCTGGCCAGCAGCCTCAGCCTCTCAGAGACCCAGGTGAGTGCCAGGCATCCCACTCAGCCTCCTGGGGGAAAAGAGGCTTTCTGCAAGGATGGGGCCTCTCTCCCCCCCCCTCTCTCCCCAGGTCTATGAAGCAGGCAAGCATCTCAAAAATTGCTTGGGATTTCATCAGTACTTAAAAAAAACCTCCATGTGTCTACAATATGGTTGACCTTTCTACTAGTATTTTTTGTTTAAAACACTTTCTTTCTTTGCAATAATATTTGGGGGTCCCATTTTCTACATAGCTTCTCTCACATATTAGCGGACCAGTCCTGCCCCGAGGCTCCCTTGCAGAACTCGGCTCTCCTCCTAATGTCTTCAGACAACGAAGGCTTGGAGGCCAGGAGTTAAAATGCTGCTGGTTTTAGGAAGCAAAGGGAGGCAAAATGCTTGCAACAGCATTTTGCCTCCCTCGAACGGCTTATTCCCATCAGGATGGCAGTGGTGGGGATGATTCCCATTATTGTAGAAATGTCGGACGCAGCGGGATGGATATTTATTCATTTATTTCATAACACTTAAGCACCACTTGATTGTTTTAAAAAACCTCAGAGCAGTTTACAAAGAGAACAAAGAAATAAAATTATTACTAAAAGCAGCTCGAAAGATAAAATCAGCAACAAACTAAAAGCAGATTAAAACCTGCATCCACATCTGGGTAGGCTTGCCTAACAAAAACGTTTTAAGCAGGTAACGAAAACAGTGCAGTGAGTTCCGAAGTGTGGGTGCTGCCTGAATCACCCCTTGGCGAGTTAGGAAGGAGACGTTTGGCCTGTGCCCAAGGTGGTTGCCGCAGGGACCCCATTGGACCCAGACTTCAATTTCTGGCTGCGCTGGCTTTCCGCTTGTGTGCGCACACATGTCATTGAACCGTAGACTTGTGGAGTTGGAAGGGACCAGAGGGTCCCCTGGGACAATTCCCTGGCCGCCCTCCTCTGCATACCTTCCAGCTTGTAATTTGTGTCATCTGAAGCTTGGTGAGCGAAGGCTGTGCCTGTGGCGCAGCATCTCTGGGATTCTCTTTGGACGTGGGTTCTGCTCACGTGGCTGGTGGGGCATGTGCTTTGCACTGGCAGCCCCTTCCTTGTCTCCTCTTTCAAACAGTTCCCTTGTCCTGTCCCAGAGGGCGAATGCCTGGCCTCTTGTAATACACACGGGCACCCTGCTGGAGCCCCTTACTCCTGCTGCTGTTGTGGTTTTGTTTGACAGTGGAATCCAGCCCGGAGCATGTGGAATATGCACAGGGAGGGGTGCTTGAGCCCCCTCTGAGCCCTGGGCTCACCGACTCGCTTCCAGCCTTGGTTCCTTCCCTGCAAAACGGGGACAATGTTTTTCAGACTTGTAGGCCCATGAAGAGGAAATGCAAGAGAAAGTGTCTTTTTTAAAAAATCTTGCACAAAGGCCATACACTATTTCCATTATTTCTAGGAACTGTGCAAACTGCCTGTTTGTGATGGAGCTGTGGGATTTCTTTTCTCTTTTAAAAAAATCAGTAATTGGAATCCATATTTTAATTCTAAGAACTTTGACCTACTGCACACAGAGCCATTTGTGACCCAACAACCTTCTCTGTCAGTGGTTCCCAAACTCCACCCCCCCCCTTGGTCACTTGAAGATCTCTGTGAGTCTGGATGGCTTCTTCTGTTTATTATATTTTGCGTTGCAGTTTGAATCCCACTGAATACAATATAATGAGCAAAAGAAGCCACAAAGGTGAAGGGACCCCTGACCATTAGGCCCAGTCGCGGACGACTCTGGGGTTCCGGCACTCATCTCGCTTTACTGGCCGAGGGAGCCAGCGTACAGCTTCCGGGTGATGTGGCCAGCATGACTAAGCCGCTTCTGGCGAAACCAGAGCAGTGCATGGAAACGCCGTTTATCTTCCTGCCGGAGCGGTACCTATTTATCTACTTGCACTCCGACATGCTTTCGGACTGCTAGGTTGGCAGGAGCAAGGATTGAGCAATGGGAGCTCACCCCGTCGTGGGGATTCAAACCGCTGACCTTCTGATCAGCAAGCCCTAGGCTCTGTGGTTTAACCCACAGCGCCATTCCAAACCAACAGGGTGCTGGTGATGGGTGAGTGGTCTCCCGGCTTCTGCCACAAATCCACAGACACGCAGCGGGCTGACTGAAGGAATTCTGCAGACCCCCAGGGGTCCGCGGCCCACACTTTGGGAGCCCCTGTTCTAGTTGATGAAGGCTATCAGTGGCTCCTGGCCATGCTAGCTATGCACTGACGGTGAGCTTCCTGTCCGCATCGGGTTGAGCACTGCTGGATGCTTGCATCTGGATTCCCAAAGCAAGGGAGCTCTTTTTGTTAGTGATGCGCCTCTGGGGGTTCTGGAGAGTCAAGCTGTTTGTGCAAAGTGCCTTTCCTCCCCATGTGGCCCTAGTTGTGGTCTTCTGGGGCCGTGGTGTGTTCTGGTGAGAAAGTGTTGTGTTACACCATGCTCTCATGGAGACGAGGGCAGGGCGCATGGAGAAGCAATGGCAGCTATTTTCATTTATGCATTTATTTCATAAAAAATTATATACCACTTGATTGTAGAAAAACCTTCAAGCGGTTTAGCAAAAAGATAAAACAATTAGAGCATCACTAACAATTTTAGTGATCTTTTACTAGTGAAAGATACAGGAAATTGAATGCAGATTTCCAAAGAATAGCAAGGAGAGACAAGAGGGCCTTTCTAAACGAACAATGCAAAGAAATAGAGGAAAATAACAGAATGGGAAAAACCAGAGATCTGTTCAAGAAAATTGGAGATATGAAAGGAACATTTCGTACAAAGATTACCACAATTAAGGACAAAAGTGGAAAGGACCTAACAGAAGCAGAAGACATCAAGAAGAGGTGGCAAGAATACACAGAGGAACTATACCAGAAAGATATAGAGGTCTCATACACCCCAGGTAGTGTGGTTGCTGACCTTGAGCCAGACATCCTGGAGAGTGAAGTCAAATGGGCCTTAGAAAGCCTTGCTAACAACAAGGCCAGTGGAAGTGATGATATTCCAGCTGAACTATTTAAAATCCTAAAAGATGATGCTGTTAAGGTGCTACACTCAATATGCCAACAAGTTTGGAAAACTCAGCAGTGGCCAGAGGATTGGAGAAGATCAGTTTACATCCCAATCCCAAAGAAGGGCAGTGCCAAAGAATGCTCTAACTACCGCACAATTGCACTCATTTCACACGCTAGCAAGGTTATGCTTAAAATTCTACAAGGCAGGCTTAAGCAGTACGTGGACCGAGAACTCCCAGAAGTGCAAGCTGGATTTCGAAGGGGCAGAGGAACCAGAGACCAAATTGCAAACATGCGCTGGATTATGGAGAAAGCTAGAGAGTTCCAGAAAAACATCTACTTCTGCTTCATTGACTACGCAAAAGCATTTGACTGTGTCGACCACAGCAAACTATGGCAAGTTCTTAAAGAAATGGGAGTGCCTGATCACCTCATCCGTCTCCTGAGAAATCTGTATGTGGGACAAGAAGCTACAGTTAGAACTGGATATGGAATAACTGATTGGTTCAAAATTGGGAAAGGAGTACGACAAGGCTGTATATTGTCCCCCTGCTTATTTAACTTATATGCAGAATTCATCATGCGAAAGGCTGGGCTGGATGAATCCCAAACCGGAATTAAGATTGCCGGAAAAAATATCAACAACCTCAGATATGCTGATGATACAACCTTGATGGCAGAAAGTGAGGAGGAATTGAAGAACCTTTTAATGAGGGTGAAAGAGGAAAGCGCAAAATATGGTCTGAAGCTCAACATCAAAAAAACTAAGATCATGGCCACTGGTCCCATCACCTCCTGGCAAATAGAAGGGGAAGAAATGGAGGCAGTGAGAGATTTCACTTTCTTGGGTTCCATGATCACTGCAGATGGTGACAGCAGTCACGAAATTAGAAGACGCCTGCTTCTTGGGAGAAAAGCAATGACAAACCTAGACAGCATCTTAAAAAGCAAAGACATCACCTTGCCGACAAAGGTCCGTATAGTTAAAGCTATGGTTTTCCCAGTTGTAATGTACGGAAGTGAGAGCTGGACCATCAAGAAGGCTGATCGCCGAAGAATTGATGCTTTTGAATTATGGTGCTGGAGGAGACTCTTGAGAGTCCCATGGACTGCAAGAAGATCAAACCTATCCATTCTCAAGGAAATCGGCCCTGAGTGCTCACTAGAAGGACAGATCCTGAAGTTGAGGCTCCAGTACTTTGGCCACCTCATGAGAAGAGAAGACTCCCTGGAAAAGACCCTGATGTTGGGAAAGATTGAGGGCACAAGGAGAAGGGGACGACGGAGGATGAGATGGTTGGACAGTGTTCTCGAAGCTACTGGCATGAGTTTGGCCAAACTGCGGGAGGCAGTGAAGGATAGGCGTGCCTGGCGTGCTCTGGTCCATGGGGTCACGAAGAGTCGGACACGACTGAACGACTGAACAACAACAACAACAATTTTACAACCGTAATTTGAAGCATGCAGGAAGTTAAAACATACAGAAAGCAATGGAATAGACTAAAACAAATTAAAGCTCATACTTTCTTTCTGAACGTCTGCGTAGGCTTGTCTAAATAAGAATGTTTTTGGCAGATGCTGGAAAGAGCACAGAGGAGGTGCCTGACTGCTATCAATAGGCAGGGAGTTCCAACGTGTCTGTGCTGCCACACTAAAATACCAGGTTCTTACAGATGCAGTGAGGGTATTCTGTGGCACCTGGAAAAGTGCCAATTCTGCAGATTGAAGCGGTCCAGCTTTTAATTCCACCCCCTCCCAGCAAAGTTAATGAGAGAAAAAATCCTTGCACCAGAAATGGGGGCTGATGCAAATCTGTGCCAAACTTTTCACAAAGTGGCAAATGTGCTGAGTCCTGCCCCGCTTGAGAGATACAGAGACTTAAGAAGGAAAAGGGACGCTCCTTCCCACTTCCTCTTTCAGCTCTCCGTGCTTTCTGGGGCTCGGATTGACACTCAAGCAGCTGGACAGAAAGCAGAACGACTGAGAGTCGGGCGGAGAAAGGGGAGCAATGTGGCAAAGTGGGCTGTGGGGTTGGAGAGAAGCAAAAGGAGCAGGAGGGTTGCCCACAACACGGTTCAAAATTCCAAATGGTGGTCATGTTGGTGGACCCAACGTGAGGTGAGAATGAGGCTTTCAAGTTTTACTATTGTTTGGCACAACTGACCATGTGAATGAGGAAAATCATCCAGCAGTGGCTGGGTACTTCTCTCCTTTTATTTGGTAGGATTCCTGCTTCCTGCTAGCAGTTTAAATAGCAACCTTGCAAGATGGTTTATATTTCTTTCTTTTTTTTTATAAGATTTTATTATTTTCCATGAAACATAACAAAACAACAATAAACATACATGCATAAACACAATAAAACATAATACACAATCAACAATACAAAAATACAACAAAACCATATAACCAAACAAACTTATACAAACCTTACTAAATACTTATCTCTGTTTCTAGACTTGTTTTAACTTCTTAGGGGGACTTCCCCTGGTCCCTCCTCTGTCTTCAAAAACATTATATACTTTTTAGGTAGCTTCATTTCTTTTGTCATTAACTTATGCTCAATATTCTAATATTCTTTAAGTTTATCTAAACCATAATATTCCTTAACATATATTCTACATCTTGTCATCTTCTTATACTAATATATCTATCCAACCAAAAAATATCTTCTTAAACAATTGTATCTCTACTTATACTACTAAAGCCAATTCTTTTATAAATTCCTGCACAAACATTCAAACATTCATTTTAACATGGTTAACTAAATAGTCTTTAAATTTCTTCCAATCTTGCGACACCTTCTCCTCCCTCTGGTTTCGGACTCTGGCGGTAAGGTCTGCAAGCTCCATGTACTCCATCAGTTTCATCTGCCATTCTTCAATTGTCGGTATCTCTTCGCCCTTCCAAGCTCTTGCCAATAATATTCTAGCAGCTGTTGTGGCATACATAAAAAACACTCTATCCTGACTGGGTATCTCCTCATTGGTCATGCTCAAGAGAAAAGCCTCTGGTTTCTTGCAAAAGGTAATTTTCATTACCTTCTTAAGCTCATTATAGATCTTATCCCAGAAGGCCCTTACCCCCGAACACGACCACCACATGTGATAAAAGGTACCTTTTGACGATTTACATTTCCAACA